>NW_006921682.1:10063829-10072755 GCF_000298275.1 Orycteropus afer afer | reverse complement strand
CCTGTGCCAGACTCACCATCCTTGCTATACCTGAGCCTATTGTTGCAGCCACTATGTCAATCCATCTTGTTGAGGGCCTTCTCCTTTTTTGCTGACCCCCCACTTTACCAAGCATAATATCTTTCTCCAGGGAATGGTCCCTTCTGACAACATGACCAAAGTAGGTGAAAGGAAGTCTGGCCATTCTTGCTTCCAAAGAGCATTCCAGCTGCATTTCTTCTGGGACAGATTTGTTAGTTCTTTTAACAGTCCATGGTACTCTCAGTATTCTTCACCAACACCAGAACTCAAAAGCATCAACTCTTCTTCAGTCTTCCTTATTCATTGTCCAGCTTTCACATGCGTATGAGTCTATTGAAAATACCATGGCTTGGATTAGGCACACTTTAATCTTTAAAGAGACATCTTTGTGCTTCAGCACTTTAAAGAGGTCTTTTGCAGCAGATTTGCTCAGTGCAATACGTTGTCTGATTTCTTGACTGCTGCTTCCATGGGTGTTGATTGTGGATCCACAATTCAATCTTTTCTATACTTATCATGATGCAGCTTACTGGTCCAGTTGTGAGGATTTTTGTTTCCTTTATGTCGAGGTGTAATCCATATTGAAGACTGTAGCCTTTAATCTTCAAGTGCTTCAAGTCATTCTCACATTCAGTAAGCATGGTTGTGTCATCTGCATATCACAGGTTGTTAAGGAGTTTTCCTCCAAACCTGATGCCATGTGCTTCTGCATACAGTCCAGCTTCTAGGATTACTTGCTCAGCATACATATTGAATTAGTATGGTGAAAGGAGACAATCCTGACACACTCCCTTCCTTATTTTAAAGCATGCAGTATCTCCTTGTTCTGTTCAAACAACAGCCTCCTGGTCTATGTACAGGTTCCTCATGAATATAATTAAGTGTTCAGGAATTTCTGTTCTTCTCAATGTTATACATAATTTATTATGATCCACACAGTCTAATGCTTTTGTGTAGTCAATAAACCACAAGTAAACATCTTTCTGGTATTATTTGCTTTCAGGCAACCTCCATCTGACATCAGTAATGATAGCCCTCATTCTACATCCTCTTCTGAATCCAGCTTGCCTTACCTTAGGACTACCAATTATTTGAGGCAATAAATATGCTTATTGTTTTAGCCAGCTTGAGATTTTTTGTTTGTTTGTTTTGTTTTAGTCTATCTGCCCACTCTCTAGCACAGAACCCAGCCCACTTGATTTGCATCAGTATTGCTTTTGTCTTTTTTTTCCATCCTCCTCTCTAAAACTGGGTTCATGATACACACCTTGCAAGTGAGGCCTCCATAAACCAATAAACCAGTTGTCAAGTCAAACCAACTTGAGTTTTTGTCTATGCAGCAGAAAGCATTTAAAATCATGTGGGTTGGAAGGAGAAGAAGTTAAATTCTCTGCCTATTTTTTACTTGCACCTATATAACAGGCCATGCTAGAAAAAAACACCTGATAATAACAACTGGTCTAATTTTCATTCATCACCATAACTTTACCCTGCCTGTCAATGTTACTATATTTCATGAGTACATGCATTCCCTTCCTCTCCTAGATAACAAAAACATACCATCTGTCTCTTCTCAGATCTCTAATGGTTCCTCCTCTATTTTCATTCTCAATTGATCACATTACCTCCTATTTCACCGAGAAAGTAGAAAGTAAAAGCTAAAAAGACTCTTCCTCAATTCCCACCAGATATGGCCACTTACTTGCTTCTGCACCCATATGCTCTGCCTTTGTTCTTAATACTAAGGATGAACTGAATTGTCGGTGATGGCCCTATAGGTCTCCTCTCTCTTTCTCACCCCGAGAGCACTTTAGTCAGTAAGTCATTCCTCTACTTCTTCTAACATGAATTTCCCCTCTCTACTGGATCTTTCTTACCAGCATAAAAAAAATATGCTTTTATTATTCCCACCTTTAAAAGTCCTCTCCTTAAGGAAATGCAAATGGAAACCACAATAAGCTACTACCTCATACTTAGTAGGATGCTTATTGTCAGAAAACAAAAAGTGTTGGCAAAATGTGGAGAAATCAGAACCTTTGTGCATTGCTGGTAGGAATGTAAAATGGCGCAGACACTATGGAAAACAATTTGGCAGTTCCTCTAAAGGTTAAAAATAAAATTATTTTGAGACACAGCACTTCCAATCCTAGGAATATCCTTAGAATATATGAACCCACCACTCATCTGTCATTTTGTTGTACTGTGGTGGTTTGCATAGTGCTGTGAGGCTAGAGGCTATGCCATTGGTATGTAAACATCAACAGTGTCACCCATGGTGGATAGGTTTCAGTGGAGCTTCCAGACTAAGACAGACTCAAAAGAAGAATGGGGCTATCTACTTCTCAAAGAATTGGCTGGTGAAAACTTATGAATAGCAGTGCAACACTGTCTGATGTTTTACTAGAAAACTTTACAAATAGTCCTGAAACATTGTCTGACCTAGTGCCGGAAGATGAGCCCCTCAGGTCGGAAGGCACTCAAAATACTACTGGGGAAGAGCTGCTTTCGCAGAGTGTAGCTGATCTTAATGATGTGGACAGAGTAAAGTTTTCAGGATGTCCATTTGCTGATGTGGCACAACTCAAATGAGAAGAAACAGCTACAAACATCCATTAATAATTGAAGCATGGAATGTACAAAGTATGAATCTAGGAAAATTGAAAGTTGTCAAAAATGAAATGGAGTGCACAAAGATCGATATACTAGGCCTCAGTGAGCTAAAATGGACTGGTTTTGGCCATTTGAATCAAACAACCATATGATCTACTATGCCAGGAATGAGAATGGCAAATTGAAGAGAAATGGTGTGGCATTCATCATTACAAAGAATGTTTCAAGATCTATCTTGAGGTACAGTGCTGTCAATGATAGAGTAATATCCATACACCTGCAAGGAAGACCAGTTAATATGACTATTACTCAAATTTGCACACCAACCACCAAAGCCAAAGACAAGGAAATTGAAGTTTTTTACCAACTTCTGCAGTCTGAAATTGACCAAACATGTGATCAAGATGTGTTGATTATCACTGGTGACTGGTAAAATGGGAAACAAAGAATAATCACCAGAAGGCAGAAAATATGACCTTAGTGATAGAAATGACATTGGAGATCACATGATAGAATTTTGCAAGACCAACAACTTACTCACTGAAATTACCTTTTCTCAACAACACAAATGGTGGCTATACACATGGACTTCCCCAGAGGGAATACACAGGAATCAGATCAACTACATCTGTGGAAAGAGGTAATAGAGAAGCTCAATATCTTCAGGTAGCATAGTGCCTAAAGACACTTGACTGCTAACCAGAAGGCTGGTGGTTCAAGCCCACCAGCCACTCCTTGGAAGGAAGATGGGGCAATCTACTTCCATAGTGATACTGCCTTGGAAACCCAAGGAGGGGTCACTATGAGTCGGGTCCGACTCAACGGCATATAACAACAAAACAAGGCCAAGAGCTGATTATGGAACAGACCATCTACTGCTCATATGCAAGTTTAAGTTGAAGCTGAAGAAAATTAAAACAAGTCTACAAGAGCCAAAATATGACCTTGATTATATCCCTCCTGACTTTAGAGACCATCTAAAGAACAGAGTTGATGCATTGAACACCAGTAACTGAAAACCAGAGGAACTGTGGGATGACATCAAGAACATCATCCATGAAGAAAGCAAAAGGTCATTAAAAAGACAGAGAAGGAAGAAAAGACCAAAATGGATGTCAGAAGAGACTCTGAAACTTGCCCTTGAATGCACAGTAGCTAAAGAAAATGGAAGAAATGAAAAAGATAAAAGAGCTGAACAGTAAATTTCAAAGAGCAGCTTGAGAAAACAAAGTCAGTTATTATAAGGAAATGTGCAAAGACCTGGAGTTAGAAAACCAAAATCCCTTTTGCTCAGCATTTCTCTAGCTGAAAGAACTGAAGGAAAAATTCAAGCCTTGTGTTGCAATATTAAAAGATTCTATGGGCAAAATATTAAATGATGCAGGAATCATCAAAAGAAGATGGAAGGAATACAGAGACTCACAGTACCAAAAAGAAATGGTTGATGTTCATCCATTTCAGGAAATGGCATATGATCAAGAACCAATGGTATTGAAGGAAGAAGTCAAGGCTGCACTGAAGGAATTGCCAAAAAACAAGGCTCCAGGAGCTGTTGGAATACCCATTGAGATGTTTCAACAAACAGATGCCATGCTGGAGGTAGTTACTTGTTTATGCCAAGAAATTTGGAAGACAGCTGCCTGGCCAACTGACTGGAAGTGATCCATATTTGTAACCATTACAAAGAAAGGTGATCCCACAGAATGTGAAAATTATTGGACCATATCATTAATATTACATGCAAGTAATATTTTGCTGAAGATAACTCAAAAACAGTTGCAGGAGTATATTGACAGGTAACTGCCAGAAATGCAAGCTGGATTCAGAAGAAGACGTGGAAAGGGAGACAGCATTGCTGATGTCAGATGGATCTTGGCTGAAAGTGAAGAGTACAAAAGAGATGTTTACTTGTATTTTATTGACTGTGAAAGGTACTCAATTGTGTGGATCATAACAAATTATGGATAACATTGAGAAGAATGGGAATTCCAGAACACTTAATTGTACTCATGAGGAACCTGTACATAGACCAGGAGGCTGTTGTTTGAACAGAACAAGGAGTTACTGCATGGGTTAAAATCAGGAAGGGAATGTGTCAGGGTTTTATCCTTTCACCATACTTAATCAATTTGTATCCTGAGCAAATAATTCCAGAAGCTGGACTATATGAGGAAGGATTGGCAGAAGAGTCATTAACAAGGTGTGATATGCAGATGACATAGCCTTGTTTGTGGAAAGTGAAGATGACTTGAAACACTTACAGATGAAGATTAAAGACTAAAGTCTACAGTATGGATTACACCTCAACATAAAGAAAATGAAAATCCTCACAACTGGACCAGTAGGCAGCATCATGATAATGGAGAGAAGATTGAAGCTGTCAAAGATTTCATATCACTTGTTTCCACAGACAGCACTAGTGGAAGCAGCAATCAAGACACAAGGCGACATAGTGCACTGGGCAAATCTGCTGCAAAAGACCTCTTTAAAGTGCGGAAGAGCAAAGATGTCTCTTTGAGGACTGTGGTGCTCCTACTCCAAGCCACAGCGTTTTCAGTAGTCTCATATGCATGTGAGAGCTGAACAATGAATAAGGAAGATGGAAAAAGAGTTGAGGCTTTTGAGTTGTGGTGTTAGTGAAGAATACTGAAAGTACTTGGACTGCCAGAAGAACTAACAAATCTTTCCTGGAAGAAGTGCAACCAGAATGCTCCTTGGAAGCAATAATGGCCAGACTTCATCTCTCTTACTTTGGCCATGTTGTCAGAAGGGACCATTCCCTGGAGAAGGATATCATGCTTGGTAAAGTGGAGGGTCAGCAACAAAGGAGAAGGCCCTCAAGAAGATGGATTGATACAATGGCTGCAACAATGGGCTCAGGTAGAGCAAGGATTGTGAGGCTGATGCAGGACTGGGCAGTGTTTCATTCTGTTCTATGTGGGGTCTCTAAGAGTCAGAGCAAACTCAATGGCACCTAACAACACCACCACCACCAAAAGCTGTTCTAAGCACTTGATATATATTAACTCATCTATTTCCCAAACAACTATTAATATCCTCACCTTACAGATGGGTGTGATAGTTGGAGCTGTGTGTCAACTTGGCTGGACCACAATTCTGTGTGATTAAAAAATTGTGATGTAGGTTATTCCCATGATGGGATCAGATGTATATATTTCGAGCAGCCAATCCACTGAAAGGGAGTTTCCCTAGGGGTGTGACCTGCTTCCAATATATTTATGAACATCCTGGGAAAAGAGACACTCTTCTGTGGATCGGGATCCTGTTGTGCTGCCTACAACTGTCTGTGAGCGAACAATCCATTTGGCTTAGAGATCTTGGATTCGTCATTCGTTGGAGTCAACAGCCTGTATACTGCCTGCCAACATTGAGCTTGTCAGCCCCTGCAGCTGCGTGAGTCGGGAAAAGCTTCCAGCTTGACGGTTGGTCCAAGAACTTGGAAACTTGCCAAGTTCTATAAGTGTGTGAGCCATTTTCCTAAGATAATTTATTTTTCTCTATATATATAAGCTTTGCTGATTTTGCTTCTCTAGAGAACCTAGCCTAACACAATGAGTTTACAGAGAGATTAAGTAACTTTTCCTAGATTACACAGTATATTATTTTGAGCAACTCAACATGAAAGCAAGGAACAAAATTCAGGATATTGAGTGGAAGGCAATACTAAAAGACATTGCACACAAACATCACTTAGCTTCAAGCATATTTCACCCATTTATTTATTTAACAAGCCGAGCAACCATGGCAAGTAGGAGAGGAGAGCAGGTAAAAGGCAAGCATCACCTGTGAGGATTGACTGGTGTCTCTCACTGCCTTGGCTGCCACTCATTCACTGCCAGTTTTTGTAGTGGTCTTTGTTCAAAGAGATCTCTGTCTCACTCTTCCTCAGAGATTGAAGTCACTTTATGGTCAATATGTAGTCTGCAGCCCCTCAGGAAGTCACAGGAGCTCATCATTCATGGAGGTTTGGTAGGTTTGCCATATCTCATGGTTGGGATGCTGAGAACTCTAGAAGCACCTCAAAGTCTATTGATTTGCAGTTGCATCGCCCCTATTCTGGTTGGATACCCACAAAAGTACATAAGTCATTATATCATTGGTTATATACATTTTTGGCTAATGTTAGAAGCAGTTGTGCCCACCCCTTTCCAAATATGCATTGGAATCCTAATCCCTATACCTATAGATGTAATTCTTTTCAGGAATAGAGATTTCTTATTATGTTAATGAAGCCATATTAGTGTAGGGTGTGTGCTAAACCTAGTCACTACTTAGTTATAAGAAGAACATAAAGAAGAACACAGAAAGAAGAACAAACGGTGATGGAGAGATTGGAGAAGATCACCAAAGAACTGGGGAATGCCAGGGCTGCAGAAGCTGAAAGAGATAAGGATTTTTCTCCTACAGCTCACAAAGAGCGAGCCCTTCTGCTAGAGCCATGCCATGAATTCAAACTTCTAGCCTCCTAAATTGTGTGAAAATGAATTTCTGGTCTTTAAAAGCTAGCCACTTGTGGATTTCTATTGTAGCAGCTCGAGGAAACTAAAGACAGCTAGTTATATCATTCCTTATTGTTGTTGTTGTTGTTGTTAGGTGTCATCAAGTCATCTCTGACTCATAGCAACCTTATGTGCAACAGAACAAAACACTGCCCAGTCCTGTGCCAGCCCCTATTCATAAGGTCTTCATTGGTAAATTCCTTGAGAAGTGGATGGCCTCTTCCTTCTTCCAAGTGTGTCTTAGTCTGGACACTCTGCTGAAACCTCCACCATGGGTAACCTTGTAGGCATTTGAAACACATTTGAAGCATTTTGAAGGACCAACCCACTCTTAATCACCTTCTTCCTGAAATATCTTGAGTAAACTCTTTCTCCTACAATCACAATCATAACCCCCAGCCCCATTCACCAAGAGTTGCTAAACTGTATTCCTGACTTCCACCCTTATTTACTAAGAATGACATGGGGCAAAAG
The DNA here is from genome assembly GCF_000298275.1 of Orycteropus afer afer. NCBI lineage: Eukaryota > Metazoa > Chordata > Mammalia > Tubulidentata > Orycteropodidae > Orycteropus > Orycteropus afer. Next base: position 10,065,130 of record NW_006921682.1, on the reverse strand, counting down.
CCAAGCTGGTTAAACAAGATGATTGATAGGAGGCCAGGGTCTTCTGGTCCCATCCAGCCAGACTGCAGGCTATATGTACATGAATGGGAAGAAGTCAACGTTACATTCCCAGGAATGCAGAAGTAAGAGTTTGTAACAAAATGGAGTTTTGATTCAGACTTTATGTCAGTCATATGACCTTGGTGATAGAAATGATACTGTGGATCACATCATGGAATTTTGCAAGACCAACTACTTACTCATTGAAATGACCTTCTCTTAACGACATGAATGGTGGCTATATACATGGACTTCACCAGATGGAATACATAGGAATCATATCAACTACATCTGTGGAAAGAGGCAATAGAGAATCTCAGTATCTTGAGCTAAAACAAGGCCAAGAGCTGATTATGAAACAGACCATCAAATGCTCATATGCAAGTTTAAGTCGAAGCTGAAGAAAATTAAAACAAGTCCACAAGAGCCAAAATATGACCTTGATTATATACCTTCTGACTTTAGACACCATCTAAAGAATAGAGTTGATGCATTGAACACCAGTAACTGAAAACCAGAGGAATTGTGGGATGACATCAAGAACATCATCCACGAAGAAAGCAAAATGTCATTAAAAAGACAGGAAAGGAAGAAAAGACCAAAATGGATGTCAGAAGAGACTCTGAAATTTGCCCTTGAATGCAGAGTAGCTGCATCATTTAATTATGCCAAGGGCCTCAGCTTTAGAGGTTTTCTAGCATATAATGGTTGTGGCTTATTTAATCACACACAGCTTCTTGTTGTTAAGTGCTGTCAAGTTAGTTCCAACTTATAGCAACCCGATGTACAGCAGAATGAAACACTGCCCAGTCCTGTGCCACGGTTACAAATGTTGCTATGTTTGAGCCCATTGTTGCAGCCACTGTGTCAATTCATATTGTTGAAGGTCTTCTTCTTTCTGTTCAGCCTCTACCTTACCAAGCATAATGTCCATCTCCAGGGACTGATCTCCCTTGATTAACAGGAATAAAGTACAGATGACAGTCTCACCATACTTGCTTCTAAGGAACATTCTGGCTTTACTTCTTCCAGACAGATTTGCTCATTCTTCTCGCAGTTCATGGTATATTCAGTATTTTTCACCAACACCATAATTTAAAAGCATGAATTCTTCTTTGGTCTTCCTTATTCATTATCCAGTTTGACATGCACATGAAGCAACTGAAAATACCATAGTTTGGGTCAGGTGCACCTCAGCCTTCAAAGAGACATCTTTGCTTTTTAACACTTGCAATCAAACACTGTTTGATTTCTTTTTTTTT
>NW_006921682.1:10052086-10063039 GCF_000298275.1 Orycteropus afer afer | reverse complement strand
TCAACTACTCAGTCCCTCTGGGTAGCTGGCTGTGACCAAGCAGTGACCACAACCTTGCCCCTTGTTAGCTCTACTATACACCTGGGAATTCTGGTCATTCACATAAACTTATAGGACCATTGTCTGCCACTTGGATACACTCCCCATTTCATAGACATACTTAATAGTTCAGCCTGTCCACCCATCTATCCACCCATATACCCATGTTTTCCTTCACTGACAATGCAGTACTGTATGTGCTAAAGAGTTCATCTTTGTTGTCTGTACCTTCCATGTACCTCTCTATGTCTTTCTCTTCCTCAATGCTGCCATATTGGTCACTCACATTTGGTACATTGCCCTTCTCTTCACCCAAATCCATACTTATCTCTATCTATCTAACAGTGTTCTCTCCCCTTCCCTCCCACCTCTGGTAACCAACAAAGAAAATTTCCTTCTATAGATCAACTTTTCCTTAACTTTTACAATAATGGACTAATACAATATTTGTCCTTTTGCGATTGACTTATTTCACTCAGTATAATGTCCTCCAAGTTCATTCATGTTATGTGGTGTTTTGCAAATTCTACATTATTCTTTAGCATTGCATAGTATTCCATTGTGTGTATGTACCATAGTTTGGTTGTTTGATTTCTTGACTGCTGCTTCCAAAGGGGTTTGATTGTGAATCCAAGTAAAACAAAATCCTTGACAACTTCAATCTTTTCACAATTTATCAAATATTGCTTATTTGTCTAGTTGTGAGAATTATTGTTTTAATTATGTTGATGTGTAATCCATATTGAAGTCTATAGTCTTTGATCTTCATCAGTGTTTCAAGTCCTCTTTACTTTCAGCAAGAAAATTTGTATCATACACATACCACAAGCAGTTAATGTGTCATCCTCCAATCTTGATGCCATGTTCTTCATAGAGTCCAATTTTTCAGATTATTTGTTCCATGTAAAGAGTACATAAATACGGTGAAAAGGTACATCTCTGACACACCTTCCTTGATCTTAAACCATGCAGTATCTGCTTGTTCTGTTTGAATGACTGTCTCTTGGTTTATGAACAGATTCCACATGAGCACAATTAAGTGTCTTGGACTTCTCATTCTTCACAATGTTAGCCACAATTTGTTATGATCCACACAGTCAAATGCTTTGGCAGAGTCGATAAAACACACATTAAGGATTTTCTCGTATTCTCTGCTATCAGCCAAGATCCACTTGACATTAGTAATGATAGCCCTCATTCCACATCCCCTTCTGAATCGAGCTTGAATTTCTGGCCGTTTCATTTCAACATACTGCTGCAATCATTTTTGAATTATCTTCAGCAAAATTTTCCTTGCATCTGATATTGTTCAATAATTTCCATATTCTGTTGGATCACCTTTCTTTGGAATGTGCACAAATATGGATCTCTTCCATATGTTGTTGTTAGGTGCCATCAAGTCATCTCCAACTCATAGCGACCCTATGAACAACAGAACAAAATACTGCCTGGTCCTGTGCCAGTCTCATGATCCTTGCTATACATGAGCCCATCATTGCAACCACAGTGTCAATCCATCTTATTCAGGGTTTCCCCATTTTAATTGACCATCCACTTTACCAAGCATGATATCCTTCTCCAGGGAATGGTTCCTTCTGACTACATGACCAAAATAGGTGAGATGAACTTCAGCCATTCTCGCTTCCAGGGAGCATTCCAGCTGCACTTCCTCCAGGATAGATTTGTTAGTTCTTTTAGCAGTCCATGGTACTCTCAGTATTCTTCACCAACACCAGAACTCAAAAGCATCACCTCTTCTTTGGGCTTCCTTATTCATTGTCCAGCTCTCACATGCATAAAAGGTGATTGGAAACAACATGGCTTGGGTTAATGCACCTTAGTCTTCAAGGAGATATCTTTGCTCTTCAGCACTTGAAAGAGGTCTTTTGCAGCAGATATGCCCAATGCAAAACATCATCTGATGTCTTGACTTCTGCTTCCATTGGTATTGATTGTAGAGCCAAGTAATATGAAGTCTTTGACAACTTCATTTTTTTTTCCATTTATCGTGTCGCTATTTATTGGTCCAGTTGTGAGGATTTTTATTGTCCTTATATGGAGGTGTAATACATACTGTAGACTATACTCTTCAATCTTCATCAGTAAGTATTCCTCACTTTCAGTGAGCAAAGTTGTGTCATCTGCATATCATAGGTTGTTAATGAGTCTTCCTCCAATCCTGATGCCACATTCCTCTTCATATAATCCAGCTTCTCAGATTATTTGCTTAGCATCCAAATTGAATAAGTATGGTGAAAGGATACAATCCTGACACACTCCCTTCCTGATTTTGAACCATGCAGTATCCCCTCTCTCTGTTTAAATGACAGCCTCCTGGTCTATGTATGGGTTCCTCATGAGTACAATCAAGTGTTCTTGAATGCCCATTCTTCTCAATGTTATCCATAATTTGCTATGATCCACACAATCAAATGCTTTTGCATAATCAATAAAACATAAGTAAACATCTTTCTGGTATTCTTTACTTTCAGCTAAGATCATCTGACATCACCAATGATATCCTGGATTCCACATCCTCTTCTGAATCCAGCTTGCATTTCTGGAAGTTCTCTGTCAATATACTGTTGTAACCATTTTTAAATTATCTTCAGTAAGATTTTACTTGCAAGTGATATTAATGATATTGTTCGATAATTTTCACATTCTGTGGGATCACCTTTCTTTGGGATGGATACAAATATGGATCTGTTCCAGTCAGTCGGCCCTGTAGCTATCTTCCAAATTTCTTGTCATAGCTGGGTGAGTGCCTCCAGCAGAGCATCCATTTGTTGAAACATCTCAATGGGTTATTTCATCAATTCCTGGAGCCTTGTTCTTCACCAACTCCTTCAGTGTAGCCTCAACTTCTTCCTTCAATACCATTGGTTCTTGATCTTATGCCACCTCCTGAAATGGATGAACATGACCAGTTCTTTTTGGTACAGTCACTCTGTGTATTCCTTCCATCTTCTTTTGATGTTTCCTGCATCATTCAACATTTTGCCCATAGAATTTTTCAATATTGCAACTTGAGGCTTGAATTTTTTCTTCAGTTCTTTCAGCTTGAGAAATGCCAAGTGTGTTCTTCCTTTTTGGTTTTCTGACTCCAGGTCTCTGCACATTTCATTGTAATAATTGACTTTGTCTTCTTGAGCTGCTCTTTGAAATTTCTGGTCAGTTCTTTCATCTTGTCATTTACTTCCATTTGCTTTAGCTACTCTCCATTGAAGGGCAAGTTTCAGAGTCTATTCTGACATCTATTTTGTTCTTTTCTTTCTTTCCTGTCTTTTTAATGACCTCTTGCTTTCTTCATGTATAATGTTCTTGATGTCATCCCACAATTCCTCTGGTTTTCAGTCACTGGTGTTCAGTGCATCAAATCTATTAGTACTTTTGAATTCTCAATTCTGCTCCATTGGTCTATGTGTCTTGTCACTGTACCAATACCAGGCTGTTTTGACTACTGGGGTGGTACAGTAAGTTTTGAGGAGTGTGAGACCGCCTACTTTCTTCTTCTTCTTTAGCAGTGCTTTGCTTATCCAAGGTCTCTTTCCTTTCCATATAAAACTGGTGATTAGTTTTTGCATCTGTTTAAAGAATGATGATGGAATCTGGATTGGGATCACATTACATCTGTGGATTGCTTTGGGTAGTATTAGTCTATTCTTCCATTTTTGTAGGTCTCTTTTGGTTCTTTGTAGTAGTGTTTTGTAGGTGTCTTTGTACAGTCCTGTTCTGTCCTATAGAATCACTATGACTTGGATGACTCAATAGCAATGGGTTTGGTTTTGGGGTTTTAAGTTTCTGTAATTTTCCTACCTTATAATAGGTTGTTTTGCTTTCTTTTAATAAAACTTCTCTTATACAATGTGTTTAGCATGGCCACAGCTATTGAAATTGTTGCCTTTACAACAGAAGATAACTCCTGAATTTCTGAATGGAACTTCAGCTAAGAGAAAGGAACACTTTCATAGAGATATCTGTGCCCTTGGCATAATGGTAATTTTTGACATAAGAATACTTATCTTCCTCTAAGAGAAAGGTAAGGAAATGGTGCTTCAGCCAAATTATAGTTCTAGCTTGTGCCCATGGATTTGCAGAAGAGGCATTTCTCCCCTTTGCATGGGACACTGGAGAATGACTGGACTTAGTAGATATGAAATGCTGCTACCAGTGAACTTGCATCTGGGGCAGATCAATGGGAAGTATATAGATGGAATAATTACATCAAGTCTGATTGAAATGGATAATTTTTCAGCAAGTTTATGATGATGTATCTTTCAAAGAAAACCATGACCCCTCAAGGAAAAAAAATATATATACCATCACACCTCAGTGTAGAAGGTGAGTACTCTGATTTTAAGTTGGTGGCTCTTATTTTTTTGTTTCAACAATGTGGCTAAAGTGAGGGCTATGTGCTTATAAGTGGCTCATGTTTATATAGCATTATGATGTGATATTTGTGAAAACAGTTTTGAAAATGATAAAATGCTACAGAACTGTGCTTGTCCACATTAATTACTAGAGATAGTCAGGGCTTACAATAGAATCCTGAATTTTCAGATGAGGAAACATGGTTAAACCTGAACTTTCTTTGCTTAAGATTCTTGTTATATGTATAATGGTGGCTATTTGTGCCTAGTCCTTATCTTTGTCATGAAGGAAGTTATGAGGAGAAAGCTATCAATGGTGGCTATGTTTTCCTGTTCAATTTATATATGAGCCACATAAGAGAATGTAACTAACATTCAAGAAATGCTTACAAAATACCTGTCTTCTAATCCTCATGACAATGCTACTATAAAATCAGACTAGACTGGCAGAGCTGAAGTATTTCTATCAAGATTAGCTAACTAGTAATCGTCAGAAATGTGATTCAAGGTCAGGCTTATCTGACCCCAAAGCTTTGCTCTTTCCACTATTGTAAAGTATGCCCTTCATGGAATTATGCTTAGCCACAGATTAGATAATGCAATCTGCCCTTTCATGTTTAGAACTCATTAGTCCACATAAACCTAAAACTTATAAATAATTAATTATAAGTACTTCTAGTAATGTCCACTGGAGGGTGAAAAGCAATTTCTGGTTGATTGACTGTTTTCAGACATGATTTACAAGTAGTTTCAGGCAATCCAGGTTTTTCTTTATCTGGCAGAGATGTGGTTTATTTTGAACTGATAAATAGACACAACAGATGAATTTTGAATTAGAGTGAAAATTTCTATTTCTTCCCAAGATTTATAAGGAACTGGAGCTCTGGTAGCATAGTGCCTAAGGCACTTGACTGCTAACCAGAAGGCTGGTGGTTCAAACCCACCAGCCACTCCTTGGAGGGAAGATTGGGCAATCTACTTCTGTAGTGATACTGCCTCGGAAACCCAAGGAGTGGTTGTTATGAGTCGGGTCTGACTCAAGGGCAAACAACAACATAAGGAACTGACCATCAGAGGGACCAAATGAGATATTCCTTATGCCTCCCATTCAGGGAGAAGGCCAAAATGGAAGGGGTGTAAGATGACTTATGGGCATCTCATGAACCATGCTGATTCATCCCCACTCCTCAATGTTTTCCTTGTGCTCTGCATTAATTAGCTAAGATTCAAAGCCAGAAGAATGTGTGTTATGGACTGATTTTAATTTTAATGATGGAATTTTCTGATCCAGGTACATTTTTGCTCTAGTGTCTGTTCTGAACAATGACATATTTATAAGACAGATGGCTAATGTTAGAGTTATCATCTGTAACCCCAGATTAGATGAAAGTAAATGTCACTCATATTATGTACCTGACCTTGTTGTAATTAATGGGTAGTGCCAAACAAAAGTCAACTATTTAACTGGGAATTAGTATTAACCTCATACTAATTATATTTAATAATTAATTATATTTAATAATTAACATGTGAAACAACCATTTATCACCTGGTTAAATATTCTGCAATGCTAACGTTTTGCTTGGTCCATCTAAATATCTTGTTTTCTTAAAATACATAATCTCCATCTGTGCCAACTCTATTGGAATATGGCTATTTGTACATACTTCCACAATGTTTCATTTACTATTAAACAGGAGGTATGAAATTCAGACCCTAAGGGTACATTTATTTATCTAATTCAGGATATCTGGATTCTAATCCTAGCAATGTGATTCAGTAGTCTGTGCCCTTCAACAAACAGTGCTCCAGTTTCACACCTTATTATATTTGGGGGCTGGAGTAAAGTTCCTTTAACTTCAAAATTCAATGATTCTGAAAGTTCTGAATAAATATTGATTTTCCCTATAGTCTTGCCATTGCAGTAAATATCCATTGAAATTCATTACTTAAATTTGCATAATTGATTATTATAACAATATAACATTTAGAAACTGTGGAAAAAGATGAAACATCATCATCCGTGATTTTAGGACCTAAATAGCCCAATCCAAAAATGACCATCTTTGTGGTTCCATTTTAATACATGTATAATTTATTTGGTGATGTATACAGATATGTTTGGGTCCCAATCAAAATAGTTTCCACTGATGATGCTCTCTGGCCATGTGCTAAATGCTTTGTGTATGTCAATTCATTTTATTCTCATGAGACTTTTTGGAGGATGTTGTATTTTTCCAATTTATTAAATGAAGATAATGAAGCTTATAGAGGTTAAATATTTTAAGCTTATATAGGTAGTTGGTGGTGAAGCTAATATGCACACTCGTGTGAATCTAATTTCAAAGCTCTTGCTTTTAACTAGTGTATACTGCCATCTCTGCTTTTTCGACTTAACCTAAGAGTTTTGTATTGCTTATATTTGCACAATTATTATTTTTCATATTCAGTAAGTAGATGAACTGTAACCTAAGTCAATAATCTTTTGCTTCTGGTTTGGGCTATTATACATAAAGTTATGAAAAAGTTGTTTATAAAGGTTTTTCCTTCATTTGGATTGTAGTCAACTGATAAAATCCCGGAAAGGGAATTGGTATGTCAAAAGATATGAATGCTTAATGACTTTTAATATACATTGCCAGAATATATCCTGAAAAGTTGTACTAATTCACATGGCACAAATTTATCCAGTATTGGATACATCAGAGCACATAGACATATGCTGAGTATGTTGAAAAATGGACATAACCTTATTAGATAGCTTTATTAGAAGTTTAATTTACAAAGCAAGTGTCCAAAGTTGTTCTTTTAGTTTCTTTATTTTGTCATTGAGATACACAAAAATTTCACTTTTCACTTAGTTCTCAGTTTGACAATCCTGTTCCTTGATGCATCTCTTTTGGTGGCAGACAAAAGGGTTTAGGCAGAGGAAAGATAGCAGAAGCCGTTGCTGAAGCATGGCATCTGAAGGTGGAGTGAGAGGAATGGAGGGGAAGAAAGGCTCAGCTGAAAATCAAAGGAATGAAGCATAGTCATAATCTATTTAGTGAAGCTTCCAAACCAAACCAAACTCACTGCTCTTGAGTCGGATTCGACTCATAGCGACCCCTCCTTGGGTTTCTGAGGTGGTATCACTAAGGAAGTAGATTGCCCCATCTTAGGGTGAGAAATATGACCAAAATATGACCTTGATTTTATCTCTCCTGAATTTAGAGACCATCTAAAGAATAGATTTGATGCATTAAACAATGACCAAACACCAGAAGAATTGTGGGATGACATCAAGAACATAATCCACGAAGAAAGCAAGAGGTCATTAAAAAGACAGGAAAGAAAGGACCAAAATGGATGTCAGAAGATACTCTGAAACTTGTCCTTGAACAGAGAGTAGCTAAAGCGAATGGAAGAAATGTCAAGATAAAAGAGCTGAACAGAAGATTTCAAAAAGCAGCTCGAGAAGAGAGTCAATTATTATAATGAAATGTACCAAGACTTGGAGTTAGAAAACCAAAAGAGAAGAACACACTCGGCATTTTTTAAGCTGAAAGAACTGAGGAAAAAATTTAAGCCTCAAATTGCAATATTGTAAGATTCCATGGGCATCTTATTATTATCATTACAGTGCAGGAAACATCAAAAGAAGATGGATGGAATACACAGAGTCACTATACCAAAAAGAACTGGTAGACGATCATCCATTTCAGGAGGTGGCATATGATCAAGAACCAATGGTATTGAAGGAAGAAGTCACAGCTGCACTGAAGAAATTGGCAAAGACAAGGCTCCAGGAATTGATGGAATATCCACTGAGATGTTTCAACAAACGGATGTCCCGCTGGAGGACTCACTCAGCTATGCCAAGAGATTTGGAAGACAGCTACTTGTGTAACTGACTAGAAGAGATCCATATATGTACCCATTCCAAAGAAAGGCGATCGCACAGAATGTGGAAATTATCAAACAATATCATTGATATCACACACAAGAAAAATCTTACTAAAGATAATTAAAAAATGGTTACAGCAGTATATTGACAGAGAACTTCCAGAAATGGAAGCTAGATTCAGAAGGGGATGTGGAGTGAGTGATATCATAGCTGATGTCAAATGGATCTTGGCTCAAAGCAAAGAATACTGGAAAGATGTTTACTTGTGTTTTACTGACTATGCAAAGGAATTCGATTGTGTGGATCATAACAAATTATGGATAACTTTGAGAAATGGGAATTCCAGAACACTTAATCGTACTCATGAAGAACCAGTACACAGACCAGGAGGCTGCTGTTTTTTAACACAACAAGGGAATACTGTATGGTTCAAAATCAGGGAGTGCATCAGGGTTGTATCCTTTCACCATACTTATTCAACTTGTATGCTATGCAAATAACCCAAGAAGCTGGACTATGTGAAGAAGAACATAGCATCAGGATTGGAGGAAGGCTTATTAACAACCTGCAATATGCAGATGACGCAACTTTGCTTGCTGAAAGTGAGATTGACTTAGAGCACTTACTGATGAAAATTAAAGAGTACAGTCTACAGTATAGATTACACCTCAACATAAAGAAAATAAAAATCCTCACAACTGGGCCAATAAGCAGCATCACGATAAATGGAGAAAAGATTGAAATTGTCAAACACTTCATAGTACTTGGTTCTATAATCAATGTCAATGGAAGCAGCAGTCAAGGCATCAAAAGATGTATTTCATTAGGCAAATCTGCTGCAAAAGACCTCTTTCAAGCGTGGAAGAGCAAAGATATTTCCCTGGACTAGGATGCACCTAACCCAAGCCATGGTATTTTCAATCACCTCATATGCATGTGTGAGCTGGACAATGAACAAGGAAGATCAAAGAGTTGATGCTTTTGAGTTGTATTCGCGAAGAATGCTGAAACTACCGTGGACTGCTAAAAAGACTGACAAATTTGTCCTGGAACAAGTGCAGCTGGAATGCTCCTTGGAAGAGCGAATGGCCACCCTTCACCTGACCTACTTTGGTCATGTTGTCAGAAGGGACCATTCTCTGGAGAAGGATGTCATGCTTGGTAAAGTGGAGGGTCAATGAAAGAGGGGAAGGTCCTCAATGAGATGGATGGACAAGGTGGCTGCAGCAATGGTCTCAGGTATAGTAGGGATAGTGAGCCTGGCACAGGACTGGGCAGTGTTTCGTTCTGTTGTACATAAGGTTGCTATGAGTCAGAGACAACTCGATGGCACATAACAACAACAACATGTGAGAAACAGAATAGGAAAAAAAAATTTTTTTTAAATAGGTAACGTTTACTGAACTATTATCATTACAATTTTATAGAGGTGAAAATGAGATACGGAGTAGTAAAATAGCCTGTCCAAATTTACACAGCTTGTAAATGGCTGAACTTGAATGCCGATTCTGATGATCTGAGCCTCTCTTTAAAAATTAAGGGTTAGCAAAGTATTCAGTGATAGATTTATAGTGAAACGTGAATTTTTTGGTATATTCAATGACATATAAAATAGAGATCAAAGGGAAATACTGAGTAAGAAAAGACAGTATTTAAAAAAATTACCAATGGGCTAATTATAGTCATGTTTATTGAAGGTCAGAGCTTTTGTACACGTTGGCTCATTTAATCCCACTAATAACACTGTGTACAGCCGCACCTTAGAAGCGAGAATCGCCAGACTTTGTCTCTCCTACTTGGTCATGTTATCAAGAGGGACCTTTCCTTGAAAAAGAGTAACAGGCTTGGTAAAGGAGGGTCAGAGAATAAGCGGGAGACTCTCAACGAGATGGATTGACACTGTGGCTGCAACAAAGGGCTCAAGCATGACAATGATTCTGAGGATGGCTCAGGACCGGGCAGTGTTTCTGTTGTATACAGGGTCGCTGAGTTGAAAACTACTGGACGGCACCTAACAACAATTGTGAGACAAGTACTATTAGTTCTATTTTTCCAGACTAAAAGAGTGATATATGGAACACATTCTCTGCCTTCGTTGAGTGAGTTTCACCTTAAGAGCTGGCTCTGGAGCAAGAAAAGATTGACAGAGACTTGGCGAGGAACAAAGCAAGGAAGGAATCTGAAAGTGAGAAATGCAGGAAGTTTTCCAATTTAGGAAGTGGCTGGTTCCAGCATTCAAATCTCTCCAGCCGGCCCGCCAAGACGTCACAAAGCCCGCCCCTCAGCCACAAAAACTCGCCCCCTTCCGGAGCCATTCTTTGAGCCCCAACACTTCCCTCCTTCCCTTTCATCCCCTCCTACCCAGACTAGCATCATTTCCTGTGCGCTGGGTGTTGATTGGTTCAGCGGTCGGAAGTGAGGGCGGGCGGTGGGGGCCGTTGCCGCAGTGACAGTGCTGGGGGAGTCCGAAGATGGCGGCGTCGCGTCGCTCTCAGCATCATCACCACCATCATCAACAACAGCTCCAGCCCGCCCCAGGGTCTTCGGCGCCGCCGCCGCCACCTCCTCCCCCACTCAGTCCCGGCCTGGCCCCAGGGACCACCCCAGCCTCTCCCTCGGCCAGTGGCCTGGCCCCCTTCGCCTCCCCGCGGCACG
>NW_006921682.1:10037465-10040309 GCF_000298275.1 Orycteropus afer afer | reverse complement strand
AAGATTATCTTCTGTATCTGTGTTAATTGGTTTCCCTTTTCTTTGTTGAAGAGGGTCTGTGCAATCCTTCTGCCTAGTCTGCCATCTTGCCCCGCTCACTATTGGTATTTTTAAAAATAAAAGTAATAAATCTGTATACAGTAGAAACTTTACATGTGAAGTGTATACATTATATTTATCATGTACAATCTGGATAGGATGTATGTCATACCAAAGATAACTCTGTTAAGTTTCTTCCTATGTTTCTAAATGTGTATTACTCCTTCAGTTCTGTAGTAATAAAATGTATATTAAGAACTTAACTGTATGTATTATCTATTTTTACCTCACACCAGAAAATATTGTTATCTTCATTTTACCAGTGACAATATTGAGGCACTTACTGTTTAAGTAAGCCAGGTTGACACAGTGGAACTGGATTTGAACTCAGGCCATTTAATTTTAGGGCTTGTGAAATCAAACATAAACTATCATAACTTACATCTGAGTTAAGTCAGTTTAAATATTTGTGAGTAATTGTAGTGCAGTTTCTACTTTTGTAGTGTTTCGGTAAAAGTAGTAGTTGGAGGGCATATAGGAAGACTGAGCAATCTACTTCTGTGGAGATAACCGCCTCGGAAACCCAAGGAGGGGTCACTATGAGTCAAATCTACTTGATGGCAGTGAGTTGGGTTTGGTTTGGTTTTATATCACAAGAATAACTTAAAATTTTTTTTATTGCAACATGTGCTTAGAAGTATATTTTACATTGTGATATGTTGTTGTTGTTATGTGCCGTCGAGTCAGACTGAACTCATAGCAACCCCTCCTTGGAGTCTACGAGGTGATATCACTACAGAAGTAGATTGCCCAACCTTCCTTCCCAGGAGTGGCTGGTGGGTTTGAACCGCCAGCCTTCTGGTTAGCAGTCAAGTGCCTTAGGCACTACTCTACAAGAGCTCCCTATAGACTATGTATTGTTATGTGCCGTCGAGTCAGACCTGACTCATAGCGACCCCTCCTTGCGTTTCCGAGGCAGTATCACTACTGAAGTAGGATTGCCCAACCTTCTACATAGTTAAGATTAATTCTCAGATGAATGTTAGTTGGTTAGTACGCTACTCATTGAATTGCCATGGAATAACTTTTATAGATAGAAAATTGTTACATTTCTTTAGGTGGAAAAGTCCATTTGTTTCATTGCTTATTATATAGATCAGTGTTAAAATGCAGTGGCAGATATGTAATATCCCTTAATAGAGTTTATAGTCTAGTGGGGATGACTAACAACTAAACAGCCACTACTATCAAGTGTGTTACCTAGAATGACAGGAAAAGTATATTATATTGTTAGAGCATATAATAGGGTTTCTTGTCCTGGTTTTAAAGAATTTTTTTTTCAGATAAAGAGCTTTTTAAGCAGAAATTTAAAGGATGAGTCCAAGTTATCAAAGCAAAGAGTGGAAGGAAGAAAGTTAATGTTGCTGAATATTTCTGTTTAGAAATGTTTACAATTCTATAGAGTGAAATGATACTTTTTTAAAAGATTTCAATATTGGTGTGAAAAATCCTTATTATTTATTTATTTTTATTACCATTAGTGTAATCATAATATTTTCTATCAATAGAATTAAGACTTTTTCTATTCTGTTTTGGATTGTGATAATTGTTTTGTTTTAAATAATGGCTTAGAGAATATGTTAATAATCAAACCACTATCTGCTATTAGAAACATAATCTTCAGTCAAAGGGAATGTCTCCATTGTTGATACAGGTTTTCAAAATTCTACATTCATTGCCTTCTAAGAAAATCATATCAAAATGATCTAGTCTTTTATTATTCAGTAGAGTTTATATAAGACTTTGTCTTCTACAGATAAGATCCTTGACACAGGTTTTCTGTTCAAAGGACAGTAGTCAAAGAGCTTTATAAATAGTACCAATTTAGAATGATATCATCCCTGTAGTTCAGTTCCTATTAGTGACGTATTTTTATTTGTTAAAAGATCAGTATATTGTGATGAGGTCTCTCTCTCTCTCTCTCTTTTTTTTTAAAATTGTGATTTGGGTAAACTTTACAGAGCAAATTCACTTTCCATCCAGCAGTTCACATACACTTTGTCTCAATCTCCCACAATGCAACAGCTCCCCTCTTACTTCCTCCCCATACTAACTCTCCCCTGTGCCCTTCCCTCCATGTACTCCTGCCCCCTTAACTGTCTCCCTATACATACATGCCCTTCTCTTCTCCCATGATTGTTTTCTCCAAGGAGTGTTATCTACCTAATGTAAATGTTCAGCTCATATGCCTGTCTTTTGTTTGGCTGGAAGCCACAAGTGTGGGTTCAATTCCAGACCTGAAGGGCAGGTAGGGGCCATAGTTTCAGTGGTTCCATCAGGCTCTATCAGACCAGCAGACCTGGTCCCCCCCTTTTCTTTTTTCCAAACAATTTTCAGTTTTGTTCCACATTGTTTTCCCTCTCTATCCAGGACCTCCTACAGAGACCCCCGTCCGAGTGGTTGACAGTGGTAGCCAGGTACCATCTAGTTCTTCTGGTCTTATAGTCATATAGGCTGAGGATTGCTTGATGTACCAGTTGCTTGGACTAATTGTTTCCATGAATCTTTGGTTTTCTTCATTCTTCTTTGCTCTGGATGAGGAGCGACCCATCATTGTATCTAGATGGCTGCTTGCAAGGTTTTAAGATCCCAGTCGCTACTTGCCAAAGTAGGAGTTGGAACAATGTTTTATATAGTGTGTTATACTAATTGAGCTTGATGTCCCCTGTGACTATGGTCCCAAGCCCACAGGTTCAACTACTCACTCCCTCTGGGTAGCTGGCTGTGACCAAGAAGTGACTACAA
>NW_006921682.1:9996127-10037045 GCF_000298275.1 Orycteropus afer afer | reverse complement strand
AATAATGGACTAATACAATATTTGTCCTTCTGTGATTGACTTATTTTACTCAGCATAATATCCTCCAAGTTCATCCATGTCATGTGGTGTTTTGTAGATTTCTGCGTTATTCCTTAGGGTTGCACAGTATTCCATTGTGTGTATGTACCATAGTTTGGTTATCCATTCTTCAGTTGATGGACACCTACGTTGTTTCCATCTTTTTGCTATTGTAAATAGTGCTGTGATGAACATGGGTGTGTATATGTCTGTTCTTATCATGGCTCTCACTTCTTTAGGATATATATCTAGTAATGGAATGGCTGGGTCAAATGGTATTTCTAATTCCAACTTTTTAAGGAATCACCATACTGCTTTCCACAATAGTTATACCATTTTACAGTCCCACCAGCAGTGTATGAGAGTCCCAGTCCTCGCGAGCATTTGTTATTTTCTGTCTTGTTGAACTTTGCTGCTAGTTCTGGGGCAAGATGGCTTCTCATTGTTGTTTTGATTTGCATCTCTCTAAGGAGCTCTTGTAGCGTCTGCCTAAGGCACTTGACTGCTAACCAGAAGGCTGGTGGTTCAAACCCCCCAGCCACTCCTCAGAAGGAAGGTTGGGCAATCTACTTTCATAGTGATACCATCTCAGAAACCCAAGGAGGGGTCACTATGAGTTGGGTCCAACTCGATGGCACATAACAAACAACAACAACAACATGAATCAGCCAAGGCGACAGCACCTAACAACAATAACGACAACACACTGGCATTTTAGTGAGTCTTGAAGTTATGTAGTGTACTTATACAACTGGGTGCATCTTTTTCAAGATAGCTTTGGATTTTCTAGATCTGTTGCCTTTCCATTGTGTTTTCGGGTCAGATTGTCAATTTCTACAAGACAAAAAGCTAGAATTAAGATTGAGTTCTGTTGAATCTGTAGACTAATATGAGGGAGATTTGACATCTTGACTATATTGAGTCTCCCAATCCATTTATTTAAAACTCACTGCTGTTGAGTCTAATCTGACTCATAGCGACTCCTCCTTGGGTTTCTGAGGGGGTATCACTATGGAAGTAGGTTGCCCAATCTTCCTTGTGAGGAGTGGCCGGTGGGTTTGAACCGAACCGGCAGCCTTCTGGTTAGCAGTCAAATGCCTTAGGCACTACACCACCTTCTATCTTGTGCATTGGTCATGTTATCAGAAGGGACCAGTTCCTGGAGAAGGATATCATGCTTCATAAAGTAGAGGGTCAGAGAAAAAGGGAAAGACCCTCAATAAGATGGATTAACACAGTGGCTGCAATGTTGCACTCAGTCATAGCAATGAGTATGAGGTGCAGGAATGGACAATGTTCCATTGTTTTACTATTTAGCTATGGTACTAATACACTATTTCAGTGTAGGGGTCCTTTATGACTTTTGACTTTTGCAAATTTTATTTCTAAATTTAAAAAGTGTATATTGGTGCTTTTGTAAGTATATTTTTTTAAAAATTTAATTTTCAATTGTTTGCTGATAATTTATAAATTATAATCTCAGTTTGAATACTAACTGTATATTTTGTGACCTAGAACTGAATTATTTATTTTTTTGTTGTTATTGAGAATATACACAGCAAACATACACCAATTTAGCAGTTTTTACATGTACAATTCAGTGACATTGATTATATTTTTTGAATTCTGCTACCATTCTCACCTTCCTTTTCTGAGTTGTTCTTCCCCTATTAACATCAACTCTCTGCTCCCTAAGGTACCTATCTAATCTTTGAGTCACTGTTGTTAATTTGATTAATACAAATAGTTCTTAAAAAAGTGTAAAGGTCAAGGCAGGCATACTTGTTAAGCTAAACAGTTGTTTGGTTTAGGGAATATTTTAGTTTTGCGATATGAGGATCATCTCAGGGCAAGGTTTTAGGGGTCCATCCAGCCTGCATAGCTTTCAAAAGTCAGGATTCCATGAGAATATGAAATTCTGTTTTGTGTATGCTCCCTTTTGATCAGGATTCTTCTATAGAATCTGATGAAAATGTTCAGTAGTGGTAGCTAGGCACCATACCGTGCTTCTGGTCTTGTGGCAGAGGAGACAGTTGTTCATGGAGGTAATTTAATTAGCTACACATTACATTTCCTCCTCCTGTTCCTGACTCTTCTCTCTCTCTAGGTGAATAGAGACCAGTTGTTGTGCTTTGGATGGCTGCTTACAAGCTTTTAAGACCCCAGGAACTGTGCAACAAATTAGGAGGTAGAACAGAAGCATGAAGCACATTATATGACCAATTAACTGGGACATCCCATGAAGCCATGACCAAAAACCTCTCAACCAAGGAACCAAATCCCATGAGATAATTTGGTTGTATGTTAGCAGCTTCAGCAGCTACTCCTTTTCCTTTTGTCAGTATAAATACATCTGCCACAGAATTTTTGCTAATTTAGTTTTATTTTACAGGGTACAACTTATTGACAGCACTTAGAATAATCAGCTGTGTAATCCTACCCTTAATCTGCGGGATTCTTCTATTATCATAAACCAAAACTCAGTACCCCATAAGCAATAATCATCCTTTCCTTCCTTTCTACCTCTGGTGACCACTGATATACTTTTGTTTCTATACATTTGCTTTTTCTTGTAATGAGGTAATACAGTATCTGTCTTGTGGTTGACTTATTTTACTCAGCATAATGTCTTCGTGTTCCACCTGTATCATACCATATATCAGGACTTCATTTCTCCTACTGGCTAGGTACTATTCCATTGTATGTATATACCACATTTTGTGTATCCATTCATCTGGTCATGGACATTTAGATCGTTTCTACCTTTTGGCTATTGTGAGTAGTGTTGCAATGAATATTGATATACATGTCTGAGTCTCTGCTTTCAAGTCTTTTGGGTACACACCTAGGAGTGGAATTGTTGGGTCATATGGTAATTATTAAAGGAGCTCTGGTGGTATAGTGCCTAAGGCAGCTGACTGCTAACCAGAAGGCTGGTGGTTCAAACCCACCAGCTACTCCTCAGAAGGAAGATTGGGCAATCTACTTCCGCAGTGACACCACCTCGGAAACCCTAGGAGGGGATGCTGTGAGTTGGATCTGACTCAACGGCAGTGACTTTGGTTTTTTTGGAGTTTATGTCTATTAAAGAAATTAAATTCATTACAAAAATTTTTTTCTACCAAGAAAACTACAGGCCCAGTTGTTTTCATTGAGCAAGTCTATCAAATATTTAATGAGAAGTACCAAAATCTCAGTTAGAAAAGAGAAAAACAAACATTCCAAAGACATTTTATGGAGTCAACATAACCCTAAGGCCAAAACTTGAAAAAGACATTACAAAAAAGAAAACTGCATAACCAAAATCTCTCATGAACTTATATGAAAAATCTTTCACAGATTAGCAAGTCAAATCTAGCAATATATACAAATAATAATGCATATTAAGACCAAGTAGGGCTTGTCCCAACAATGAAAGGCTGATTTAACATTTTAAAAATCAATGCAATTCACCTATTAATAAAGGAAAAAATCCACATGATCATCTCAAAAGATGCAGAAAAAGTATCTGATAAAATTCAATACCCATTCATGATAAAAAGCACTCAAAAAACTAGTAACAGATAAGAGCTTTCTGAATCAGATAAAGAGCAGCTTCAAAAAACTTAAAGCTAGCATCATACTAAATGATGAAATTGAACATTTTTCCCTTAACATTTGGAAGAAGGCAAAGATGTCCATATCACCACTTTCATGCAACACTGTCAAAAAAAAATGAAATATAATTAGTAATTGTCTCTATTTGCGGATATGATTCTTTAATGAAAGTCTTGAAGAATCTATCTAGTAGCTCTTTTAAAAGCTACTAGAATAAAAAAGTAGTTCTAAGAAAATAACAGATGTTGGTGAGGATATAGGAAAATTTGAACCCTTATCCATTGCTGGCAGAAATGCAAGAGATAAAGCCACTGTGGAAAACAATGTGACATTTCCTCAAAAAGCTAAAAATAGAATTACCATGTTGTTGTTGTTGTTATGTGCCATCGTGGAGTCGCCCAACTCATAGCGACCCCTCCTTGGGTTTCCGAGGCAGTATCGCTACGGAAGTAGGATTGCCCAACTTTCCTTCCGAGGAGTGGCTGGTGGGTTTGAACTGCCAGCCTTTTGGTTAGCAGTCAGCTGCCTTAGGCACTATACCACCAGAGCTCCTTTAATAGACGTAGGGCTGTTCAAATTTTAATCTCTCATCATTTGGAATTTCAGTGAGTTGTATTTTCTACAAATTTGTTCAGGGAGTTGCCTTTCCCAAGAATTTGTTGAAATCATTTGAGTTGTCAAATTTGCTTGCATAAAGTTATTCATAATATTCTGCTGTTGTCATTCTACTGTCTGTAAGGGCTGTTGAGATAAACTTCTCTATACATTGTTAACTTGTGTTTTGCTCTGCTTAGTGCAGCTAACCTGTGTATGTATGTATTGATAATGTATCAATTTCATTTATCTTTTCAAAGAACTAACTTCTGTCATTATTATCTTTATTTGTTTTCTGTTTTGCTCATTGCTGCTTTAATTATTTCATTCCTTCTCTTATTTCTAATTTACTTTATTAGTTATCAATGGCTATTTATTGAGCCACTTTAAAATTTAGGAGCATAAAGTAACAGACACTTATTTTCTCACACATTCTGTGGGTTATGTTTTCAGGTGTGGGTCGGGAATCTGGGTATGATGTGTCTTCTAGCTCAGGGTCTTATATAGCTGGAGTCAAGATATAGACTGGGGTTATGGTCTCATCTGAAAGCTTAATTGAGGATTCACTTCTTCATGATTATTGCACTGTGATCTCCCTCATTTTATAGGATATTGCACAGTATGGCAGTTAATAACGACTATCAGAGCCAGCAAATCAGAGTACAGTACTGGGTGAGCAAGATGGAAGTGACAGTCTTATATCTTAGAAGTGACACATCATTATTTTTGCTGTGTTCTGTTAGGGCTTTTATGATTTCAGTTCTTTAAAATTTATTGAACCTTTTGTTTTGGCTCAGCATTTGATCTATCTTGATAAATCTACCTGAAAAGAATATGTGTTCTGTAGTTGATTGTAGTGTTCTATGCATATTAATAAAATGAAGGTAGTTGCTAGTGTTGTTCAGATCATTAATGATATTTTTGTCCAGTTATATCAGTTACTGAGAGGAAAGGGTTGAACTCCTCAACTATAATTGTGGTGTTGTCTATTTCTCCCTTTAATTTTGTCCATTTTGCTTCATGCACTTTGAAGGTTTTGTTATTGGGTACATAAACATTTATGATTATATGTCTTCCTGAAGAATTGATTCTTTTATTTTTCATTGTCATGAAACATTCCCATTTTTCTCTAGTAATATTCTTTTTCTTAAATCTGTTTTGTCATTTGTTAATAAATGCAACCTTCATATGTTTATTATATGCATGGCATATTTTTTCAACCCATATTTAAAGTGTATTGTTATAGACATGTAACATATTTGTGTCTTACTTTTAAAGTCATTCTGACAGTCTTTCTCTTTTTATGTACTTCATTAGCTAATACTAATACTTCTTGAAATAAAGAACTACAGGGCTTTTATTTAACTTCTTCTGACTTATATCTGTATTGTTGTTTCTTTTATATTGAGACTTCTGGTCTTCAGGAATATTGCATAACTACTCGTTTGCTTTATAGTACATTATGCACATAAAGGAGGTCTGGTGGCATGGTGGTTAAAGCATTTGGCTGCTAACCAAAGGGTTGGTGGTTTGAATCCACCAGCCACTCTGTGGAAGAAATATGAGGCAGTCTCCTTCCGTAAAGATTTGCAGCCTTGGAAACCCTATGGGGCAGGTCTAAGTCAGAACTGACCAGATGGCAATGGATTTGGTTTGGTTTCTTCTTGCTTCGTTATCAGAAGATGTAGCCATTACATACATTACCTAATAAAAATCATTTAGCTTCAAAGTGCATGAAGCAAAATGGACAATAATCCTGAAAGATGGCTACCATATATTCTTTTCCTGCATGTATGCTGTACCACCCATCACAGGGGAAGGCTATTTCCTATCCTGTTAAATTTGAAATGGCCATGTGATTTGCTAGAATGAATGGAATGTGGCAGGCATTATGCTCTGTAATGTGAACCCTCAGATATCTGCATTTTTCACTGGCATGCATTAAGAACTCTCCCTTTTGGAACCCAGGCACTGAGTTTTGAGAAAGACTATTTGGAGGAGGAGTAAGAGCAGTCAACAGTCCCCATTGAGGCTTTTCCTTGACAGTAGTGCCTCCTGCCAGCTGAGTGAGTGAATCATCTGTACATTCAAGTCTCATTAAGTCTCCACATGACTGAGCGTAGTTCATCTGCAGTATCACAAGATATGACAAGTGTTTGTTGTTATTTTAAACCACTTCCGTAGTGATACTGCCTCGGAAACCCAAGGAGGGGTCGCTATGAGTTGGGTCCGACTTGATGGCACATAACAACAACAACAACACATTTTAGAATAGCTTGGTATAGGGCAACATCTGAAATCAATATTTATTTTTATATTTTCATCTATATCCATTTCTCTGCTTTAAATGTTTATCATTCGTTCTGTATTGATACCTGTCTTGTTATTTTGGTGGTCTGCCCTTTGTTCTTTAGCATTTTACTCAGGAAGGTGTCCTGGAAGCAATAATCACTGAATATTTTTTGTCAGTAACAGTTGTCTTTATTTCTAAGAGCCACTTTGACTGGATGTAAAATTTTTGGCCCTCATTTTCTTTCCTGAGTATTGAATATGTTACTCTCTCTTCACCTAGTAAAAAATGCTGAAGTTGAAGATAAGATGACAGTCTGATTTTCTTTCCCTTCGTCTTTTTAAAAATCCCTGATGTCCAAAGGACAATATTCCTCTTTCTTCAAAGTCCAGTTATCACTAGTATTGTCTTGGTGTTAGGCCTTCTAGGTTAATTTTTCTCAGGAACATGATGAGCCTTTTATATAATTTATATAATTTTGAGATTTTCTTTTATTTCAGGAAAAAAATTACTAAATTATGGATTTAGTGTTTGTTTTTTACTCCTTCTTTTGTGTGTATTAGAATTTGACATGTACTTTTTTATCTTTTTCTAAATTTGTCATGCACTCTTATATCTTTTTCAGAAATTTGTTTCTTCATTTGTTTTTGATTTTTAAAAAATTTCCTCCTTTTTCCCTTCTATTGTCTTAAGGCAAGGGTTGGAAAATTATCTGTGAAGGGCCAGGTAGGAAATGTTTTAGGCTTTGCGGGTCATAAAGTTGCTGTTACAACTACTCAGCTCTCATGTTTTACCATGAAAATGTTTGTTTCCATTTCCTGGTGTTAAAACACAAATCATATTAAGCCCATAATATAAACTGTTGAAGTTTATTTAATATATAATTTGTAAATTGGGGTAACATTTTGACTAACCAAAAAAACCAAACTCACTGCTGTGAAGTCAGGCCTGACTCACAGTGACCCCTCCTTGGGTTTCTGAGGCAGTATTACTACAGAAGTAGATTGCCCAGCCTTCCTTCCGAGGAGTGGCTGGTGGGTTTGAACCACCAGCCTTCTGGTTAGCAGTCAGATCCCTTAGGCACTACGCCACCAGTGAGTCAAAAATGCTCCAAAGGTGAAAAAATTTTAAAAATTCTTATATACCATGTTATTGACATTGCCATGGAAAATGGCCAGAACAGTGTTTTTATGATACCATTTTACGCTAAAACACAGATTCTAGTCTGACCTTGGAGTTTGTGTTCCTGAATCTGACTGCACATAGATAATTTTTCAAAAGTATCCAATGCCTAAGGCAAAATGGTCTTAATAACCTACTTACATATGATGTCCAAGGCCTTGGTGAACTGAAATGGACTAGTATTGGCCATTTTGAGTTGGGGAGTCATATGAACTCCTGTGCTGGGAATGACAAATTGAAAAGGAATGGTGTCGCATTCATCGTGAAAAAGAATATTTCAAAATATGTCCTGAAGTTCAGTGCTGTCAGTGATAGGATAATATCCATACTTCTGCAAGGAAGACCAGTTAATACTTGTAATATTCAAATTTATGCACCAACCACTGATGCCAAGCATGAAGAAATTGAAGATTTTTCCTAACTTATGCAGTTGGAAGTTGATCAAACATGCTGTCAACATGTATTGATAATCACTGGTGATTGAAAAACTAAAGTTGAAAATGGAAGAAGGGTCAGTAGTTAGAAGATACGGTCTTGATGACAGAAACTAAACCAGAGATTGCATGATAGAATTTTGCAAGACCAACAACTTATTCATTGCAGATACCTTTTTTCAACAATGTAAATAGTGACTATATATGTGAAACTTGCCAGATACACAGGATACACAGGAATCAAATCAGCTATGTCTGTGAAAAGTGACAATGGAGAAGCTCAGTATCATCAGTCAGAACAAAGCAGGGGCCAGCTGCAGAACAGACCGTCAGTAGCTCACATGCAGGTTCAAATTCAAGCTAAAGAAAATTAAAAAAGTCCATGAAAGCCGAAGTACCATTTTGAGTATATCCCACGTAAATTTAGAGACTATTTCAAGAACCTGTTTGACTCTTTGAGTACTAATGTTTGAAGACCAGATGAGATGACATCAAGGACATCATACCTGAAGAAAGGAAAATATCATTAAAAAGACAGGGAAGAAAGAAAATGAACTCTTTTCATGCAATCTCTAATTTAGTTGCTATCATCAAGACCATATCTTCTAACTACTGATCCTTCTTCTTTGTTTCCAACTTTAGTTTTTCATCACCAAAATTGATATCTGAAGAGGCTCTGAAACTTGGTCTTGAGTGTGGAGTAGCTAAAGGAATGGAAGAAATGACGTAGAAGAGCTGAACTGAAAATTTCAAAGGGTAGCTTGAGAAGACAAAGTAAAATATGAAATATGTGAAGAATTGGAATTAGAAAATCAAAAAGGAAGAATATGTGTAGCATTTCTCAAGCTGAAAGAATTAAAGAAAAAATTGAAGCCTTGAGTTGCAATATTGAAGGATTCTATGGGCTAATTCAGGAACACAAAAGGAAGATAGAAAGAATACACAGTGTCACTGTACCAAAAAGAATTGGTTGATGAGCTACCATTTCAGAAGGTAGCTATGATTAAGAACCAATGGTATTGAAGGAAAAAGTTCAAGGTGCATTGAAGGCATAGGTGAAAAACAAGACTCCAGGAATTGAGATGTTTGAATAAATGAGCAGTGCTGGAGACACTTACTCATCTATGCCAAGAAATTTGGAAGGCAGCTACCTGGCCATCTGATTGCAAGAAATTCATATTTATGCCCATTCCAAAGAAAGATGATCCAACAAAATATGGTTTTTTTTTTTTTTTTTTTTTTTACTCTTTAACTATGATTTGGGTGAAAATTTACAGAGCAAATTCAATTTAAAATATGGAAATTATTGAATGATATCATTAATATCATATGCAAGTAACATTTTACTGACTATAATACAGAAATGATTGCTGCAGTAAATTGCCAGAGAACTGCCAGGAATTCAAGCTGGATTCTGAAGAGGATGTGGAATGAGGGATATCATTGCTGATGTCAGATGGATTTTGTCTAGAAGCAGAGAATACCAGAAAGGTGTTTACCTGTGTTTTATTCACTATGCAGAGATACATGTGTGGATCTTAACAAATTATGGATAACATTAAGAAGAATGGGAATTCTAGAACACTTAATTGTGCTTGTGAGGAACCTGTACATAGACCAATAGATAATCATTTGAACAGAATGATTGGATACTGCATGGTTTGCAATCAGAAAAGGTGTGCATCAGAATTGTGTCCTTTCACCATACTTATTCAGTCTGTATACTGAGCAAGTAATCTGAGAGGCTGAACTATGTGAAGACAAATACTGCATCAGGTTTGGAAGAAGACTCATTAACAGTCTGATATGCAGATGACATAGGAGCTCTGGTAGCATAGTGGCTAAAGCACTTGACTGCTAACCAGAAGGCTGGCAGTTCAAACCCACCAGCCACTCCTCGGAAGGAAGGTTGGGCAATCCTACTTCCGTAGTGATACTGCCTCGGAAACCCAAGGAGGGGTCGCTATGAGTCGGGGCCAACTCGACGGCACATAACAACAACAACAACATGCAGATGACACCACCTTTTTTGCTGAAAGTGAGGAGGACTTGAAGCACTTACTGATGAAGATCAAAGATTACAGCCTTCAGTATGGATTACACTTCAACATAAACAAAACAAAAATCCTCACAACTGCACCAAAGCAAGGTCATGATAAACAGAAAAGATTGAAATTACCATGGATTGTATTTTAGTTGGATCTACAGTCCACGGTCATGGAAGCCAACCACTGCCATTGAATCAATTCTGACTCATGGAGACCCTATAGGAAAGAGTAGAACTGCACCATAGAATTTCCAAGGCTGTGAATCATTACAGAAACATACTGCCTCATTTTTCTCCTGTGGAACATCTGATGAGTTAGAACCACAAACCTTTTGGTTAGTGCTTTAGCCACAGTGCCACCAGAGTTCCTTTCATGGTAGTAGCAGTCCAGAAATCAAACAATGTACTGCATTGACAAATCTGCTGCAAAAGACCTCTTTATAGTGTTAAAAAAAAAAAAAAAAAAAAATTAATGTCAATTTGAAGATTAAGGTGTGCCTGAGCTAAGCATGGTATTTTCAGTTGCCTCATATGCACACAAAGGCTGGATGATGAATAAGGAAGAATGAAGAAGAATTGATGCTTTTGAATTATCGTCTTGGTGAAGAATATTAAATATACCATGGATGCCAGAAGCACAGGGAAATCTGTCTTGAAAGTAAGTAGTACAGTCAGAATGATTCTTAGAAGTGAGGTTGGTGAGACTTCATCTTACGTACTTTGGACATGTTATCAGAGGGGACTAGTTCCTGGAGAAGGATATCATGCTTGGTAGTGTGAGGTTCAGCTAAAAAGAGAAAGACGCTCAAAGAGATGGAGTGACACAGTGACTGCAACAATGAACGTAGCAGTAACTGGGAGGATGGCACAGGACCAGGCAGTATTTCATTCTATTGCACATAGTAACCTATGTGAGTAGGAATTGACTGAATGGCACCTAACAACAACAGCAAGCTATTTATATTTAATAGGCTATTCTTTGACTTAAAGGTGATTTTAGGAAATTCAGGAGCTCTGGTGATACAGTGCCTAAGGCATTTATTTGGCTGCTAACCAGAAGGTTGGTGGTTCAAACCTTCTGTGGAAGAAAGACAGGGTGATCTACTTACGTAAAGATTTATGGCCTCGGAAACCCAGTGGGGGTTGCTATGAGTTAGAATCGACTTGATGGTTGTGGGTTTGGTTGTTTGGTTTTAGGAAACTAGTTTTTTCAAGGCTGCAGGTTTAAAAGATCTCAAGACAGTGGTCTGGGTGGGTCACCCTAACTCTGTGGACCCCAGAAATCTGGATTTTAGGGAAATTAAAACTGTTTCTCACTAGTGCCGTTGTAGCAGAAATACTAGTGGGTGGCTTTGAAGAATACAGTTTAGGAATCTGAAGTCAGAAATTCAGGATATAGGCTCTAGGGAAAAAAAATCTTTGCCTGTTTCACCTTCTGTGGTAGTCTCAGTCTTCTTAGGTTTCTTGGAGATTTTCAGGTGACATTTATGCTCTCCCATCATTTATCCCCTCCCATTCTCCTTTTGTGTTTCCTTCTGTGTTTAATGTGGTATTTTTACAACTCAGAAGTGATTAGGTTTAGGACAGGTAGTATACTGATATGACATCATTAACATAAAAAAGAAGCTGTATTTCCAAAGAGGATTACATCCACAGATACAGTGTATATCCAACATATATTTTGGGGGGACACAGTTCAATCCATACAGCATCTGTAGTCAATATATATACAAAGTGTGGCTATGTTCCAATAAAATTTTATTTACAAAAACAAATTTGGCCCATTGGTTGTAGTTTACCAGTCATAAGACACTATTTGTTGTATTTTTTCAATTTTGTATTCTTCTTTAGTTTTCTTTCATTTTTGATTATTTTGTGAGTTCTGTCAAATTCAGATATATACCATTCTTTAATATATTACATCATTTTCATATTGTCTTGAAATAGATTTGAAATAGTATTGAAAGAACATCATAGTATGTCTGTTATGTGAGCGTTTTCTTCTGTTCTGCATTTATCTTTGCAGAGATGTTATTCTCAAATTCTTGTTGAACTTTGTGTGATACTTGTCTCCAATTTTTTTCCCTTATATTTTCAGAAATTAATTATTAAATAATTTCAAGGATAAACGTAAAGGTCTAATACATTGAGGTTAACTTCCTTGGTCCCCTTCTTGTTAGACATGCAACTCTGGCCATGAATAGATGAAGTCTTTCAGAAAGGTTTGCCGAATCATCTCTTAAATGCTCTTATGGTAGCATTTAAATTTCTGTTTTATTCTTCAGTTTATATAGCTTATGTGGCATTTTCTTGGGAGACTTGCCAGAGGTACTCTGCTAAGGGAGCTTTATAGATAAAGTCTCTTCTCCATAGTCTGTTTATATAAGGTCCTATTTGACAAGAAGCTGTATCAGTCACTTGCCTTATTTCCACTGCTTTGGGTATCTCTTTCCCAAGAGATTGAATAGATCAAAAACCAGGAGTTCCTTCCAGACCTAAAGTGATTCTTTGGCAGTGAGAAGGCAAAGAAATACATCTGGGGAATGGAAGGCATATCATCAGGGGCCAAGTTGTGAGCAGAACTTTAAGTTCAAAGCTGACATCTTAAGCTTGGAGCCTGAAAGAGGAAAAGTAATTATAGAATGTAAATGATGTTGAGAAAATATATTTTTATTTTGGTGTTAGTGTTTGGAAAGGAATAAATATTATCGTGAACCTTGTGATGCTGTGAAGGGGCAAACACTAGAGTAGTTAGTCCTAAGTATATTGAACAGTCTCCTTTTGCTTCATGAAAAAACAAATCTTTTGGGTAGTTGATTATAGAATATACAGATACAAGGAAGAGACCGATTTCTCCTAAGGTCTTGTTTTTTCCCTGTGCATATTCAACTCATGCCGTCTAGTCTGTTGGACTCATAGTGACCCCTTCTTGGGTTTCCAAGGTGGTATCTCTATGGAAGTAGATTGCCCACCAGGAGTGGCTGTTGTTGTTGTTGTTATGTGCCATCGAGTCAGACCTGACTCATAGCGACCCCTCCTTGGGTTTCCGAGGCAGTATCACTACGGAAGTAGGATTGCCCAACCTGGTGGGTTTGAACTGCCAGCCTTCTGGTTAGTAGTCAAGTGCCTTAGACACTATGCTACCGGAGCTCCTGCCTTAGGCATTTTGTTTGTTTGTTTGTTTGTTATGTGCCGTCGAGTCGGCCCTGACTCATAGCGACCCCTCCTTGGGTTTCCGAGGCAGTATCACTACGGAAGTAGGATTGCCCAACCTTCGGCATTAGGTCCTTGAAATCCCTTGTCTTAGAGTACCTAATACAATGTATCAGTAATATGAATTAAGTAGGGTAGGGTTTTTTTTTTTTTTGAGAGGGGGCAGGAATTTTTACTGTACCTAGTACCCAGCATCACTTTGAGGATTATTTTCTAAAAATCATTTTGATTTTGAGTAATTGAGGAAACTTATGAGTGTTTTGATGTTTTCTGTTGTTCCTTTTGGCATCATGAGATGGGCAAGACTCCTTTTCCCCACAATGAGTGACTAGGTTCTTTATAAATTAGAACCTTGTTTTGTCTTTTCAGGTTTGTAGAGTGAAAGCAGTGAGCTAGAGTCCTTCCCCCCATTTGAAGCTGTTCATCAGTGTGTCAGCTCCCTATTCAGTTGATAAAAGGGATTTTTTTTTTTTCCATTATAGAAAAGAGGGAAATTAAGTGATGTCAAATTTCCTCTCATGCCTTTTCAAACTAAACTAATGGTTGAGGGTGGCTTTTTTTGTTTGTTGGAAGATGAAAAACTTGGAAATTTTCTTCTGTTACAGTTTTCTTTTTTTTTTTTTTAAAGAGTAAGAGGCATTTAGTAGTTGGAAAAAAAAAAACAAACTCAGTGCCATCGAGTTGATCCCAACTCATAGTAACCCTCATTGGGTTTCCCAAGGCTATAAATCTTAACTGAAACAGACTGTCTCATCTTTCTTCCGTGGAGCTGCTGGTTTGAACCACTGACCTTTTGGTTAACAGGCAAATACCTTAACCACTACACCACCAGAACTCCTTATTTGGTAGTTTGTAGATGATTTCTGTAGATGAGTTTGTTAAGTCCAGATTCAAAAATAGTATTTTGAATTTACTGGTTGGCCAAAAAAAGAAACAAAAAACAAAAAACCTGTAAAGCTATAGTTTCCATATCATCAGTTATAGTTTAAAAAGAAATTAAACCTCCTTTTGTCTAGTTAATTGTATATGTGTAACTAGACACTGAAAAAATCAGATGCTTTCATTCTGTTACATGAGATGTGCAGTTCTCCATTTCCAAATTCTTAAACTATTCTCATGTTGACTATAGAAAGTTGGTCTTTTAGAAACATGACATGGGACTACAGTTAATGAATACACTTTAGGTATTTTTTCTAATATCTTGAGGTGACAAGTTATGTTTTTCTTCTTTGCTAGAAAATGTTCTCATTTGAAAAAAACTTTTTGGGATAATTTAAAAACTAAGAGTAAGCTATCAAAAACTTGCTTGCTTCTCCCCAAAAAAATATCCACAAAAATTTAACAGCAGCAATGGGAAACTGCTTCCCTGTTGGAATTTTATAAAAGCAAATATATTTGGAGTATGTGATAAGAGAAATTCAATATTTAATTCATTGACTTACTCATAGGTGCTCAATAAATACTGGCACAAATGAACTTTTTAAGTTAAAACTTATAATTTCTGATCTTCTGACTTTCTTAAATGCATGCTTCTAATCCTTATATATTTGTCCAGTTCTTTGTCATCAAATTGCATTTGTTGCTCTGTTAACATAGGTAGACAGGTAGGTAGAAAAATAAATAGTTGTTGAGTACTTTGAAATTGATTCTGAATCAGCGACTCTCTATATAGAATAAAGTAGAACTGCCCCACGGTGTTTTCTAGGCTGTACTCTTTACAGAGCAGCTCACTGGGTCTTTTTTTTTCCCATGGAGTGAGTGATGGGTTACCTTTCTGTTGGCAGCTGAGCTCTTAACCATTAAGTCAACCAGGGCTTGCTCTTGCTTGTGTGTGCGCATGTGCTCTCTCTCACATGAATTAGTTGTTCAGTGATAGCATCCTTGCCTTCATGTGGGAGACCTGGTTAGATTACTGGCCAGTGCACCTTATCCATAGCTACCACCAGTCTGTCTGCCAGAGGTGGAGTGTGCTGCTATGATGCTGGAGGGGTTTTAATGGAACTTCCAGACTAGGAAGACAAAGGCTTGGTGATCTACTTCTGAAAATCAGCCAGTTAAAACCCTATGAATCACAACAGTCTGTTCACAGCCAGTCATGGCATAAACATGGCAGCGTTTCCTTTTTTTGTGCATAGAGTTGTCGTGAGATGGGGGGAACTTGGTGGCAGCTAGCAACAATGGCAATAACAACAAAAGTTGTTATTAGCAACTACTACTGTTTGAGTCATTTTTGTATGTAATTTAATTTTTACAGTAATCATTATAAAGTAAGTTTTAGGCATGTTTTACAGAGAGGAAACAGACTCCAAAACTAAATGGCTTATCCAGGGTAACATAGCTGTTAAAATGATAGAGCCAAATTTAAACCTGTATTTGACTGTACGGAAATTATTTGACCTGTATTTGACTGTTTGAAAGTCATTTGGCTCATGCTACTCAGGTGGAAGGTTAATGGCAGTGAGTAATAAAATCTATGTTTTGAGTTACTTTTATAATTTGACCACTATTTTTTCCCCAAAACCTGTGTACTGATTATAATAATAATTGTACAAAATTGGAAAGTACAGTAAAAAGTCTATCATCTTACTACTCCAAGACAGCCAATGTCGTTACTTTGTTATATTTCCCTTTAGCCCTTTTCCTAGGCATTGAAAGTAAAGGAAAACTTTATATGATGCTTTCTTAAAATATGGTGACTTTAAGATTAGATTGAGACCATGTTTTTATTAAGCAGGGTATTGGAACATTGCACTTAATAGTATATTGGACTAACTGATCTTTTGTTCAATTGCTTTATAAATATAAATGAAGTAATCTTTGAAGAAAGTAGTAATTAAGTAGAAGAAGTATTTTTTTTTAAGTCTACTTAAAACTTTTAGAAAATATCAAAGATAAACTTTGATGTATATTTTGATTCATGGAAATAGGGAAAAAAAATTAAACAGTAAATAAAATATAGGTGTATATTGTGAGCATTTTAGTTTCTCTATCCTAAAGAGGGGAGCTCTGGTAGCATAGTGCCTAAGGCACTTGACTGCTAACCAGAAGGCTGGCAGTTCAAATCCATCAGCCACTCTTCGGAAGGAAGATGGGGCAATCTACTTTCGTAGTGATACCACCTTGGAAACTCAAGGAGAGGTTGCTATGAGTTGGGTCCGACTCAACGGCACATAACAACAACAACAACATCCTAGAGAGAACTCATTAAAGATTCCAAACCAAAAACCATATTCACTGCTGTTGAGTTGATTCTACTCATAGAGACCTGACCTCTCTTTGGGTTTCCGAGGTAGTATCTCTATGGAAGTAAATTGCCCAGTCTTCCTTCCAGGGAGTGGCTGGGGGTTTGAACCACTAGCCACCTGGTTAGCAGTCAAATGCCTTAGGCGCTACACCAGATTAGTAACATGAATTAGAAAATTAGCCTATGATTAGTGAATGTCTGCAATATGTCAAACACACCCTGAATTTTCAGCTCTCTTCATTTAGTTCACATTTCTTAGAATAATTGTAGTCTTTTCTTGGCAGTGTGGAACTTGAATTAATGAAGTATTTATGGAAGCTCAGAAGAACTTCATGCAGCTTTTATTTTTCCTCTTAGTTTCTTTCTCACGGTTTGAGCCATAACACTTTATAGTAGTTCAATAACAGTTCAGTAAATATGAGTACTAATAAGGTCTTTGGGTGACACAAATGGTTTGTGCTCAACTACTAATCTAAAGATTGGTGGTTTGAACCTACCCAGTGCTATGAGTTGGAGTCAACTCAGTGGCATTGAGGTTTTTTTTTTTTTTTTTTTAATTGGTAGTGGCAATACAGAAGAAAGGCCTGGAGATCTGCTTCAGTAAAGATTGCAGCCTAGAAAACCCTTTGGAGCAGCTCTTTTTAACACATGAGGTTGCCATGTGTCAGAATCAACTTGACAGCAATGGGTCAGGTTTTGTTTTTCCTAAGGCACTAGGAGTAAAGATGAGTATGGCATTGTTTCTCGCACTTGAGGAAACTTACAGTCCAAATGCAGTAGTTCTCAAATGTTTTATCTTGAGACTTTTATACTTTTAAAAATTACTGAAAATGCTGTTCTTTGTGTAGGTTAGATCTATGGAGAATGATCATATTAGAAATTAAAAGTTAAAAATTAAAAATATAACAATGATAAACTCTTACATAAGTAAATAATACCTTTAATACAAAGTATCTGGTTTACAAAAACAGATTGAGAAGAGAGGCATTATTTTATACTTAAGTCACTTTAATGTCTGACTTAATAGAAGACAACTAAATTCTTACCTGCTTCTGCATGCTACTTGTTGATGTATTACTTGGATTGAAGTATATGAAGAAAATGAAGTAAGTGAAGAAGTATATGTATTCAGATACATAGTTGGAAAAGAAAGGAATATTTTTATAGCATTTTCAGGTAATCATGGATTTTGTTCTTTGATACTACACCGTCTTACAGTAGTTTCCTAAAGGCTAATTGCAATGTAGAATCTGAAGCGAAAAACTTTTTTTTAAAAAAATGCATTTTCTTGAAATGTAATTTATATACAGTGAAATACACAAAAGTAAAGTGACATAGGTCAGTGCTTTTTTTTTTTTGCAGCGTTCTTTTCCTTTCCCTCCCCTCCCACCCCTGGCAACCAAAGAAGAAAGTTTCCCTCCATATATAAACCTTTCCTTGACCTTCCACAACAATGAACTAATACTATTTGTCCTTCTGTGACTTATTTCACTCAGCACAGTGTCCTCCAAGTCCATCCATGCCACACAGCGCTTTGCAGACTCCACATCACTCCTCAGTGCTGCATAGCACTCCATTGCGTGTGTGCACCACAGCTTGGTCATCCACTCCTCTTTTGATGGGCACATAGGTTGCCTCCATCTTCTTGCCACTGCACACAGTGCTGCAATGAACATGGGTGTGCATATATCTGTTCTTGTCCTGGCTGTTCACCTTTCTAAGATATATACCTAGTAATGGGATTGCTGGGTCAAATAGTATCTCCAATTCCAGCTTTCTAAGGAATCGCCATACTGCTTTCCACTGTGGGTGTTACCACTTCACAGTCCCTCTAGCAGTGTATGAGAGTCCCAGTCTCTCCACATCCCCACTAGCATTTGTTATTTTCTGTCTCGTCGAACCTTGCCATCAGTGTCAGTGTGACATGGTATCTCATTGGTTTGATTTGCATCTCTCTGATGGCCAATGATTGTGAGCATCTTTTCATGTATTTGCTGGCCACCTGAATATCCTCCTTGGTAGAGTGTCTATTCATGTCTTCTGCCCATTTTTCCATTGGATTGTTGATGATGCTGTGTCTTGGTATTTTCTTTTGGAGTCTATCCTGCTTCGGGTTCGTTGGAGTTCTTGAATGGATGTATTCTAATCTTTCATCATACCATGAAAATTCTCTTCCAACAAATCTTTGACATTTTTTTTCTGTGGTTTTGTTTGTCTCTTCCTGTTCTGGAATTCTATTTACATGTAGGTTATTCCTTTTGATGGTATCCCACATGAACCTTAGGCTTTTCTTCATTTTGTTTTGATCTTTTTTTCTGATTATTCTCTTCCAAAGAAGTATTGAGGTATTTGCTTTCAATCTCACTAATTCTGTCTTCCATTGATTCATTTCTACTCCTTTGCCCATTCAATGTGTTACCTATTTCTGAAAATTTGGTATTAATCTTCTGGATTTCTGTCTGTAGATTTTGTATCATTTCTAATTTTTCATTTATTTTGCCATTTTGTTCTTTTATTGTCTTTCGAAATTGTTCCAGGGTCTTCTCTGTGTTTTCCTTGATCTCTCTCTCAATTTGTTGAAGGTCCTAAATATAATTATTTTGAATTCCTTGTCAGGGAGTTCCAATGCTGCTTCTTCCTCAGGGATGTGTTCTGGGTCTGTGTCATGGTCTCCTGTTTCTCCTGCTCTTTCTTGCTTCTTTGTGTGAATTGTGATGCTCTGTTATCTCTGAGGCATTGTGACATTTTTGTGTTTATATTTAATTGGTGATTGTATGTTGGAATGACTTGCTCACTATTTTAGTTTTCTTTGTATGTTATCTATGTAAGCAGGGTACTGTGCTGTGCTCTTCTATTTGTCACCTTTCCTGCTGTCAGCCTCCTGTATGTCCCTGTCATCCTTGGCAAAGAGAGCCTATTCTTAGGTCCCTGGAACCCAAAAGAGAATGCTGTCACTTTAAAATCCAAAATGGCTGCTGCTTGTAAACATTCAAAATAGCTGCGCCCTTGGTCACTTTAAATGTCCAAAATGGCCACCATTTTGATTTATGCAATCAAAATGGCTGTGCCCTCCGGACAGCTGAAAGTCCACAGCTCAGGTTGTCTCCCTCCTTGCTGTTTCCCTTCCTAGGCGTAGGCCACTGGTGCAATTGTCCCTGCAGACCTTGGTGACCAGGGCTGATCTTTAGGTCAGTTTTCAGGTCCCAACATCACTTGGAAATATTCAGGCTGTTGGTTCCGTCACAGTAGCTGATAGGCTGCTGTTCTGTTTCCAAACTCACTGTTTTTGTTCAGGTTTTTCCACTAGTTGGTGCCTATTCTACTTCTGTATGTTGTTGTTGTTGTTATGTGCTGTCGAGTCGGACCCGACTTATAGCAACCCCTCCTTGGGTTGCCGAGGCAGCATCATTATGGAAGTAGATTGCCCAACCTTCCTTCCGAGGAGTGGCTGGTAGGTTTGAACCGCCAGCCTTCTGGTTAGCAGTTGAGTGCCTTAGGCACTATCCCTTTCAAAGTTCAGGGCTTCAAGATTATCTTCTGTATCTCTGTTAATTGTTTTTTCTTTTCTTTGTTGAAGAGGGTCTGTGTAGCTTGTCTGTCTATTCCTCCATCTTACTGGAAGTCCTGAAGCAATAAACTTCTAAAATCCACTGGTCTGTCTTGCATTTTGAGTGGATTATATATATGTGTTGGTCATTTGGAAAGTACTGTTTCACTGAGTTATGCACATCTTTCAGAGGTTGACACATTTCATCGTACAAATGAAGTAAACTAAGAATAATCGCTGAACATTAAGACAGTGCTTTACATATATTCTAAGAGCAGTTGTTATTTCAACTTTTTCAGACCTAACATTCCCTTTTATAACAAATATTGTTATGCTCCTTTATTCTCCTACAATGAAATTTATAATAAAATAATCAGCATGCTGTCTTGACTATAATAACTCTTAATAATACTTGAAATAATAGGAAAGTAATTTACATTAAATAGTGTGTATTTATTCCAGTTGTAAATAATATTCAGTCATGACCATAGTAGAAAAAAAGACATAATGAAGTAATTATATGTTTGGATCTGTTAACAAATGGGGAAGCTCTGGTGGCACAGAGCCTAGACATTTGACTGCTAACCAGAAGGCTGGCAGTTCATACCCACCAGCCACTCTTTGGAAGGAAGGTTGGGCAATCTACTTCCATAGTGATGCTGCCTCGGAAACCCAAGGAGGAGTTGCTGTGAGTTGGATCTGACTTGAGAGCAATGAGTTTGGTTTGGTTTGGTTAACAAATGGAGTTCTTATGAATAGATCATCTACAAATACAAACTGATTCAGGGGTGTTGTATTTGTAACTCAAATACCACAAAGTGCATAAGCATTGATGATGAAATTTTCTGTAAAGCTGAATGTTTCCTTGTTGAGTTTTAAATAAGTTAAATTCCTGGAGAGTTCAGTATATATGAAAAGATACTTAATTTTTTTATTTTTTATTTTTAAATAGGCTTTATTTTTTAGAGCAGGTTTGGATTTACAGAAAAATTGTGAAGAAAGTACAGTTCCCATACTTCTCCTGTTGTTAACATTTTGCATTTCTTTGTCACATTTGTTGTAATTGAAGGTAGATCTGTGCAATGAATGGGTAGAATTAGAAAAATTATGTTGAGGTAGGTAGCTGTTGTGGTAGGCACTCTCTGATTTTGAGGCAACCTCCTGCACATCAGCCAAGATACAGATGTGATTCAGAGCTTTAATTCAGAAAAATTATAAACTTGTATATTTAATGGACGTTTAGAGGTGCACACAAATGTCTTAGATCACCAATGTTAAATTGGTGAGTGATGAATCTTTTGGCCAGGAAGCAAAAGTTAGTTCAGAAACCTTAAAGCTAATGCATACAAGTGTTATAAGCCAAACCAAACCCTACTAGTTTTATTTCATAGAGAATAATTTTATTATCATTGTTAAGAGTTTTTGTTTTCTATTTTGAATGGAAATGGATTGATGATGCTTAATATGGAAGAACTAAAATATATATAGTAATTAGATTATTTCACAGTTTTGGATTTAAAGTTTTCCTAATATTTTTCAAGATAATAATGAGTAAGTTACATCTTTGACCAAGTACCTTTTTATCTTTTCCAATTCAGCTTTTGTGATTTCCTTTATGTCAGGAAAATAGATATGTCATGAATTATTTTCCTAGACAATCCCAAACTTTGTTTTTCATGTTACGTTGAATATCATTTGGGTATAATGGGTCTTTTTAAACCTAAAAGTGGGTAAAGCACTCAGCTGCTAGCTAAAAAGTTGATAGAACTTACCAGCTGCACTTCAGGAGAAAGATTTGTCAGTCTGCTTCTGTAAAGATTACAGCTTTGGAAACCATATGGGGTAGTTCTACTCTGTCTTATAGGGTCACCATGAGCTGAAATTGACTTGACAGCAGTAGGTTTAGATTTAAACCTAAGGGGCAAGAAAAAGAAATATGAGAGGTGTAATATAATAAAAATTTTCTCATTGGGCATATAAGTCTAGTAGCAGTTCAAATGATGTACAGTGGTGTTAGCTTTGCTTGACAGTTCAATTAGGGGAAAAAATGTCCTTAAACTGTGGCTTTGCTACCAGAAATAAAAATACTGCTTTTAAACACTACGGACACCTTAGGTTTTGCTAAGATTTTGGCAGTTAAAAGTTGTTAGGATTGGCCAGGTTTGTTACTTTAAAGCTGTAATTTTAGACAAGTTTAAAATGCTGAACATAGTGATACAATTTTCTTTGTCAACGCAGACCTGGGAATAGATAACAAATTATCTTAAATTTGATAATGAATTCTTTTTAAAAAATTTTTATTGTGATTTGGGTGGTCTATAAACTTGTTAGAGCAAATTCATTTTCCATACAGCAGTTACATTTTGGTTCAGTGACATTGACTGCAGTCCCCACAATGTTAACAGCTCTCTTCTCACTTCCTCCCTGTGATTATTTCTTACCTTTGTCCTTCTTTCCTAAGCATTCCTGCCCCCTGAGCTATCATCTGTGCAAATACTGCCCTTCTATTCTCCCCTGATTGCTCTTTCTAAGGAGTGTATCTTCCTGGTGGTATAAATGTTCACCCTATTTGCCTGTCTGTTGTTTGGCTGGAAGCCACCGGGAGTGGTTCAATTTCAGGCCTGCAGGGTAACTAGGGGCCATAGTCTCAGGGGTTTCAGCAGGCTCTATCAGACTAGTAAGCTTGGTCATTTTTATGATTTTGAATTTTGTTCCAGATCGTTCCCCTACTCTATTTAGGATCTCCTGGAATGATCTTTTTCCGAGTGGTTGACAGTGGTTAGCTGGGCACCATGTAGTTCTTCTGCTCTCATGGTCATATAGGCTGGGGTTCGCATGGTCCACTAGTCCCTGGGACTAATTGTTTCCATGTGTCTTTGGTTTTCTTCATTCTTCTTTGCTCTGGATGAGGAGAGACCAGTTGTTGGATCTAGATGGCTGCTTGCAAGCTTTGAAGACTCCACTCACTGCTCACCTAAGTAGGGTGTTGAACAGTGTTTTTGTGTATTGTGTTATGCCAGTTGAGCTTGCTGTCCCCTGTGACCATGGTCCTGAGCCCCCAGGTCCAGCAACTCACTCTATCTTGGCCACAGTGGTTTACTGTGGCTAAGAAGTTATAATTTTTTCCCCTGTTAGTTGTATTTATATGGACATTCTTACAGCACATACAACTATGTATGTGTATGTAGAAGTATATATATAGAAATACTTTCTGCCAATGTTATATATGGTCATGGGTATATTCCCTTTTGCCTAGACATACATGATCGTTCAGCCATTTAGATAATGAAACATTTTTGAATGGCTTTAATTGAAATCCTTTAAGGAACTCTTGTGGCATAGGGCCTAAGGCATTTGATTACCAACCAGAAGGTTGGTGGTTCAAACCCATCAGCCACTCTGTAGAAGGAAGACTGGACAATCTACTTCCGTAAAGATTTACAGCCTTGGAAACACAATGGGGGTTGCTATGAGCTGGAATCGACTCCATGGAAGTGAGTTTGGTTGTTTTGGTTTAATTGAAACCCTTTAATATTGGTAGTTGGAAGAATGTTAAACATATTGTATACTGCTGGGCTGTGTGTTGTGCATTTAGGTTTTTTTCACAGCACCAACACAATGCTAACCCCGTAGAATGTTCTTGAATATCTTTGAATATATGAAATAATGTCTTAGTTTCTTTTGCACTGTTTAGGGGAAAGAAATTTTTTTCGTTTGCTGAAATGTGCAAAATGGGATTTTAGTATTTAGTTTAGTACTTACAGAAGAACAGTTAGCCAGGGTAATTTTTTATTTCTACCTCCTCTCCCTAATCATAAACTGAGTTGCTAACCTAGAAATCTGGGAGCTAGTCATCCTTAGTTTAAAACCTGTCCCAGTTCTTGATTCTTCGAGCTGTCTACACGGCCAATATCTTAATCCAAACCATTATCAATTCTTACATACACTGTGGTAAGAATTTTACTTAACTAGTCTCTCTGATTTTGTTCTTGACTCTCCGATCTATTTATCACTAGCTGATGATTATCTTTTTGACTTAAATAGAATCAAGTAATTCACCTTAAATGGCTTCTTGTGTACTTAATAATAAAATCCAAAGTTGTTACCCATGATTTATAAAACTGTGGCAGAAAATTTGTGGGCTTTCTACCCAAAATTCATTTTCTCCTCAAATCTTTATGAACAGATTCCAGATTTTGTTGAAAGCAGCAGCATATACAGCAGAAAGATAGTTTATTTCACAGCCTTTTTTGTATCTGAGTAGATGTCATATTTTTGGCTAATAAGATACATAGATATAAAAGTATTTGGAGAGAGTATCCCTTCCTTAATAATAAAAAGACTAGGAGAAAGCTTCTCTCTCCTTTTGTCCACTCTCCTTTCTTGTCTGGGAGCCTTAGACATCAGGTCTGGAGCTGGCAGTACTCTTATGACCAGGAGGTGACAAGCAACTGGACGAAAGCTTATATGCTAAGGAAGCTAGAATAGAAAGATTTTTGAAAGAGCTTCAGTTCCTTATATCATTCTTAAACTGATGTATGAACCTGGATTGTCTATGCCTAGGCAAGTTGTGTGAGGCAAGTAAATCCCTACCTGAAGCCTCCTCTAGGTAGATTTCTGTTATTTGCAACTGAAAACATCCCTAACTGATAAAAACACCCTACATCATCCAGCCCTTGCCTGTCTTTCTGACCTCATCTTACCCATTCTCAGTACTGACAGTGCTCTAGCCACATGGGTAGACAAATCTTAGATGACAAACTCCTGCTAAATTCTACACTCCTTACTGTAACTCTGAAGGCTCCATGTAACCCAGCTCTGCTGATGTCCCATAACCTATTACTGCCTTCCTCATCAAAATAGCAACAATAAACCTTAAGGTACTCAATAATCCCTGAAAATACATACAAGATAATAATGGAGAAAACCACAAAATAGGATATAAAAGACATGAATTATGAATTGATGGAGAGGTAGGTATACTATATATATGGACTATTGTTGTTGTTATGTGCTGTTGAGTCAGACCTGACTCATGGAGACCCCCCCTTGGGTTTCCCAGGCGGTATCACTACAGAAGTAGATTGCCCAGCCTTCATTCTGAAGAGTGGCTGATGGGTTTGAACCACTAGCTTTCTGGTTAGCAGTCAAATGCCTTAGGCATTGTAAACCTTGTTGTTGTTGTTGTTATATGCCGTCGAGTCAGAACCTTAGTGGGATGATAAAACTGACCAATCCCTACATCAGGGTTCCATACACTTAATTTGCATGATCCCACACCTCCAAAGGATGCCATATACCCTAATTGCATTACTAACAAGCTATCCAATTTCCTGGTGTCCCATAAGCACATTGGATTTGTATAGTTCCTTCCACCCAGTCATCTGGTGGGAATCACAAAGACCATGGCTCAATGAGCCATACTAACTAATTCATTGCACCACATTTGCTTTTTAACACTTTAAAGAGATCAAGAGGTCTTTTGTAGCAGATTTGCCCAGTTCAGTACATCATTTGATTTCTTGACGGCTGCTTCTATGGGCATTGATTGTGGGTCCAAGTAAAATGAAATCCTTGACAATTTCAGACTTTAATTTATCATGATGTTGCTTTTTGGTCTAATTTTGTTTTGTTTATGTTCACACATAACCCACTCTGAAAGCTGTAATCTTTGATCTTCAACAGTAAATGCTTCAAGTCCTCTTTGCTTTCAGCAAGCAAGATTGTGTCATGTGCATATCTCAGGTTGTTAATGAGTCTTCCTCCAATCCTGATACTGCATTTTTCTTCATACAGTCTAATATAACCAACACAAGTTTAGTTTTCAGACTATATAAAGAACTACAAATCATAAGAAAAAGACAAACAACCTTACAGAAAGTTGGGCCAAGACAATGAGCTGATAGCTGAAAAGACATGAAATTTGAATGGTTAGTACCCATATGAACAGATATTTGTATCAATTAGTATGGGTTCAACTACAGCTATTTAAAAATTCAGCCCCAAAAGTACACGATCCTGTTGAGTTGATTCTAATTTATTGTGACTCTATTGCTACCAGTGACTTAAAGCCTAACATTTCTATCTTGCTTCACATGAAAGGTAGTGGGAAGTTCTAGAATCTGTACATACTCTGTGAGCAAAGGAAGGGTTCTATGTCAGTATTTTCATAATTCTCTTGAGCTTTCTTTCCATCATGGTAGCACCAGCTCCAAATGTCATAACCTTACGTGAAAAATTTC
Organism: Orycteropus afer afer; assembly: GCF_000298275.1. Classification (NCBI taxonomy): domain Eukaryota; kingdom Metazoa; phylum Chordata; class Mammalia; order Tubulidentata; family Orycteropodidae; genus Orycteropus; species Orycteropus afer. The sequence goes on along the minus strand of NW_006921682.1, from coordinate 10,010,616 downwards.
TAAAAGGAGGAAGGAAGGTGGAGAAGGGAAAGGGACTCCCCCCCATGCACACACATCTTTTTATTTCCACCAAAACCCACTGCGATCAAGTTGATTCTGACTCATAGCAAACCTGTAGGACAGAGTAGAACTGCCCCATAGGGTTTCCAAGACTATAAGTCTGTGAAAGCTGACTGCCTCATCTTTCTCTTTTGCACCTGCTGGTGGGTTTGAACTGCCAGTCTTTTGCTTAGCAGTTGAATGCTTAACCACTACACAACCAGGGTTCTTCTCTTTATCTGAAAAACTTCAGATTTTCCCTTTTGTCCCATTGCCAGTCACTGGTAGAGAGGAATGTCATCACTCAACTAACTGGTTTAGAATAATCATGATTCATTCCCTGGACTGAGGAAAGGATTACCTTCCCTAAGTGTGTTACTTGCTCAATTTCCAAACAAAATTGAGTTTCTGTTGGTCAGGAAGAAGAGGGAGTAATTGCCACAATTAACCCCTCTCTGGTGGCTTAGTGCCTAAGACATTTGACTGCTAACCGGAAAGCTGGTGGTTCAAACCTACCAACCATTCCTTGGAAGGAAGGTTGGGCAATCTACTTCTGTAATGATACTGCCTTGGAAACGTAAGGAGGGGTCGCTGTGAGTTGGATCTGGCTCCACAGCAGTGAGTAATGTAAGTTAAATCATTATATTGACAAAAATAATATGAATATATGTATATAATATATTCCAATATGAAATATATAATAAATAAGGAGCCTTGGTTGTGCAGTGGTGAAGTGCTCGGCTGCTAACTGAAAGATTGGCAGTCAAACCCACAACCAGTCTGTGGGAAAAAAGACCTGATGATTTGTTTTTTGTAAAGATTACAGCCTAGGAAACCCTATGGGGCAGTTCTGCTGTGTTCTGTAGGGTCACTGTGAGTCAGAATCGACTGGATAGAACACAACAAAAAAAGTATATATACATATAATATGAAACATGTAATATATATTGTCCGATATATTCCTGGAAGATAAGCCCCTCACTTACAGATGCTCAAAATACAACTAGGGAAGAACTTCCACCTCAAAGTAGAGTGGACCTTAATGACATGGATGGAGTTAAGATTTTGGGACCTCCATTTGCTGGTGTGGCATGACTCAAAATGGGAAAAAACAGTTGCAAACATCCATTAATAATCAGAACGTGGAATGATATGAAGTGTGAATCTAGGAAAATTGGAAGTTGTCACAAATGAAATGGAATGCCTAAAGATGGATAGCCTAGGCATTACTGAGCTGAAATGGACTGGCTTTGGCCACTTTGAGTGAGACAGTCATATGATCTACTATCCTGGAAATGACAAATTGAGGAGGAATAGTGTAGGACTGACTCTGTGTAGAAGGTATTTCTGGGTAAGAAAAGAATGCACTAGGATTGAGAAGGAATTTCAACTGTATTTATGTATTTACTTTTTAAAAGGAAAAAAAGCAAATATCTGAAGCAAGAAATAGAAATTGTAACAACAATATAATTTCTATGTTTTTGACTCCTTGCTTGTGAAGCTTATACATAATGGTAATGTCCAGAGGATGGAGAAATGGGTATTGTCACTGATTTCTGTTGCGAATCAAAATAGAATGAATTAGAGGATAATTTAGCAACATGTGAAAATTTAAATGTTTATCTTTAGACCTAGCCCTTCTATTTGGAGGAATTTATCTTAAATTTACCATGACAATTGGGCAAATATACAAAGAAATTTAACTTTTTTTTTTAATGGTAAATATTTTTTTTTATAATAGTAGAAGTCTCCTTTCTATAAGGATAAAACTACTCAACTAAATAAATTGTGATATACTCATGTAATAGGATGCTAAGTATCTATAAAAAATAATACATTTTTAAGTTTTACCAAAAAAAAATTAATAAAATTTGAAAAGTGAAAATGCAGAAAAACATGTGCACACACATACATGCACACACACATTTGCTGCAAAAAATCAACAAAGTTCATCATCAAAATTTTGATGGTGGTTATATCTCAGTGGTGACACTATATATTTTCCTTCTTGAAAGCTTAATGTTTTGCTGAAATATATTTTTAAATAATTGTGATATTTTTGTAGTCAGAAAAACCACTTAATCTGTTTCCTTATTGTAAATTTGAAATATGTAATTAAAAGCTCTTTTACTATTTTGGTCCTATTACTGTGAAATAAATAAACATTATGAATATTCATTTATGAAACAAATATTTCATTGAGGCCTTATTTATCATGTCATAGAGACTCTATAGGACATAGGAGAAATGCCCCACAACATTTTCAAGGCTGTAAATCTTTAGGAAAGCAAACTGCCACATCTTTCCCCTATGAGCAGCTTGTAGGTTTGAACTGCTATGAGTCAAATTCGACTTCATGGCAATGGTTTTTTTTGACTAGTAGGCACTATTCTAGGTGTTGGAAGTACAGATAGCGACTAGGACAGTCTTGGCACCTCTTTATGGAACATCTTGACTGGGGAGATACATAATAGGCAAGCAAACAAATAAATGAGCAAGATACTTTCAGGTAATGGTTACATGCAGGAGAAAAGCAAAATTGGACGTTAAAATAGTTAAAACACATAGGGTGTTTGTATGTGTGCATGAATAACTTTAAATGGTCTCTGAGTTGGTTACCTTTGAACTGAGAACTGCGTGACAGAAGGAGCTAGGCATGTGAAAATCTGGGGCAAAGATCTTCAGGCAGAGTGCATAGCAAATTTAAAGTCCCTTACGCTTTAAAACTTGTGATTTCCTGTATGTCAGGAAAATGGATATGTCATGAATATCTATTTATCAAGATATTACGTATCATATCTATATGATCAAGTTTGTCATATTCAAGGATCAGAAAGTGAAAGAGAAAGAGAGAGTAAAACTCATTTGAGACGACAGAGGTGATGGGGCCAGCTCACAGAAAACGTTATTGGTCATGATGTGAAGTTTGTACTAATATCTTATTATATGTGCTGTTGGAATCCATTGCAGAATTTAAAGCAGTAAAGTGAATAGTATCTTCCTTCCGTGGAGTGGCTGGTGGATTTGAACCACTGACCTTCAGGTTAGCGGACAAATGCCTCATCCACTATATCACCAGAGCTCCTTTTTAAAAGATCACTCTGCCTATTGTGTGAAGATTTAATTATAGGACAGAGAGACAGTTTGAAAAGTTATTTGCTATCTAGGCAAGAGATTATGGGGCTTGAAACTGGGCTGGGCCCTGGGAATATGGACAGATTTGAGATGTATCTTTGATAACACCATTCACTAACATCAGAACTGATGGAAAGAATTCTTTAACAATAAAATGAAAATATTTCTTTGAGAGTTTTATTGTGAGTACCTAAAGCTTTGGTAGTGTAGTGCCTAAAGCATTTGACTGCTAACCAGAAGGCTGGTGGTTCAAACCCACTAGCCACTCCTTGGAAGGAAGGTTAGGCAACCTACTTCATAGTGATACCACCTTGGAAACCCAAGGGAGGAGTCGCTGTGAGTCAGTGCGACTCGACAGCACCTAACAACAACAACAGTAATACATAAGTACACTTGGCATACTTCTTTATGCCGTAAGAGCTTACTAAATGTTGTTGTTGTTGTTAGGTGCCATTGAGTCGGACCTGACTCATAGCGACCCCTCCTTGGGTTTCCGAGGCAGTATCACTACAGAAGTAGATTACTCCATCTTCTTTCCAAGGAGTGGCTGGTGGGTTTGAACCACCAGCCTTCTGGTTAGCAGTCAGGTGCCTTAGTCACCACGCTACCAGAGCTCCCTACTGCAAAAATGGTGTGGGGTGGCATCTGACCTCCTCTAACTTCATAAGGGGAAAGGATGATTAAGATCAACATCAACAGCCCAAGGCTGATTCAGAAGTCAGATATGCCTCCACCCTCCAAATTTTTCATCAGTTCTGATATCAGTCATCTCTCACAGCACTCCTCTGCTGGATTTGATAACTCTTTGCAGTGACCACACAGAACTCCAACAATATTCACGATTATGGGCTTTATTTAGAGAAGTAACAGATTACAACTCAGGATACAGTTCTTCAGTCAGGACAGTGTCTTCTTAATAGTACCTCTTTGGCTCTTGACTTCTCAGATCTGTGGCACCTTAACCTCTTCTGTCCTGCTTAGGCATGAGTTACAGAGCTCTTTTACCTCTGGCAGTAAGTTCCTAGAAGCACCCTACTCCACCTCTAAGTCTCCTCCCTAAGACACTCAGCTTTCTTGCTCTGTGGCTCTGGTAGCTCACCATGCTTTCTCCTGCAAGATCTGCTGCCGCTATCTCTTTGCCCTTACTGTCTCTTGCCATCTCAGCAAAGTGTTACAGCCCTCTGTATTTCCTGGGTTGAGGAGGTTTGGTGCCAGGTCCAAGGACGTGCTCTACTCCTGGCTCCTCTCTTCATAGTAGTGAGGTCCCCACTTTCTGCCTCTGGGATGGTTCATTTAAGCCTAGTGAGATGGGAAAACTGACCAATCCCCATGTTAGGGTTCCATACACCTTATTTGCACAGTCCTACCCCCACTGGGGGTGCCATTTACTTTACATTATTAGCATGCTATCCAGTCCCCTTGGTGGGCCACAAGCATCTCATATTTGTATAGTCCCACCCAATCATATGGTGAGAGTCACAAAGACAATGTCTAAAAGAACTGTACCAAGCACTTCATTGCACTGAAGGCTCCCCTTTGGCTCAGGCTACCCTTTGGCTCTTCTAGCTGTTGGCCCTTTCATACTTGAAAGATTATCTTCCCCTTCCCAATCATTTTCAGTGTAACCACATCATGAGAGTATATAAGTGACTACCAGTTCATGACTTTATCTCCCCTGATTTTAGATAGCCAATTTCTAAATTGCTCATCCCTGTCAAATAGTACTCTGAGACAAACATGTTCCTTTTTCTAAAGAACCTTCTGTTTTGGTTGGAACTTTGAGCATCTCCATATGTAAGCAATGTCCAGCCCAGAACAAGCCATCAAACAGCAGGGAGTTCTGTTAGCATAGTGCCTAAGGCATTTGACTGCTAACCAGAAGGCTGGCGGTTCAAACCCACCAGCCACTCCTTGGAAGGAAGGTTGGGCAATCTACTTCTGTAGTGCTACTGCTTCAGAAACCCAAGGAGGGGTTGCTGTGAGTCGGATCTGACTCCACAGCAGTGAGTTTGGTTTTTTTTGTGTGTGGAGTGGGTCAAACATATTTCTCTTCTATCGGGTTCTGGTCAGCTCATCTCCAGCCATACCAGCTAGGTTAGTGGGTACCAGCTATATGCTTGGGAGTTTACACACCTCTCTGTACTTCAGACCATAGGTGCCAATGGAACATGTCCAATCTCAGCCTATCTCTTCACTGCTGTACAACTCCCACTTCCACTCATCAAGTGGACCCAGGTACCCAGGTGATTATTACAAGCAAGCATACCAACCTGTTTACTCAGTGGCTTCCTTTAACTTCCAGTCCTAGAAAAGGATTCTTCTCAATGCCTAACTTTTCCTGTCCTCTCAAATGCTTATTTCCTAGGTGAGGCTCAGGATTTTGTCCTAAAACCCCAATGGTACATAGGGATTCTGGCTTGAAACGAAATGCCTGTATTTCTTCCTGGCAAATCATATTTCCCCTTTTAAAATACCCAATCAAGTATTAGCTGAAGGTGAAGTTACATGCTCTGTAATCCATGACGCCTAGTATTCCCTTATAACATACATTTTGATCTGCTTTACAGCACTAAGTAGTAGAAACATTGAATATCCAGAGTACATTCAAATGAACACATAACCCTTTTTAAAATGTTCCAGTTTCATTTTCTCTTCTTTACCCCTTGACTCTCTTCCCACTTATGTACATGTAGTCCTGGGCCTCTGGCTGGATGGAACCAGTGGACGCTGGCTCCCTATTAGTCATCTTGTTTAGTTGTCCTGGCTTTTGCCTAGATTTGTCTAGATTTGACTTTTCGCCCCTCAGCTGCAGCATAACATCAGCCATTACAGGTAACAACAACCAAAGTGACCATCTAAGAATCAAAGTTTCACTTTCCTTGCCCCTTCCTTCTTTTTCTTACAAAGTCCCATGCCTCCATGAGTCTGGAATTTCATTGCCCTAAATCCCATTTCTGACACCAACTGCAAAAATGGTGTGGGTGTAGCATCTGGCCTCCTCTAACTTCACAAGGGGGAAGGAGGGCCAAGATCAATATCAGCAGCCCGAGGCTGTTTCCTATAAGGCAGAGGTCAGACACATGCCTCCATTCTCTACTGTTTTTTTTGGAAACCAATTCTGACACCATCCCTCTTTTCCATGATACTCCCTTCTCTGCTGAGTTCAGTAGTTAATTGTAATGGCTATACAGTACTCCTGATTATTTATTAGGGAAGTAAAGCTCTGGTAGCACAGTGACTAAGGCATCTGACTGCTAACCAGAAGGTTGGTGGTTCAAACCCACCAGCCACCCCATGGAAGCAAGACTGGGCAATCTACTTCTGTAAAGATTTACCACCTTGGAAACTCAGTGGAGGGCATTGTGTGTCATAATTGACTTGATGGCAGTGGTTTTTTTTTTTTTTTTTTTTTAAAACAGGTTACAGTTCAGTGTCAGGAACAACTTAGGATACAGTTCTTTGTTGAGGATAGTCTCTCCTCAACAGTGCTTCTCTGGCTTTTGATCTCTCAGCTCCGTGGCCGTTTGGCCTCTGACCTGCTTGGACAAGTGTTAAGAAGTTCTTTCACTCTGCTAGTTAGTACCTGGAAGCACCCCACTGTACCAAATGCCCTGGCCATATGGTGCTCGACTTTCTTGCTCTGTAGGTCTGGAAGCCCACTATGTTGTCTCCTACTGAGTCTTCTGCCACTGTTTCTCTGCTGCTGCTTCTCGCCATCACAGTGTTGCAGCTTTCTTTCTTTCTCCTGGGTTGAAGACGTTCAGCTCAAAGATCATGAGTCCAAGGATGTGCTCCACTCCTGGCTCCTTTCTCCTTATTGTAGTGAGATGCCCCCATTCCACCTCTGAGATGACCCATTTTAGTCCTAGTGGTATGGCAAAACTGACCAATCCCCAAGTTAGGGATCCATACACCTTATTTGCACAGTCCCACCCCCACAAAGGTGCCATGTACCTTATTTACATCATTAGCAAGCTGTCCAATCTCCTTTGCAGGCACCTCGCATTTGTGGAGTCCCACCCAGTCATGTAGTGGGAGTCACAAAGACCATGGCTAGAAGGGTCATACCAAGAAATTCACTGTACCACAGCTTCTTACCATTATTTATTATTATTATTATTATTATTATTGGTCAAGAATAGGGCATATAGTGTTACTTGAACAAAAATAATTTTTGCATAAAAGTTAAATTAGACCTTTCTTAGCACTCTTAAATTGGAAGTCTGTTAACACATATTCTATGTTGGTAAAAATTGAAGTAGTATTCTGTCTTAATTTTTGGTAACCTTTGCTTGATCAGAGAGAGAAGGTGCATTGGTTTCTCCTTTGTGCTTTACAATACTGAGCTGTAAATATGTGTGTATGTATGTAGGTAAAATATACATACTTTAAAAAAATTGTGACTCCACTATTTTTCTAGATGTGCCAACTTGGTGGAATGGTCACTGAAAAGTGTGTCTGCAGTATGTGGCTGTAATTCTTCAATAGGGAATATTTCCCTGAGAGTCAGTTTAGTGATAAATTACCTTTCAAATTCTGTTTACTTCTTGGTTCTTCTAATTTCCCCTAATTAATATTTTTATTTTGGTTCCTTGGAACCAAATGGGCAAATTACCTGTGGGAATTCCATAAGCATTTAGCAGTGATAGAATGGTGAATAACCAATTATGATTCATACTTAGTAGATCAGGTAGAATGTATGTTTTAAATAAACCTTGTGTATAATTTTCTAACTTATAGTACTTAAATAGGGAACTAATTTGTGGGCAGTAAAACCTCTAATGTATTTCAATAATTCAAAATCAAATTAGAAAAGATGCCCTCTTAAATGTCCATAGAAATCTCTTTTTAACCATCATCAAAATTAATCTCTTAGCTAAGTTTGGCTGCTACCCTCATCTCCTTTTATCAACAGATATGCACACATGCACACATATATTTTATACAAAATAGTGTTTTTGTATGATAAGAAAGCAGGAAAAATATTTCATAATCTTACTACTTGATGACTTCATCTTTTTTCTATCCATTTATATTTTAAATAAGAAAATATTATATTTTCCCCTGTACTTGTATTTATTTTAAAACCGAAAACACCTTTTCATAGTGTTAAATTTTGTATAACATAACATCCTTTTTTAATACAGGATGATATGGGCATGCTGTAATTTATTTAATAGAATCCCTATTGTTGAGGGCACTAAATTGTTTTCATGATTTTCTATTATAAATAATGCTATGATAAATATTCTTGATATAAAATCTGCTCATATATTAATACTTTTTAAGGTAAACTTTGGAACGTGATATTATTGAGTCAGAAGGTATATTTGTTTAAAGCTATAGATGTTAACTGCATTTTTTCTAGAATGTACTAATTTATACTCACATTGTTAATGTGTGAACACAGTTTTCATTTCACTACATTCTAATTAATGCTGAACCTTTTGTTTTATTTATACTTTAGATCAAAGATTTTGATAAAAAATTAATAATAATTTTGTGAAAATGTATATAGATAGAACATAAATTGGAATGGTAATAGTTCCCAAAGAGGCAAGTTGGGATCTAAGGCATCTGTTTTTATTATTGCAAAGAATATATAAAATACACCAAAAGACAACAACAAAACCCCACAATCTCACTGTCATCAAGTCTATTCTGACTCATAGCGGCCCCCATAGGGTTTCTAAGACTGTAAATCTTTATGCAAGCAGACTGCCTCATACTTCTTCTGTGGAATGGCTCTTGGGTTCAAACCACCAACCTTTTGGTTAGCAGCCAAATGCTTTAACCACTGCACTGTCAGAGCTCCTTATAAAGGGCACAGGCAGATTTATAAGGGAAAACTAAGTCATCTGTAATAATATCACATGGGTTACTTTATTTTTGTAGTTTTTTCCTTGTTTTGTTCACATGTTCCTCATATGATTACATCATATGCTGGTGGACCTTGACATAGTGTGGACTTCAGTGAACCAGCTAGTTCTTTTTATTTATTTTATAAGATAAACACTTTTCTGTTTTGCTTTATATTTATTATAATGGATATTTTAAAAATGGCATGTGATAAATTAAAAAGTGTCGTATGTTAACTTTATTAATGAAGAAAGAAAAGTAGTTCTCAAGCATTGTTATTGTTAGCACACTAATTAGGGAAATGTGAGCTTGTACTCACTTTCATAGGGAAGAAGAGAATCATGAAATCTTCCTGGATAAGGAAAGTACCTGTGGCCTAGTGGGAGCTGTGTGATGGTAGAAGGAAGGACTTTGAAGTTAGAGAATTCAAAATAAACTAATAACTATAAAGTTCTGCAGGTATTTAAAAGGAAACAAACCAACCAACCCCAAACTAGTAAGATGGTGATAATTACTTTAGCACATACCCTGTACTTTTCCTGTTCCTAATGCAGAATTGGGAGCTCTGGTGGCATAGTGCCTAAGGCATTTGACTGCTAACCAGAAGGCTGGCGGTTCAAACCCACCAGCCACTCCTCAGAAGGAAGGTTGGGCAATCTACTTCCTCCTCGGAAAACCAGGGAGGGGTTGCTATGAGTTGGCTCCAACTAGACTGCAGTGAGTTTTTGAGTTCGAGTACAAAATTTACCTCTTTTTCATCCAAAATATTTAGCTTAATTTGAAGGATATTTCTCAAGGAAACCTAATTCTGATCTTATGCTACATATCCATAGAAATATGTATGTATGTTTGGAGACTTTTTCTTAGTGCCTGCTTTCCTGGAATGCATAAATTTCTATTGATAGCCTGGTGGACATATCTTGAAATAATTCTATTTTTTTTTTCCACTTCTTTCCTCTTAGTTCTCATCTATTTAGTTTATGGAGGAAGTGTTGACTCTTTTACTGCCTTTTAGTTTTATTTAAGGTATCATTTTCTAACAATATTTCACAGAAGGTAATAGCATGGTGGTAGAGACAAACAGCCAGTAAGATGTAGTGATATAAAAATGCTAATAATATTTGCAGTTTCCTTTTAAACCATTATAATCTAGCTTATAATTTCATTGCTACACTGTTGTTGTTGTTGTCGTTATGTGCTGTTGAGTCAGACCCAACTCATAGCGACCCCTCCTTGGGTTTCCAAGGTGGTATCACTACGGAAGTAGATTGTCCCATCTTCCTTCTGAGGAGTGGCTGGTGGGTTTGAACTGCCAGCCTTCTGGTTAGCAGTCAAGTGCCTTAGCCACTACGCTACCAGAGCTCCCATTGCTACACTAATACTACTTATCAAGGCCATTTTACACTCTCCATTGATCTTGCTAAATCCTCATAACGCTGGACTTCTCTGCATAATTGTGTTGACCACCTATTTTGAAACTTGCCTTGACTTTAATAATGTACTTACCTTTTTAACTATCTGCCTAGTCCTCACGCTGCTTTAGATCTTTTTCTTCTTTTTTTTGTCTAAAAACTGGTGCTTATTACCAATATTCTGATTCTGTACTTCTGAATGCATGTATTTCTGCTTGTTCTTCATACTGTTTCCTCAAATTCAATGATTCCAAGCTTGAATTGTTCACTTCTTAACTACCCACTTCATTTTATCTAGCCATCATTTCCTGGAGTAGATGTTTTCCCATCATCTTTAATTCTTCCTTTTTAAAATCCCCTGTAACCAAACTGTTACCATGTATTTCTGGTATGTATATATTCCTCTCCATTTTCTCTAGTGTAATGTTTAATGTTGTGATTTGTCTTAAATTCATTAGCCAACAGTATTTAAATAACCTTTATACCTTAAAGTATTGTGATGAGTTTTGTACATACAGTATTGTCTTGTGAAGCATGAGGGGAAAACGAGTGCTTTGAATAGATGTCTTATTCTTTTTGTATTTGTAACGCAGTTTTCCAGCACATAATAGGTATTTAAGATTTTTTTTTTAAATGAACTGTCTAAAGAATGAAGGAGGAACTTTCTTAGTTCTGTGTTCTGTGAGATGAGAGAATCAGTTTGAGTGGTAGCCATTTTTTAAAAATTCTTTTTGCTATAATATGCATATATATACTTGAATTGTTCATATTTGCTAAAGGAATTCTAATGATCTTTTTAAAAAATTTACAATGTATAAGACATTTTCTTCTTTCTTTTCAGGTTTTGGGAGGAAGGATGTTGTAGAACACTTACTACAGATGGGTGCTAATGTTCATGCTCGTGATGATGGAGGTCTTATACCGCTTCATAATGCCTGTTCTTTTGGTCATGCTGAGGTTGTAAGTCTGTTACTATGCCAAGGAGCTGATCCAAATGCCAGGGATAACTGGAACTATACCCCTCTGCATGAAGCTGCTATTAAAGGGAAAATCGATGTATGTATTGGTAAGTACTATTCAATGATATCTAATATCATCTGACAGTTACATAATTTTAATAAAGATTTACAATTCAGAAATAGAGTTCCCTTAGAATAGATTAAGAAGATTTTTCTGCTTCTTTACTTTTAGAAAGGAGCCCTGGAGGTGCTGTGGGTAAAGCATTGTGTTGCTAACCAAAAGGTCAGCGCTTTGAAACCACCTGCCCTTCTGTGGGGAAAAAGCTGAGGCATTCTGCTTGCATCATTTGCAGCCTTGGAAACCCTATGGGGCAGTTCTGCTCTGTCCTATAGGGTTGCTATGAGTTGGAATCAACTCAGTAGCAGTGGGTTTTTACTTTTAGAAGCAATTCTTTTCCATCAAAAGGAAAATAGAGAGACGGTAATCTAAAGTTGGTTAAGAACAAGATTCACAACATTAACTCTCCAAATGCAAGTCACATGGTCTGAAACTAAATTTTGTTGGATTACTGTTGTCAAATTGAATTAATAGTTTCTTTAAATCACTGCAAATTTTCCATCCCAGCATCAATGAGAGCCATTATAAAGAACAAGTTCTTACTGAATTAGATGATGTATGTTGGATGCTTTAAGTTGATTCAAGGAAAATAGTATTAAAGCAAAGGCTTTTTCTTTATATTGTTGAAATTGAATGCCAACCATTTTATTAGTACTGAAAAGCTTTGAGTGACTGGTTCAAATACAGGTGTATAAAGCTTAATATTTTCAACATGTGCCATAGCCTAGAGAAAAAGCAATTTCAAACAAAATTGAGCATTTCAACCTTTTTAAATATCTAGATTATATGAAGTAGTATTCAAACAGTATTTCTTTCTCTTTTATTTATACTGTTTTCCTTTATTTTATAAACTCATTTATTTCAAAATCTAAGAAAAGTAAGCTTCTAGAAGACAAGTATAGCTTCTTATGAGTGTATCATCTGTTTCTTGATACTCTGTCCAGATGGTAGAAATTTATTTAGCCCATGCAGGTTGATTTACATAATTGTTCTCTCCCTAGGTGATACTCATTTCAATTTCATCAGTTATGTTTATGATAAACTCAAATATATATGCCATTTTTAAAGATGTAGTAGTGGAACCATTAAGATTTCTCCCTCTTTTATAACCACTTATTATAGCCTCTGATATATTTTTCAGTTTTGTTTTATCAAATTACTGTAATGCTTGACATAAAATTTCTGTTTTCAATTTTTTTTTAACATTTTACTGTGATTTGGGTGAAAGTTTACAGAGTAAATTGGTTTTCTATCTAACAGTTTATACACATTTTTTTGTGACATTGATTATAGTCCCTACCATGTAACAGCACTCTTCCTACTTCTTCCCTGTGGTTACCATTTCCCTTTGTCCTTCTTTCCTGTCCATTCCTGCCTTTTGAGCTTTATCCCTGGGCACATGCTGCCCTTTTGATGTCTTATGTTTGAATGTTCTAAGGAATGAACACCTCCCTGGCGTAATTGTTTTCCTGTTAGGTCTGTCTGAAAGTTGAGCCATATGGAGGTAAGTTCATTAATCTTGGAGATTCTGCCAGTCTCTACCAAACCATTAAGCCAGGTCGTTTTTATGATTTTGAGTTTTATCCTGCATTTTTCTTCCACTCTATTCAGGATCTCCTGTTGTGATCCCTTTCAGAGTGATTGGCAGTGGTAGCTGGGTACCATTAGTTCTCCTGGCCTCAGGACAAGAAGGCTGAGGTTCATGTGGTCCACTAGTCCCTTGGAACAATTGTTTTCATGTATCCTTGATTTTCTTTACTCTTCTTTGCTCTGGACAAGGAGAGACCAATTGTTGCACCTTCTTGTTAGGTGTCTTTGAATTGGCTCTGTCTCATAGTGACCCCATGTACAACAGAATGAAACACTGCCTGGTCATGTGCCATCTTCACAATCCTTGCTATATCCTTGAGCCTATCATTGTGGCCACTGTGACAGTCCATTCTTGTTGAGTGTCTTCCCCTTTTTCGCAGACCTCCCCTTTACCAAGCGTAATAGCCTTCTCAAGGGAATGGTCTTTTCTGATGGTATGACCAAAGTGGGTGAGATGCATTTGGAACATTCTTGGTTCCAGTGAGCATTCCAGCTGTGCTGCTTCCAGGACAGATTTGTCCTGCAGGACACACCACCCTTCTGAAAGCATGCTCTGGCCATTCCAGGAAACCCCTGGTCTTCTATGTTCAGAACCTTTTATTGGCTTCATCAAATAGTTACAATCAGTTGAAGAAATGAAATGCATGATTAAATTATACCTTCCTCCTTTCTTGAGTTGAGATGACCAGGTGTGGTCTTTGTAGCCCTCACTCATTTGCACACCTTTTAAGTGTTGCCTGGTTGTTTTAAATAATAATAAAGGTACCTTGATTGCTCAGGAGATTCTAAGGGTTATCTTTAGAAAACAAAGATAGAGGCCAAATCAAGTTCTTTGTCTCACAGTAGTAAACACTGAATAAATATTGTTATTATTAATTGCTATTATTGTTATTGCTGTTAAGATTTCAACTTGAATTATGACTATTATGTGATACAGACTTACTGAATTCTTCTGCTTGCCCTTTATTGACATTTCTTAAAAGTATCAGTTTTAAAATCTTTAACCCATGTGTTTATTTAATAATGGTATTTAGCTACCATCAAAATGAATGAAATACAGCCTGAGATTATTTAAAACAAAACACAACACAACACAACAAACCCAATTTAAATGTATAATGAAACCAACAATTTAAGACAGAGATTGTGGATTTTATTAATGTTGATGAAGTACTTTTTATACCATAAAAAAAAAAAAAAAAAACCTACTGTCATCTGTCTGACTCATTGCAACACCTGTGGTAGTTCAGTTTGTGTGTTAACTTGGCTGGGCCTGGTTGTTGAGTGGCTGGGCAGTTGGATGTAGTATTCCCCATGATGAGACTGGTAATCAACTCCATGGTGGAATCTACTGTGAGCAGCTGAGTAGCTGCCTTA
>NW_006921682.1:9994729-9995592 GCF_000298275.1 Orycteropus afer afer | reverse complement strand
TTAGAAAGCTCTCAAAGTAGGACTGGGAAAGAGCTGCATTATCAGAGTAAAATCAGCCTTACTCATATGGATAAGGTAAAGCTTTCGAGACCTCCGTTTGCTGACATAGCATCACTCAAATTGAGGAAAAACAGCGGCAAACATCCATTAATAATTGGAACATGGTATGTATGAAGTATGAATCTAGGAAAATTGGAAGTTGTCAAAAATGAAATGGAATGAATAAAGATTGATAACCCTAGGCATTAGTGAGCTGAAATGGACTGGTTTTGGCCATTTTGAATCAGACAACCATTTGATCTACTATGCCAGGAACAACAATTTAAAGAGGAAAGGCGTGACATTCATCATCACAAAGGATGTTTCAAGATCTGTCCTCAAGTACAATGCTGTCAGTGATAGGATAATATCCATATGCCTACAATGAAGACCTGTTAATATGACTATTATTCAAATTTATACCCTAACCACCAAAGTCAAAGATGAGGAAATTGGAGATTTTTATCAATTTCTACAGTCTGAAATTAACCGAACATGCAATCAGGATGTGTTAATTATCACTGGTGACTGGAATGCAAAGGTCAGAAACAAAGAAGAATCATCAGTAGTTGGAAAATTTGGCCTTGGTGACAAAAATTATGCTGGAACTCGCATGGTAGAATTTTGCAAGACCAACAGCTTGTTCAGTGCAAACACCTGTTTTCAACAGCACAAACGGTGGCTGTACACATGGCCTTCACCAGATGGAACACACAGGAATCAGATTGACTACATCTATGGCAAGAGGTGATAGAAAAGCTCAATATCTTCAGCTAAAACCAGGCCAGGAGCTGATTGTGGAACAGACCATCAACTGCTCATAT
>NW_006921682.1:9979880-9992445 GCF_000298275.1 Orycteropus afer afer | reverse complement strand
TGTGCCATTTTATTTGTTGACCTTGGGCTTGTCAGCCTCAGCAGCCAGCAACTGGCTGAGTGAAGAGATACCTCTAGCTTCAGTGGGCTGGGAGCAAGAGGCAGAGCTGAAGCCCAAGGTTGAGGGGCTTTCACCCAGCCCCTAGAGCCTGGCACTTTGAACTTGGACATAAAGCTTCCAAACTGTGAGAGAATAAACTCCTGTTTGTTCAAGCATCCCGTTTGTTGTGTTTCTCTCAGAATAGTACTAGGTAACCAGAATAATACCCAGTGGATTTCCAAGGCTGTAAGTCTTTATGGAAGTAGATTTCCTTATCTTCCTCCTGGGGAACAGCTGGTGGGTTTGAACCACTGACCTTTTGTCTGGCAGTCCTGTGCCTTACCCACAATGCCATTAGAGCTCCTATATATTGTATATAGCAAATCTAATTTGCTTCAGAAATCATCACATTTTCTGTCTTTAGAACTTACTCATTTCTCCCCTGCTTCTCCCTTGCTCCAGATGTAAAGTCTCTAAAAAACTAAATAAAGGATGTCATCTTTTCTGAATATATGTCAGGTGATTTTTTGACACTATCCAAATGTTAATGTTTTGAAATTTTTTTTTGTAAATTTTATTTATTTTGTTTTTGTTGTTGAGAATTATACACAGCAAAACATACAGCAATTCACTAGATTCTATATGTACAAATAAGTGACATTGATTACATTCTTCATGTTGTGTGGCCATTCTCACCCTCCTTTTCTGAGTTCTTTCTCCATTGCTAACATAAACTCACAGCCCTCTAAGGTTCCTGTCTAACCTCTTGAGTTGCTGCTGTCAGTTTGATCCCATATAGATAGTTCTTTTTCACTAGTTAGCTGAAGAATTGTTGGTGGTGTAGTGCCTGAAGCACTTGACTGCTAACCAGAAGGTTGGCGGTTCAAACCTACCAGCCATTCCTCAGAAGGAAGATTGAGCAATCTACTTCCATAGTGATACTGCTTTGGAAACCCAAGGAGGGGTTGCTGTGAGTTGGAGACGACTTGATGGCACGTAAGAACAACAACAACGTAGGAGATACATTTTGTTTGAGGTTTAGAGATGATCTCAGGGCAATATGAAATTCTGTTTTAAAAACAAGTTGTAGCACAGGTTTCATGGAGTCAGCTGACAGAAGATTTGGTAGTTAAAATTTTTTAAATTTCATTAAACTTATTTTTTCTTTCTTTTTGCTTTTTGGACTGACTAAATATGTTAGGAGCTCTGGTAGTATAGTGCCTAAGGCACTTGACTGCTAACCAGAAGGCTGGCGGTTCAAACCCACCAGCCACTCCTGGGAAGGAACGTTGGGCAATCTACTTCTGAGGTGATACCACCTCGGAAACCCTGGGAAGGGTCACTATCTCTATATGAGTCGGGTCCAACTCGATGGCACATAACAACAACAGCTGTGTATTAGAGCTCAATTGCAAAGCATTTGGTTTGTGGAAGCCTGCAGTTTACAGTGGAGCCATAACTCTATTATGAATCTTGACATAAATTCAGATGCCATTTGAGTTCTTTCTGGCCTTTAAACTAGCAATATGGCCATGCTTAGAAAGTCTGGGACAAACCTCAGGAAGGGCAGTTTATTCTCAGAAAGAGTGTGGTTGAAAAGTATATTATGCTCACACAAAGAACTAGGAAACTTGCCTGGGTGTGTCCTTCATGACTTACTGAAAATGGCCACATATTATCCAATTTAAGTTGTTACAGGTTTGGTTCATGATGCATCATACCTGGATTGCCACATAGCCAGGTGGTTAAGCCCCAGAATCAATCCTATAAGCCTTTTTAATCTAACTTGTCTATATATCCCAATTGTGGTCATTTTTCAACTTCTGTTCTGCCTACAGCTTAGGCTGTAAGTCAGCATACTCCATTCGGCCTGTGTAATGTGAATGTGCAGGGGATGATTTCCCTTATCCTGGATAATTATCTTTGTCCTATTTAAGACTTAATGAAAGGGTCTTTAAAGAACACGTTTGAATATGGTGTCTTTTTCCTTCTAGCACTCTAGTATAGAATTCTTTTCCTGTTTTTGAAAACCTACAACTGTACATAGTCATTATGAGAAGGAATAAAGCTGGTAGGGTCAGAACTTACTTTCTACCCCTTAGGAGTCAAGGATGGCCCAAACCTGGTCAGTCACTCCCTTCTGTAATATTGCATTTGGAGTTCAAAGACTTAGAGATATTATGGAATCACACATACAGCAGTTTTGGTGATAGCCAGGCTAGATTGTTCCTTAAAAAAAAAAAAAAAAAACACAAATTCACTGCCATCAAGTCAGATCCGACTCATAGCAACCCCTCCTTGGGTTTCTGAGGTGTTATCACTACAGAAGTAGATTGCCTAACCTTCTTTCCAAGGAATGGCTGGTGGGTTTGAACCACCAGCCTTCTGGTTAGCAGTCAGATAGATGCCTTAGGCACTGTGCCACCAGAGCCCCTGGAGTGTTGCTACTGTTAAAATAATCAGAACTTACTGAATTTGAACATAAGATTTATTCTGAGCAGTAATTCTCTATATAGGGAGCAGTGATTTTTCTGTGTAGGGAGAACATTTTGATTCCAGAAAAAGCAGATGGGTTGAAGAAGCCAGGTAGAGCAGGGCTTCTAAAGACAGGAAAAACAAACAAACAAAAACCTAACCTATTGCCTTTGAGTCTATTCTGACTCATAGTGACCCTATAAGACAGAGAGAACTGTCCTATAGGGTGATTGCTTTGAATTATGGTATTGGTGAAGAATACTGAATGGACTGCTAGAACAAACAATCCATCTTGGAAGGAGTCCAACCAGCATGCTCCATAGAAATGAGGATGATGAGAATTCGTCTCACTTACTCTGGACATGTTATCAGGAGGGACCAGACCCTGGAGAAGAACACCATGCTTGGTGAAGTAGAGTGTCAGTGAAAAAGGGGAAGACCCTCAGCAAGATGGATTGACACAGTAGCTGCAACATTGAGCTTAACATAGCAACGATTGTGGGGATGGTGCAGGACCAGGCATTGTTTTGTTCCATGGGACATAGAGTTGCTATGAGTCAGAACTGACTAGAGGGCACCTAATGGGAGGGAGCAAATTGCTACTTCTTTTTCCCATGGAGCTGCTGGTGAGTTTGAACTGCCTAACTTTTGGGTAGCAGCCCAACACTTAACCACTGCACCACCAGGGTTCCTCTGTAAAGAAAAGAAGAGGAAGAAATGCAGAAAATCAACCATTGGCTAATCTTAACAGGACTGATTGAACCCTGCCCTCCCTTTTTTACTCAGAGCAAGAGATGTCAGATGCAAGATAGCCTCTGCCCCTTTATCCAGCCCTATCTTTTGAAATTGAAATTTAGTCAGCCCTGTCTTCCAAGCAGGGAAAAAAAGGGACTACTTCATGTGAAAAAATAGCTGGTGGCAGATTAATTTTGGTCAATGATTTCTTTAAAGTGATTATTTGGTTTCATGGTTAAAAAAACCCCAAAATGAAAGCAAGGTATCTGCTATTAATGTCTCTGTTTGACACTACTAAAAGACTTGATTCGTCTTTCTACTTGCTTACAGCATCTTTGCTTTATTTCTATGCCTGATCTTCCACCTCCTGCCAGTTCATTTTGAGATAGCAGAATTGGTTTCAGTTATTTGTAAGTGAATGTAACTGATACAGAGATCTTGAGAAAAAAGCTAAGTGTAAGTTTCAGTACATAAAGTAGTAAAGAAATCTTTGAATCTTTATATAATACACATTGCCCTACAACTATTCACACATACACCACACTCTTCTTATACCCTGTGATTCTCAAGGATGAAAAGAGTAGAATGTGTTACCTCTGGAGACTTCTAAGAAGTGAATGGGCAGGCAAGGGATCAGCTCTCTGGCCTCTACAGCAGCTACTTCCAAAGGTAATAGAAGTGCATAGTCTTCACATGTCTACAGAATGCTCACTGTTTAGAATACTCCAACATCTAGACCTGAAGCTGAATGAAAAATAACAGCGCATCTCAACCACTGAGATTCAGCAGGACAATCAGAATCCATAACCAGAACTACAAAAAGGGTCAGAAAAACATTAACCCCCACCCAAGGACATTAAAGCATAGTATGGAAGAGACTAACTTTGGTTAAAAAAAAAAAAAACACTTTTTTTTTTTTCCTCAAAGTGAAAATGTAATAGATAAAGTAAGGCTACATTAGTAGCCTGGAAGATCACATGTGAGAAATATCCTCGAGTACAGAGCAAAAATGTTAAGATATGGAAATTATAAAGAAAAAGGTAAATAAATCCAAAAAAGTCAACATTGTTTTAAAAGGATACATGTGATACATGTGATAGGACTTCCAAAAAGAAGAAAAAGAAAATAACTGATGGAAGACATTGGTAATAATTAAATAAATGATAGGTTTTTCTTTGCTTAGGGAATTTTTTCCTAAGTTTTGAGATTGAAAATACTCACTGAGTTCCCTGCTGGATTGGGTATACACTGAAGTAGCTATATACTGAAGTTTTTGAGGCAGAATGAATTAGTTGCCTTCAGTGGGGGAAAGAAAACAAAGAACTTTTCATTTATAGTATTGAAAGCATAAAAACAGACAAATACGTTCTAAAGACTACTGGGAAAAAAAGATTAAACTAATTCCTTTGATAAAGGGCAGCTCTTAAGTTTTTTGAGGGAGTAAGAAAAGATCAGAACAAGAGACATGCAGTAGAGAAAGCTCCTGCCACTTGCTTTCTTTTTCTTTTATATTTTCCAGTAATCCTTGGCTTCTTTTGATTTATGTGAAGACAAACGGGATCCTTACTGTGTATCTTATTTCGGAGCCCAGAATTCAAACTACTGCTTACAATGCTTACAATTGGGTATTTAAAATAAAAACACTTAATTTTCTGCAGTCAGTGGCATTATGTCATAGTGGTTGGAATCAAAGAGTCCAGGACCCTTGATTGAATAACTTGACCTGAAAGTTATTTAAATGAGAATAATAACTATACTTCATTGGATAAAAAGATTAAATGATATAATGCAAGGTAACGCTCCTTAGTGTAATATCTGTATGTTTGTGTATGTATAGAAAATCTGTATAGTATATGCTTTAATAATTGGCAACTGCTTGTTTTGATTTTGAAAATATCAGAAGTAATGTTCCAGTTGTGTTACATGATACTGATTTATTGATACTTCTAAATTTATTATAAATACAAGAGAAAATACAGATCTGATGGGTTTTTTAAGCTTTAAGTAAATTGGATTATTAAAAGAGATTAGGCCAACCAACTACGTAAAGATAGTATCATTTAATACCATAATTAAAACAAAGTTGGCCATGTACATGAACTAATTAAACAAAAATAACTGATTCTCTTTTTCCCATCTCATTTCAGAACTTTAATTATTTAATATATAATGAGATTTCTGCTATTAAGCTGGAATGCTCCTTGGAAGTGAGAATGGCCAGATTTTGTCTCACCTACTTTGGTCATGTTGTCAGAAGGGACAATTTCCTGGAGAAGAATATCATGCTTGATAAAGAAGAGGGTCGTTGAAAAAGGGGAAGACCCTCAATGAGATTGACACAGTGGCTGCAATGATGTGCTCAAGCATGGCAAACGTTGTGAGGGTGGCATAGGACTGGCCAGTGTTTTGTTCTGTTGTACATAGGTTGCTGTGATTCAGAGCCAATTCAGTGGCACCTAACAACAACAGAATTTCTGCTAGTTTTCTTTTTATTATTATTATTTATAATTTGGAAATTCCCTGTTATAATTCCCTTTTCTTCCTCTTCCTTTGCCACAGAAGGGTGAAAGAAACATGCCTTAGCTTATGATAATTCAATTAGATAAAACTTAATTTTATTCAATCTAATGTAATTTATCAGTCCATTTAAAATCTTAGATTTTTTTTTAAAGTTTTATTGTGATTTGGATGGAAGTTTATAGAGCAAATTCACTTTCCATACAGCAGCTCACATACACTTTGTCTCATGACTTTGACTATAATTACCCACAATGCAACAGCTCCCCTCTCACTTCCTCCCCATAGTTATCTCTTCCCTGTGTCTTTCCCTCCTATGCACTTCTGCCCCCTGAGCTGTCTCCCTGTGCATACACAGCTCCTCTGTTCTCCCACGATTGATCTCTCTAAGGAGTATATCTACCTAATGCAAATGTTCAGCTCATATGCCTATCTTTTATTTAGTTGGCAGCCACAGGAGTGGGTTCAATTCCAGACTGAAGGGCAGCTAGGGGCCATAGTCTCAGGGTTGCATCAGGGTCTATCAGACCAGTAAACCTGGTCCGCCTCCCCCTTTTTGTTTTTTGAAAAAAATCTTAGTTTACATTGTTTAGTTACAAAATAGTTGGATAGTAGATACTTTACTATTGTTGTAAATATGAACTGTCAGATAACAAGATAGTTCATAAGTGAGGAGTACATGTAATTTATGTATAAACATGTGCATGCATGGTGTGTGTGCATATGTATGTAGAAATTAGGGTGATAGATATTCCAGGTAATGAGTTTTTAATTTATGGGTTAATGAAAATGTATAAGGGAGTTATCAAGAATATGGAGTTATTAGCGATAGGGAAGACTACTTGTGGAGTTAGAATAATTGAGGACCATTGTGATATGCTTCTAAGAACAATGAAATAGGAGTCAGGGGGCCTATTCCTGAATCTTCCTTTAGCTATTTTGACTTGGAAGAGATTACTCTCTGTCTGTTAGTTGCTTTGTATGTCAAATGGGAATAATGACTATTCTATTTATTTATAGTTTGCTGCAGTTTTTGTGGAGATAACAGGAGATGTTAGAGTACTATATAAATATAATGTGTTAAGTTGTGCTTTAACAATTTTTTATGATTTTAAGAAATGACAGGTAATATCTGGTAGGTGAAATAATGCCACCCCCCCTAAAAAAAAGATATCTGACTCTTAATCCTCAGAACCTGTGAGCATGTTACTTTACATGGCAAAGGGGAATTATAGTTGTTAATTCAGCTGCTCTTGAGATAGAGCAATTATACCAAATCCAAAAAACAAATTCACTGCCATTGAGTCAGTTCCAACTCATAGTGACCCCCACTGGGTTTCCAAGGCTGTAAATCTTACAGAAGCAGACTGCCTCATTGTTCTCTCATAGAGCAGCTGGTAGGTGTGAACCACCAACCTTTTGGTTAGCAGCAAATGCTTTACAACCACTACACCAAAGATCCTTCTTATTTATCCAGGTGAGCTCAAAATAATCACCACCAGTAAACCAGTTGTTTTTAAATAAATTCTGACTCATGACAACCCCAAGTATTTCAGAGTAGAACAGCACTCCATAGGGAGTTGTGGACTGTGACTTTTTGGACCAGAATGCCAGGCTTTTCTTCCAAGGCACCTTCCCTCTGGGTGGGTTCAAACCACAACCCTTTCAGTTAGTAGCCAAGGACGTAACTGCGTTACCAGGGCTACCTAAAGTAATCTCAAAGGTCCTTTAAAGTGGATGAGATGAAAGAAGGAGTCAGTCTGCCCTTGCTGACTTTCAAGAAGAAGTGAGGCAGGCATCCACTAGAAGCTGGAAAAGGTAAGGAAATGGATTTTCTCCTAAATCTGTCCATAAGGAATGCAGTTCTACTGGCACCTTGATTTTAGCTGAGACCGGAGCAAGACTTCTAACCTTCAGAACTGTTAGATAATAAATTTGCAGTGGTGTTTTAATCCACTGAGTTTGTGGTAATGGAAAACAAGCACAGGCAGTCCCCAGGTAATAAGTGTCCAACTTAATGAACAACTCCAACTTGCCCTTTAATGCAGCGCTTCATACTGGTTTGGTCCTGGATAAGGAAGCGAAACAGGAACAGACTGGAATTTTTACATTTGGGTGATTTGTCATGATAAATGGAATGGGAAAAGCTACAGGTCAAAGCTTTAGAATGGGAGACTTGGAAGCAGTGCAGTGAGTCCTTCCAAGAACTGATGCATGAGATTGAATTATTAGCAGGACATTGGAGAGCTACACGTACACATAGTGGCAGGGTTGCCCACCATCTTTGAGCAGGGCACTACCATCCTTGAAACCTTGCTTGATGTTAAATGTAAATTTGCCCTCATTTTGAAACAGTCGAAACAGCTCGTACCCAGAAAAAACAAAACAAAAACAAAAAACCACTGCCATTGAGTCAGTTTCAACTTATAGCAACCCTATAGGTTGAATTGCCCCAAAGGGTTTCCAAGGCTGTAAATCTTTACAAGAACAGACTGCTTCATCTTTTTGGCTGCCAACCCCGCCCCCCAGCAGTTCGAACTGCTGACCTTTTGCTTAGTAATTTAATGCCTTAACCACTGTACTACCAGAGCTCTTTAAACCAACTCGTACTCAATAAATTCATCATAATCATTTTCACTCGCTGCACGTGCAGTTTTCAAGTCATTGAAAGGGCTTCAGGCCTTTTCTTGTGCTAAAGTAAAGCTAAAGAAGAACCATATGCACCTGATTTGACTGCCATAGAAATACTTGTTCTTTTTTTTTTTTTTTTTTAACATTTTAATGTGTTTTATGTGAAAGTCTGCACATCTCTGCAGTGTGTCAGCACTCTCCTCATTTCAACCTGAGTTCTTCCTTTCCATTCCTCTGGTTTCCCTGCCTCTCCCTGCCCCCTCATCTTTATTTTTAAGTACATGTTGCCTTTTTGGTCTTGTGTAGTTGTTTACTCTAAAGAGTACATTTCTTGTGGGTGTTACTGTTTATTTTATGTTGTTGTTGTTGTTAGGTGCCATTGAGTCAGCTCCGACTCATAGTGACTGATGTACAACAGAAGGAAAAACTGCCCAGTCCTGCACCATCCTCACGATCTTTGCTATACTTGAGTGCATCATTGTACCCATTGTGTCAGTATATTTTATTGAGGGTCTTCCCCTTTTTCTCTGACCCTCTGCTTTACTAAGCATGATATCCTTCTGCAGGGATTGGTCTCTTCTGATAACGTAACCAAAGTATGTGAGATGAAGTCTGGCCATTTTCACTTTTAAGGAGCATCCTAGCTTTACTTCTTTCAAGACAGATTTGCTCATTCTTCTGGTAGTCCATGGTATTTTCGGTATTCTCTGCCAACACCACGATTCAAATGTATCAGTTCTTCTCCAATCTTCCTTATTCATTGTCCAGCTTTCACAGCCATATGAGGCTATTGAAAATACTATGACTTCAGTCAGGCATCTTAGTTTTCAAAGTGACATCTTTACTCATTGACACTTTAAAGAGATTTTTTTATAGCAGATTTGCCCAGTGTAATGTGTCGTCTGATTTCTTGACTACTGCTTCTGTGAGTGTTGATTGTGGGTCCAAGTAAAATTAAATCCTTGACAATTTCAAGTTTATTTTATAGGCCATTTTATTATTTGATTCAGAGGTGTTCTCTGTGAGAGTGGCTTTTATTCCATGTTAGAAAGGTGATTTAGGGCAATAGTCTTGGGGTTTCCTCCAGTGTCTGTCAGAATAGTAAGTCTGGTCTTTTTTATGAATTTGAGTTTTATTCTACATTTTTCTTCCATTGTAATTGGCACCTTCTGTTGTGTCCTTGGTCAGAATGGTTAGTAGTGGTTGCCAGGCACCATCTAGTTCTTCTGGTCTCAGGCTGGATTAAACTGTAGTCTGTGTGGACTGTTAATTGCTTCCTTGAGTCTTTAGTTTCTTCACTTTCCTTTGCTCCAGGTGGGAAGATTCTAGTAGTTGTATCTTAGATGGCCTCTCTCAAGCTTTTAAGACCACAGACACTATTCACTAAACTAGGATGTAGAACATTGTCTTTATATACTATGTTGTGCCAAATTGATCTAGATGTCCCTTAAGACTGTGGTCCTTAGTCTTCAAGCCCAGTAGCTCAGTCTTGTGAAGTTTTTGGTTATGTCTGAGAAGCTTCCATTGTTGTGTCCCCTGTATTCATTATATATATGAATTATACATGCAGCATATACAAATAAAATATGCATGTAGAAAAATCCACAGCCATACCTATATATGCATGTAAGTTTAGTCTTGTACAGCCTCCCACACCTATTTAGCATATATATTTCTACTTATATGTCCATTCTTGAATTATTGTTTGTTATTACTGTTGTTGCGGGATTGTGTATGCTATAGTACTTGCTGTAGTTGTCCTCCATGTGGTCTTTTACCTTGGTTCTTTAGAAAAAACGGTCTGAGAGTTTTTTTCCCCTAAGATCTAAGGAGTCAGTTAACTTTGCCCTAGAATGTGTGTTACTTTCCACTGGGTTGATTTACATTTCCTGGGTAGGTTGTCAACGACTTGGTTTGATGCTTTTTGTCTGGCCCTGGGCTCCAGCTTACCCTGTGATTGGTTTGCCCCTCAGAGGGATTGGTCAAAAGACTGTGCAAATGAAGTGTCTGTAGCCTACCAAGAGGGATTTGGTCAGTTTGAGTTGGCCCCTTCTGGGAAGAGCTATGCCTTGAAATTGACGAGAAATTGCATATATGAGCATCCAAAAAACCACAGAGGTTTTTCAGATGGGAAGAAGCAGAAAGAAGAAAGCAGAAAGTAGCAGAGAGAAGAAGAGTCAAGAACCTCCTGAAAGAGCTGTGACATGGGCCTAGGGATGTAACATTGAAGACAGTGAGAGGCCTATATGGGATCCAGTGGCAGAGCCAGTAGTGGCAGATGGCAAGACCAAAAGGACCCTGTCCTGAGGGGGCCTAGAGGCTCGAGTCCTCAGAGGGCCAAGACTTCCTGAGAGAACTGCCTTGCACTGAAGAAGGGAGACTTGGCCCACATACTTCCCAATCCTAGTCCTTATCCTGAGTTGTAGCCTATTGATCTTGATTCCAAGTTGTTCCCTGATCCTTAATAAACCACTTATCTATAAGTATGGTCTTTGAGTTCTCTGTGGCCATAGATTATAAACTCTAGAAAGGAAGTAAAGAGTGCTGTGGGAGAGATGGCTGTGTCAGAATGGGGAGATGTGTCTAACCTCCACCTCAAGAGAGATCACCCTTGGCCTGATCTTGATTTGCATATGTCCTCCCTGAAGTTAGACAGGTTCTGATGCTACTGCTGCTACTCCTACTATTTTTGTACCTAATTTCTGGACTGTTTGTTTTGTTTCATTTTCTGTTGTTACTTTTATCTCTGTCATGTGAACTGTAGCCTTTTAGGTTAATTTTCTTAGAAGATAAGGATATTATTTTCTCCTACTTTCCTTCTATACTGTGAATTACTTTTATTAAAAAGATGGATAGAAGGAATTGAACATATGGGCTGGTGTTTTTGTGTTTAGTTAGGGTTGATTCTGAAATGACTTTGTGCTTTTTTGATTAAAAAATTCACCCTTTAAAGATTGAAATAAATATGCCCTTTGAAACAATAGTAATTTAATGCTTTTGGTTATAAGCTACAGAATGCCTTCATAATTCTCTTTTCCTTCTTTGAATTTTAATATTTTAACCCTTCCCCAATTCATTATGTAGGTTTTATTTCCTTTCTCTGTATGTGTAGTATTTCCTATTTTAAAACAACTCTCCATTTTTCCATGATTGACTTACCACCTCATTTTTGTACCGTTGTATCTTACATTGTATTTTAAATATAAACTTTTTCTTTTGTATTTATGTTAAAATATAAAGCAAAACATTATTATAACATAACCTTTATAATCCAAAATCAACAGAGAAAAAAAAGTAAATATTTTGTTATATATCTTTTAGAAATATGTGCAGATTAGAGTCAGCTTCATAGATGCATGAGCAGTCAGATAGATCTTGGTTTAAAAATCTTTGTGTCACAAAAATAGGTGGTGATATACTTAGCCAAAAATATAATGACTTGAAGACTTAATATAAACCAATTAGGCATATTTTAAGTATTGAAATTGATTTGGATTGTGTCTTAGTTATCTACTGCTACTCCAACAGAAGTACTACAAGTGGGTGGCTTTAACAAACAAAAATAGCTTAGGAAACTAGAAGTCCAAATGCAGAGCACTTGCTCTAGGGGAAGGCTTTCTTTCCTTGTCGGCTCTAAGGGAAGGTCCTTGTCTCTGAAAAGCTTCTGTTTTTGCTTCCTTGTGGATCTCATGTGGTGTGGCATGTATCTTCCCCCATCTGTACTGTTTTGCTTAACATGCTCTTTTATGTCTCAGAAGAGATTAAGACACACTCCACACAAGTAGTGCCTCATTAATTTAACAAAGGAAGCCCAATTCCCAAATGGGATTATAACATATAGTAGCATTTATAACACACATCTTTTTGGGAAACAGTTCAGTCCATAACAGATGCTCACATAGATTCCTCTTAAGCAGAAAAATCTTATGTGTTTAATTTTTTTTAACACATTTTATTGAAATATAATTTATGTACAGTGAAACACACAAAATTAAAGTGACATGGGTCAATGCATTCTTTTTTTTTTTTTTTGGCAGAGTTCCCTCCCTTCTCCTCTCACCCCTGGTAACTAACAAAGAAAGTTTCCTTCCATATATAAACCTTTCTTTGACTTTTTACAATAATGAACTGTCCTTCTGTGATTGACTTATTCACACAGCATAATGTC
>NW_006921682.1:9965860-9978290 GCF_000298275.1 Orycteropus afer afer | reverse complement strand
GATGTGTTCTGGGTCTATATCCTGGTCCCTTATTTCTCCTGGTTTATCTTGCTTCTTTGTGTGGACTGTGATGCCTGTTATCTCTGAGGCATTGTGACATTTTTATGTTTATATTTAATTGGTATAGTCTCCACAATTGTTCCCCCTTGTACTTATTTTGTATATGAATATATATATAACACACAAACATGTATATACATTTACTTACAGAAACACTGCCCCTGTATATTTCTATGTGCTTAACTATACATATATAAGCGTACATACGTGCACACATATTTTTTGGTTGTTATTACTGTTGTTGTGAAGTTGTGTATATTAGGCTTTTCCAAAATCATCTTTTATTCTTGTATACTTCTTAGTGTCATCTTTTACCTTTTCAAGTTGTGCTGACTTCACCCTTATTTGGTATTGCCTTACTTATTACCAAAACAAGTGTGTACTATCTAGAAAATGATTCCCTTCCCCTATATCTCCCATCCCTGGTAACCACCAAAGAATGTTGCTTTCTGTATGTATACCAATTCTTGTCTTTTTATAATACAAACAATCCCCAGATTTTGAATGAGTTCTCTTCTCAAGTATGTCTTTAAGTCTAATTTGTACATAAGTTGGAACAGTTAGGTATGATTTGTATCTAACATCAGTTAGTCAAATATTTGTTGTAGTATGTAGTATATTGTATATCTTTCTATGCATAAAAATACTGTAAAAAAACTTTCAGATGCACTAAAACATCTTCATAATAATACAGTGATACTAATATTTTGAGGCATTGCAAGGTAGCACCCATTTGTTTTTTTGAACCATTGTATGTGCCTCAAGTTTTTATTATTATCAGCTTTATGGGGGGTTGTTCTTACCTTTGGGTTTTATGTAAGCCAGATGTTTGTAACCTAGAGACTGCTGTAGTTAATGTAGTATTGTCCTTTTGTAATTGCATTATTTCCCGCAGCATAATGTCCTCAAGATTCATTCATATTATAATATATTTGGATAACTTATTATTCTTTAAGGTTGCATAGTATTCCATTGTGTGTATGTGCCACAGTTTGTTTATCCATTCTTTTACTGATAGGTAGTTTGGCTGTTTCCATCTTTTTGCTTTTATAGGTAATGCTGCAGTGAGCATAAATGTGGATATGTTTGTTCGTCCCAGTAGTTTTAATTTGCTAGAGTATATACATAGATGTGAGATTGTTGGATCCTAGGATGTTTCTATTTCTAGAATTTGCTGAAGCGCCATACCGTTTTCCATAGTGATTGAACCAGTTTACAGTCCCACCAGCAGTAGAGCAGGGTTCCAGTCTACTGGCAACCTTGCCAGAATTTGTTGTTGTTTTCTGTTTTTTGATCTGTGCCATTTTTGCAATGGCAAGTTGCTAACTCATTGTAGTTTAGATGTGTATCTGTGTGATGGCTGATGATCACAAGCATCTTTTCATGGGTTTGTTGGCCACTTCAGTGTGCACTTTGGTGAAGTGTTTGTTCATGTTCTTTGCCCATTTTTCAGTTGGGTTGTTTGTCTTTTTGTTGTTGAGTTGTTAAAGTTCTGTATATATTTTAGAGATTAGACCCTGATCAGATACAGCATTCCCAAAGAGATTTTCCCAATCTGTAGGTTCTCTTTTTACTCTTTTGATAAAAGTTTTTTGATAAGCATAAGTAATTTTTAGGAGGTCCTAGTGGAGCACTGGTGGTGTAGTACCTAAGGCATTTGACTACTAACCAGAAGGTTAGCGGTTTGACCCCACCAGCCACTCCTCAGAAGAAAGGTTGGGCAATCTACTTCTTAGTGATACTGCCTCAGAAGCCCAAGGAGGGATGGCTATGAGTCAGATCCAACTTGACGGCAGTGAGTTTGGTTTTTTGGTTTAGTTATCTAAGTAGTCTTCCGTTGCTTTTACATTAGTAGTTGTGTTTGGTAATCTATTACAGAAAAAAAATTAGGTCCCATAGTTTTGTCCTTATGTTATTTTCCAGGAACTTTATAGTTATGGCTTTAGCATTTAGCTCTTTGATCCATTTTGAATTAGTTTTTGTGTATGGTGTTAGGTATGGATCTTGTTTCATTTTTCTGCAAATGGACATGCAGTTTTGCCAGCACCATTTGTTAAAGAGACTGCTTCTTCCCCACTGAATGGACTTTGATCCCTTGTCATAGATCAGCTGACCTTAGATGGATGGATTTATTTCTGGAGTCTCAATTATATTCCATTGGTCAATGTATCTGTTATTGAACTGGTACCAGATTATTTATTGTGGTTGCATAGTTTGTTTTGAGATCTGGGAGTGTGAGACCTCTTACTTTGTTCTATTTCTTCAATGTGGCTTTGGCTATATGAAATATCTTTCTTTTCCTTATAAAGTTGGTGATATGTTTTTCCATTTTGGTAAAGATGTTGAAATTTGGATTGGGATTGCATTATATCTATAGATCACTGTGGTGGTTACATATGTGTGTCAACTTGGCTGGGCCTGGGTGAGTGGCTGGGCAGCTGGTGGTAGTTATTCCCCATGATGAGCCTGGCACTTTGAACTTGTACTTAAAGCCTCCAAACTGTAAGAGAATAAACTCCTGTTTGTTAAGGCCATCCCATTTGTGGTATATTTCTTGTCAGAGTGGCACTAGGTCACCAGAACAGAATATGGTACTGAGAGAGTGGGATGCTGCTCTGACAGATACCTAAAATATGGAAACAGGAGCAGAGTGCATCTTTGACCCAAGACCCTGGCAGAGAGACCCTGGCATGCGGCATGAGAGATGGCAGGAGCAGAGCCAAGAGACTGGGAGAGATACTGGCAGAGAGACCAGCGTGAGAGATGACAATAGCAGAGCCCAGAGACCGGCATTAAACAGTAACAGGCTTACCAACCCACGGAGGAGAAACTCAGGTGCCATTGGGTAGGTGGCTTCCTGGCAGATGGATTGCCTTCAGGTATTAATTGGTAGAAAAGACCAGCATAAAATGGAGTAGCAGGTTGGTCGGCCTACGGAGCAAGAAGGCTGAGTGTTTTTAGGGCAGGAAGATTTCCTGCAGAGTGAGTTGCCTTCGGCATTAATTGGCAGAAGCGGAGAGCAAAGAAACAGAAGCAGAGCTGCCTTAGCCTGAAAGGGTAGGGCCATGACCTTTGGAGATGGAACAACCACAGCCCCCTAGGTTTCAGAGCCAGGCCTTCACCAACTTGGTTCTGGAGTGTGGGGCTGCTTGTTCATGTGAGCCAGTGGGATGGAGCCATAGCTGCTGCCCAAGAGTGAGGGGGCAGGGCCGCCATGCCCAAGAGGGAGAGGAACGGGGCCCACCAGGACAAGGGGGTGAGGATGCCGCTCAGGAACTGGGGGACTGGAGGCACCCAGTGAGGAGATCTGTACAGATGCCACCCATTGAAGATCTGTACAGGTGCCAAGTTGACAAGGAGTGGAATTGTGGTGGTTACATTTGTATGTCAGCTTGGCTGGCCCTGGTTGAGTGGCTGGGCAGCTGGTGGTAGTTATTCCCCATGAGCCTGGCACTTTGAACTTGGACTTATAGCCTATAGACTGTAAGAGAATAAACTCCTGTTTGTTAAGGGCATCCCATTTGTGGTATATTTCTTGTCAGAGCGGCACTAGATAACCAGAACAATCATTTTGGGTAATATTAACATTTTCACAATGTTAAATCTTCCAGTCTAGAGCATGGAATTCTGAAGTCTATGAGCATGGAATTCTAAAGATCACTTTTAGTCTTTTAGTTTCCTTCAGTTTATATATATATATATATATATATATATATAATTTTTTTTAATTTAATTTTTTTTTTTTTTACGTAACTTTCACCAGCTTTGTTGGGAAGGGGTCCCTCCTCTCTGTCATGCTGAAATTGGAACTTGGGATAGTTTTTACTTTACTTTGAAAATATTTACTGTCAGTGTATATCCCTGTGAAAAACCATTACCATCATCAAGATTTAGAACATTTCCATCACCTGTGAAAGTCCCCTGTACCCTTTATTGTCAGTCATCCTCACCCCAATCCTTGATATCAGTTGGTTTGCTTTCACAGTATGTGGTCATTTGTGTCTGACTTCTCTGAACTCTACACTATGCTCTTGAGAATCAGCTGTATTACTGTATGTGTTGGTAGTTCCTTTATTGTTGTTGTGTAGTATTCTGTTCTAGAGATGTAGCATAGTTGGTAGACATTTTGTTTCTAGTTTGTGGCTGTTATGTAGAGGGTGTATGTGTTTTTAGTGGATGTATTATTTCATTTCTCTTCACAAGTTGCCTAGAAGTGGGATTGCTGGATGGATCCTAAGTGTATGTTGACTTTAACAAGAAGCTGCATCTTCCTGATAACTGAGGGTATTCAGCATATTTTCATTAGTTATTGGCCATTTATTTACCTTCTTTTGTGAGGTGCTTGTTCAGATTTTGATTTTTTTTCCTTCTCTTTTTTGGTATTCTTATTACTGAGTTATACGAGTTCTTTCTATGTTCTGGGTATACCTTGTGAATATTTTCTACCAGTTTGCACTTTGCTTTTCATTTTCTTTATATAAGGAAGGGTTTTAAATTTTGATGAAATCCAGTTTATCCAAAACCGAAAACATTTGGTGTCTCACCAATATTGGAATAATACTAATGGAAGATTTCTATTAGACAGTTTTTTTTTTTTTTTTTTTTTTGGTTAAAAACAGTTTTTTATAGCTAATTGAGATTAGAGTTCTAATTATATTTCACCATTGTAGAAAAACAGTTTTTGGTTTGAGGGTCACTGCTTAGAGTCTTTTATGACAGCATGTTTGGGATACATTTTTAAAAATTAAAATGAAAGAATATGCTATTTTGTAGTGGAAAATATATAGCTCCTTTGAAAGATTTAAGAATAAAAATCAGATGGGCTTTATTTAGACTAGAAAATGATTATCTAAAATCTACATGATTATTTCTGAAATAATATTGTTTGCCACTACTATTTGTAGTGCAATCAAGTTGATTCTGACTTACAGCATGATCCATATGACAAAGTAGAACTACTTCATAGGGTTTCCAAGGCTGTAATCTTTATAGAAGGAGCTCTGGTAGCATAGTGGCTAAGACACTTGCCTGCTAACCAGACGGCTGGCGGTTCAAACCCACCAGCCACTCCTCGGAAGGAAGGTTGGGCAATCCTACTTCCGTAGTGATACTGCCTCGGAAACCCAGGGAGGGGTCACTATGAGTCGGGTTTGACTCGACGGCACATAACAACAACAACAATCTTTATAGAAGCAAACTGCCTTAGCTTTCTTCCATGGAGTGGCTAGTGGGTTCGCTGACCTTGTAGTTAGCAGCTGAAAACTCTAACTACTTTTCAAAAAATAAAGAAGGATTAATCCCCTCGCTAAAATTTACCGTGTTTTTATATAATTCATTTCTAAAGAAGCATCTCCCTCATAATTTTCTTGGAATTCCATTTTATATACCTGCTATCTAGAAAGATGTATTTACTGGACTTGTAACTTTGTTTCAGTTTAAGTTACCTAATCATCTAGTGGTGTAGTGCCTAAGGCTTTTGACTGCTAAGCAGAAGGCTGGAAGCTCAAACCCACCAGCCGTAAGGTTGGGCAATCTACTTCCGTAGAGATACTGCCTCGGAAACCCAAGGAAGGGTGGCTATGAGTTAGATTCGACTCGATGGCTGTGAGTTTTTGGTTTTGGAATCACTTCCTACGTTTCCTGCCCTTTGATGAAGTTAAAGTCTGAGGACTTAAAAAGTGGCATGAGACTGGAGGCAGAAAGGTAGATATCTAGGTAGAATCAGTGTTGAACTGTCTTTATTATATTCTTATCTCCTGTTATTTCTTTTTAAATATAATATATTAAAGGTTAACAACTTTCTGGGTTTTTTTTTAAAGCAGTATTATTAGAAATAA
The DNA here is from genome assembly GCF_000298275.1 of Orycteropus afer afer. Taxonomy (NCBI): domain Eukaryota; kingdom Metazoa; phylum Chordata; class Mammalia; order Tubulidentata; family Orycteropodidae; genus Orycteropus; species Orycteropus afer. Next base: position 9,972,393 of record NW_006921682.1, on the reverse strand, counting down.
CTAGATGTTCATTAAAGACAAATTAGAAAGCACATTGATAACAATTATTACCTTGATTTCTGTCCTTTGCTGTTCAATATGGTAGGCATTAAATTAAAATTAATTATAAGTAACTAAATTAAAAATTCAGTCCCTCAGTTGCAGTAGTCACATTTCATGTGTTTAATAGCTATATCTGACTGTTCTTGTATTAGAGTGTGCAGATATAGAAATTTCCATCATTCTGGACAGTTCTTTTGGACAGTGTTATGATTGACCCAGTGTACCGGTGTACAAAGTCCTTTTTACATAAAAATGGGGTTGTTCTATGCATACTTGTTTTATTTTTTTTAATTTTATGTTTTGAACATATTTCATTGTCAGTGAATATTTTTTATTTAATCTTATTTTAAAGGCTTTTAAGAACTATACAGAAATAGCCATTTTTTAGTCAGTCACGTATTCTAGGCTATTTCTGATTTTTCATTATTATTTTATATAATGTTATAGAGAATTAATTATTTTTGGGTAAACCCCTGGAAACCCACACAATCTTAAGAAAGATATCTTAGCTACTGGGAACTCTACTAGTGCTCTTGATTTAGTCTTTCACACTATCTATTCATATATTATTCCATAAATGAACTAGTTGGGGCAAGTCATTTACCCTACATCTTCTTTCCACATTGCAAAGATTTGTTGAAAATTGAGCAGAGCCTTGAGAATTTTAGTCCCTTTCTTTTACATTATTATCTCCTCTCCCTTTTCCTGCCAGAATGCCTCCCTTCTGCATTTTTAACATCAGTTTTCCATATAAAAACTGAATTGGGATCTTTTAAACAAGTCTCAATGCAGCAATTTCATGAAAAGTAAAAGTTGGCAAAATCCCGTATTTATATCCTTATAAAGGGAAAGCAGAGCCAAGAATGATAGCAATTTTTCCCTTCTGAAATAATCCCTGCTGACACTGCACGCCATTATCTTGATGTCTTGCTCACTTATATTCAGACTGCTTTCAAGAAAACTTAGAATATTTGTCCCTTTACCAGGTAAATTTGGGACTACTTTAGTACACATTTATGATAATGACGTTGTTGTTAGGTGCTGTCGAGTCGTCTCCGACTCATAGCGACCTTTTGTACAACAGACTGATGATAGTAAATTTATATATTGAGTTTTATACTTGTTCACTGTATGTAGAATTTCCAAAAAAGCTCAGGTATGAATGTTACCATTTTCCCAAAGCCTTCAGAAATATGTAAAGGATGCTTAAATTAGGAGAAAGATAAAGAAAAAACACAACAGCCATCAAAAAGACATATATTTTTAAAAACATACATTTGAGCTTATTGCTCAAGTCAATCTGTAAAAGAAATTGGACATTTGCATACTTTTATACTAACCATGATTCAGAAATATCTGTGGGTTTCAGTTATACGCATGACTTAAGTTTGGGGTTGTTTGAAAATGGTATTTAAGACAAATGGCTCATATTGCTATCTAGACAATCCTCACTTTGCATAATTATGATGTTATCTGAAATTCTTACATATTAGAACTAAAAAAAAGCACTGCCATTGAGTCGATTCTGATTCATAGCAGCCCGCTTTGGGTTTCCAAGGCAGTAAATCTTTATCTCTACTCTTTAACCTTGCGTAGTATTTCATTGTGTGTATGTACCATAGTTTAACCATCTGACCATTGATGGGCACTTAAGTTATTTCCATCTTTTTGCTATTGTGAATAATGCTGCAGTGAACATGGAGATATATATATATATAAGATGGGGCAATCTACTTACGTAGTGATACTCCCTCGGAAACCCAAGGAGGGGTCGCTATGAGTCGGGTCCGACTCAACGGCACATAACAACAACAACAACAAAATATATATATGTATATGTATGTATGTATGTAAAATCTGTTCAGGTCATGGCTCTTACTTTTCTAGGATATATATACCTAGTAGTAAGCAGCTCTGGTGGTGCAGTGGTTAAGGCATTTGGCTGCTAACCAGAAAGATTGACAGTTTGAACACACCAGCCACTCTGTGGAAGAAAGATGAGGCAGTTTACTTCAGTAAAGATTCACAGCTTTGGCAACCCATTGGGGGTCTCTATGAGTTGCAGTTGACTCGATGGCAGTGAGTACACCTAGTAGTGGAATTACTGGATCATATAGTATTTTTTTTAATCTCTTTAAAAATGTTTTGATCTATAAGAAAGAAATATTTCCTTGAGAGTTTTGCAGATTCGTACTATCAAAGAAGACCCTCAGAGAGGGTTGATAGGCTTGTGTTTCATATTGGTGACTTATTAATCACTTGACCTTTTTCACAGTACATTAAAAAAAATAAAATAAACAAACCCAAACTCATTGCCGTCTAGTCGGATCTGACTCATAGCGACCGCTCCTTGGGTTTCCAAGACGATATCACTACTGAAGTAGATTTGCCTAATCTTCCTTCCAAGGAGTGGCTGGTGGGTTTGAACAGCCAGCCTTTTGGTTAGCATTCGGGTACCTTAGGCACTATGCCATCAGAGCTCCTAGCATAGTAAATTATATTCCTTTCAATTGAGGCTTGGGTGACTTACATGATTCTTTGCAAATTAGCCGGGGCTGGGTTCAATATGGTGGTGTAGTGCCTAAGGCATTTGACTGCTAACCAGAAGGCTGGCTGTTCAAACGCACCAGCACTTCTAGGAAGGAAGATTGGACAATCTACTTCTGTAGTGAAACTGACTCCGAAACCCAAGGAGGGGTTGCTATGAGTCAGATCCGACTTGACGGCAGTAATTTTTTTTTTTTTTTTCTTTTTTGGTTCAATATAAGTTGAACATAGTGCACCTGATTGTACATTTTTTACCATGTGCTGTGTCAGTTTAGTGGTACCCAGGACGTATAAACAAGAAATTAAGGAGGAGATACTAATTTAATTTTCCACATATTTGAAATCTCATACCTGTGACAAAAGGAGAAGTTCCAAATGCTGTGTGAGATTTTAATTTGTTTCTCTGCACAGAAGATAGCTAGTAGAACAACTTTCAATTAGCAGAAATAAATCCAGGTCATATGGTATTCCTGTGTGCATCTTCTTAAGGAAGTGTATGCCACTTTCCATAGTGGTTGTACCGTTTTACAGTCTCCAGAAGTGTGTGAGGATTCCAGTCTCCCTTGCTAGCATTTGTTGTTTTCTGTGTTTTTTGAACTTTGCTATTAATGCTGGGGTGAGATGATACCTAATTTTTGTTTTGATATGCATCTCTTCGATAGCTATTGATAATGAGCTTTTCCTTGTGTGTGCTAGCTGCCTAAGTATCTTCTTTGGTGAAGTGTGTGTTCGTGTCCTCTGTCCATTTTTTCAATTAGATTTTTTTTTTTTTCCTGTTGAGCTGTTGAAATTTTCTATAAAGTTTAGAGATTAGTTCCTTGTCTAATAATTTGTTGCCAGTTTTTTCCCCCAGTCTGAAGTTTCTCTTTTTTACTCTTCTGATGAAGTCTTTTGATGCACGTAAATGTTTAATTTGTAGGAGATCTCAGTTATCTAGTTTGCTCTTTGTGCAATTTTATTATGTTTGATAGTGTTTTTATGCCATTTATTAGGGCCCAAGTTTACCCCTTATTTTTTCTTTCATGATCTTTATACTTGAGATTTCACAAATATCTTTAATCTATCTTGACTTCATTTTTGAATAAAGTGTGAGATATGGATCCTTTTTCATTTTCTGCAAATGGATATCTAGTTTTGCTGGCACCGTTTGTTCCTCATTTAATGGGTTTCAGTTCCTTGTCAAAGAGGAGCTGTCCAGAGGTAGATAGATTTGCTTCTGGGTTCTCAATTGTGTTTTCCTTGGTCTGTGTATTTTGTCACTGTACCAGTACCAGGCTGTTTTTGACTACTGGGGCTGTATAGTAGGTTTTGAGATCCCAGAGTGTGAGGCTGCCTAGTTTGTTCTTCTTTTTTAGTAGTGCTTTGCATATCTGGGATCTCTTTCCTGTCCATATAAAGTTAGTGATTAGTTTTTCCATCTCTTTAAAGAAGGATGATGGAATCTGTATTGAGGTTGTATTATATCTGTACATTGCTTTTGGTAGTGTTGTCATTTTTACAGTAAGTTTTTTTATCCATAACTGTAGTCTGTTCTTCCATTTTTTATTCGTCTCTTTTGGCTTCTTTTAGTAGTGTTTTGTAGTTAACTCTGTATAGGACTTTTGTCACTCTGGTTAGATTTATTCCTAAGTACTTCATTTTTTGGATGGCGATTTTAAATGGTATTGTTTTGCTTCATAGAGTTTTCTTTGTTAGTGCAGAGGAATCCGATTGATTTTCTACGGTGCCGCTTTGCTGAATCTTTCTATTAGTTGCAGTAGTTTCCCTGTTGAGTCTCTACTATTTTCTATGTATGGGGTCATGCTCTGGTGGCATCGTGGATAAGGCATTTGGCTGCTAACCATAAGGTCAGCAGTTCAAACCTACTAGCTGCTCCACAGAAGGAAGATAGGGCAGTGTACTTTCATAAAGATTTACAGTCCTGGAAACCCAGTGGGGGTTGTTATGAGTCTGAATTGACTCGATGGCAGTGGGTTTGGTTCTTTGGTTTGGTTTAGGGTCATATTGTCTGCAAATTAGAGATAGTTTTACATCTTCTTTGCCAATTTGGATGCCTTTTATTTCACTTTGTTGCCTTATTGCTCTGATTAGTACTTCCAGTACATTATTGAATAGGAGTGATGATACCAGGGCATCTTTGTCTGGTTTCTGTTCACAAGGGGAATATTTTCAATCTCTCTCTGTTGAGAGTAATGTTGGCTGTTGGTTTTTGTATATATGCCCTAATTATACTGAGGAGTTTTACTTCTATTCATCTTACACTGAGCATTTTTATCAAGAATTGGTGTTGGTTTTGTCGGTTGTATTTTCTGCATCAGTTGATATAATCATGTGGTTCTTTTCCTTTGTTTTATTTAGGTGGTGGATTACATTGATTGCTTTTCTAATGTTGAACCATCCTTGCAAACATGGCTGAATCCTACTTGGTGATGATGTGTTATTACTGTTATTATTTTGTTAAGTTTTTAGAATCTCTTGGCTAGTATTTTGTTGAGAATTTCTGTCAGTGTTCATGAGGGATGCTGATCTGTAATTTTCTTTTTTAGTGGTCTCTTTGCCTAGTGTTGGTATCAGGGTTATGCTTGATTCATAGAATGTGTTCAGTAGCATGTTTTTCCATGTTTTGCCACGTATGAGTAGTGTTGGTGTCAGCTCTTTGAGTGTTTGGTAGAATTCTCCAGTGAAACCGTCTGGGCCAGGATATTTTTATGTTGGGAATTTTTTTTATTAATGATGAATTTGATTTCTTCTTTTGTGATGGGTCTGTTCAAATTTACCTATTTCAAGTGTATTAGTTTGAGGACATAGTGTTTCTAGAAATTTGTCTGTTTCTTCTAGGTTTGCAGTTTTTTTTGGAGTGCAGTTCTTCAAAATACTCTGTTACTGTCTTTTTTATTTCAGTAGGTTATTTTGTGACATCACCTATTTCATTTGTTAAACATGTTACTTGCTTCTTCTTTACCTTTGTTAAATTGACAACTAGCTTGTCAGTTTTATTGATACTTTGAAAGAACCAACCATTTGTCTTTTGGATTCTTTCTATTGTTTTTGTCTTTCTTTTTCATTTATTTCTGCTCAGATCTTTATTATTTCCTTTCTTCTGGTGACTGTAGTTTTTTTTTTTTTTTTGCTGTTCTTTTCTAATTATTAGAGATGTTGGGTTAAGGTGTTGATTTTGATTCTTCTTCTTGGTGTGTACAGTCAGTGCTATAAATTGTCATTTGAGCGCTGCTTTTGCTGTGTCCCAAAGATTTTGGTGTGTTATGTTTCATTCAAGGAATTTTTTTCCATTTTTTATTTCTTCTATTACCCAGTAGGTGCTCTGGTGGCATAGTGCCTAAGGCATTTGACTGCTAACCAGAAGGCTGGTGGTTCAAACCCATCAGCCACTCCTCCGAAGGCAGATTGGGCAATCTACTTCTGTAGTGATACTACCTTGGAATCCCAAGGAGGGGTCACTATGAGTCAGATCCAACTCGATGGCCATGAGTTTGGTTTGGTTTGGTGTTACCCAGTAGTTTTTAAGCAGAGTGTTACTTAGTTCCATGTAGTTGGTATGTATTTTTTTCCCCTTGATCATCCTGTTGCTGATTTCTAATTTGATAGCTTTAGGATCTGAAAAGATGCTTGGTAGTATTTTGATGTTTTTAAATTTATTGAGGCTTGCTTTGTGGCAATATTTGGTGTAGTCTGGAGAATACTTGATGTGCACTGGAAAGGAATGCAAATTGTGCTGTTGTTGGGTGGAGTGTTGTTTATACATCTATGAGGTCTAGTTGGTTGATCATGTTGTTCAGATCTGTGTTTTTGTTAAGTTTCTTCCTGATTGTTCTGTCCTTGATCTAAAGTGGTATATTAAAGTCTACTACTATTGTTGAGTTGTTGCAGAAAGGGCAAGGAGGCCACATATTCCGACCTCTTCTAACCCCACAAAAGGAAGACAG
>NW_006921682.1:9959916-9964762 GCF_000298275.1 Orycteropus afer afer | reverse complement strand
CCCAATATTGATGATTTCTTTGTTCAATATATTTTTCTGTGGTGAGTTCATTTTGTTTATAGATTTTTCTTCCTTGCTGTTGTTTCAGTGTTACTGAGACTTTATGATTTTCTCTTTTTTATTTTGGTGAGAAGGTTTATTAATTTTCTTTGAGGCTACCTTGTAGTTTATTTATTATTATCTCTCCAAGTTAAAAGCTGTCTATATTTTCTTGACTTCCTCTCCACTTGGAAGTTCTATAATGACATCGCTTATTTTCTTTTTGCTTTTTAGTTACCATCCTTTACAAACTGATATCTTTGGTTCCTTATTTTTATTTTTGTAGGTTTATGTTATTCTTGATACTTCTTTATCTGGGGGTTGATTTCCAGGTGATGTTGTCATGTGCCTTAATCTCTGGTTGTTGTCAACTGTTGTTGGTTCTGTGTCCAACAGACTTCCGTTAGCATTTCTTGTACGTTTGGTGTTTTTTTCTTTTATTAAATTCCCTTAATTTCTGTTTATTTGGAAATGTCCTTATTTTGCCATTGTATTTGTATTTGTGTGACAGTTTTGCTGGATATGTAATTCTTGGCTGGCATTTTCTTTCTTTCAGGGTTTTATATATGTTATCCCATTGCCATCCTTCCTTGGCACGGCTTCTGTCAAGAAATCAGAATTTCTTTAGTCTTACTGATTTCTCCTTTGAACGTGACTTTTCATTTTTTCCAAGTGCTTTCAGAATCCTTTCTTTGTCTTTGATATTAGAAAATGTGATTATATGTCTTTGTGATTTTCTTTTTGGGTATGCCCTATTTGGGGTTTTGAGCTTCTTGAATATGTATTTGAATATGTATCTTTTTGACTTTCATGAATATTGAGAAAGTTTTCTTTCAAACAGTCTTTGACAGTTTTCTCTGTACTTTTATCTCTTCCTGTTCTGAAATTACAATCACATGTAAATTATTATTCTTGATAGTTTTCCACATGGTTCTTGGGGTTCCTTCATTTTGGTTGTTCTTTTTTCCTGATTTTTCTGTTTTTTAACAAATAGATTAATGTTGAGAAATTTGTCTTTAGTCTTGCTAATTCTGTTTTCCATTGATTCATTTCTGCTCCTTTGTTCTTCTAATGCATTATCCATTTCTGAAATTTTAGTATTAATCTTGTGGATGTCTGTTTGCTGATTTTGTATGGTTTTTAACTTTCCATTTATTTTGTTTGTGTATTTTTTTTATTTTGTCCGTTGTTTCTTCAAACTTTCTCTCAGTCCATTGAAGGTACCAAAATAGAATGCCTTTGAATTCCTTATCAGGTAATTCCATTAGCATTACTTCTTCCAGAAGGTTTTCTTACCCTTTAATTTGGTCACTTGTTTGAACCATCTTGTCCTGTTTTGCACGTGCATGCGCGCGTGTGTGTGTGATTTGAAGTAGTCTGTTGTTTCCAAGACAATGTAGTGTTATGGTATTATTTTGTTGTTGTATGTTGGTTTGCTTCACCCTGATTTTTGTTTTTCTGTTTTAGTATATGTTGGCAACAGGCAAACATGTTACTCTGGGTGTTTTCCACCTGTCTCTGGTTGGATTTGGTAGCAGGTGGGAGTGTGGGCACAAGTCTATAATTACTCTTCCTGCAGAAGAGCTGAGGGCAGTCTCCTTGAGTGTTCACTGCCGCCTCTGTTGGACCAAGCGGTGCTAGCATGGGTGGTGACACTCAGTGGGTGGGCCAGCAGGTATTGGTGAGTACTGCTTGGTAGGGTCATTGGCTCCCAACTGTTGGAGAAAGATGGGGGCAAAAGGGGTGGGGGGAGTAGAGGGGAGAACAAAAGAAAAGAAAAAAAAAAAAAACAGGAGGAGAAGAGGAGAGACCTAGGAAAAAGGAAAAGTAAAAAGAGAAAAAGGAGAATAACAACAGCAAAAAGAATAACAACAACAATGTGGCACAGTACCAGTGCAAGTGTAGCCACCAAACATGACTATGATCGAAATGTGGCATTTGCCTTGCGGAAGCATACTCGACCAACCAAGGTGGGTCGGGTGGCACTACTGAATGAATGTGTAAGTGGTGGGAATGAGGTACTCCCTGTGTCAGAACAAATAAGAAGAAAAAGACAGAAGAAGAAAAAGGTGGAGTGATGTGAAAGAAAAGGAAAAGGTAAAAAAAAAAAAAGGGGGGGGGGAAGGTAGAGGGATGGAGTGAGAAGAAGTGAAGGAAAAGAAAAGCTGGTGCAAGAGTTAGCTATCAAACAGCTCCACCAGAAATGCAGAATTCACACCATTGTGCCTGGAGAGGTGAGGATGGGTCCTGTGGAGTATGGACAGGGGTGAGGATTGTCTCAAACAAAAGGAAAAAAAAGCCTGAAGAGGAAGAAACAAAAGAAAGAAGAGGAAAACAAGAGGGAGAAGGGAAGAACTACAGAGAAGGAAAAAAACAAGCAAGCAAACAGTATGGTACTCACTAAAGTCCCTGCCACCAAACACTACTGCGCAGGACCACAGTGCTTGCTCAGCCCAAGTACGCACCTCTGATCACGGAGGGTCAGGGACCAGTGCTGTTAACTCATGGGCAGTGTGGGAGGGGTTCCAGCTCTTCCAGATTTATAAACAAGCACAAAAACAAACTCAAGAGAAGAGGAAGAAAAAAAAAATAGGACAGGAACACATGAATAGAAAAAGCGGGAGGGGGAAGATAGAAGAATTAAGTAGAAACTTAAAGAGAAAAAGAGAGAGAGGGAAAAAAGGGGGCACAACACTGGTGGTGCTTGGAGTTTGACTGGTGGCCTGGTGAGTAAGGGTGGGAAGGCTGTGCCTCTGTTCACCAGAAAGTTGTTCAAAGTCAGGGGAGAGGACATAGCTTTCTGGTCATCTAATCAACGATGGTGGGTGTTGGTACAGCCTTGGGTAAGTGGAGCTGGTTGTCTGATTCCTGCTCTGATTGGAAGGCTGCTTGGAATAATTGAAAATGCCATGCTATGCTGATTGGCAGTTTACCATGATGTTACACAAAAATTTTATTGCTTTGAGTCTCAGTTTATCATTTATGAAATGGGCATCATATTTACTGCATAAGGTTATTTACTTATTTTTTTTTTAAAGGAAGAAACCTGTTGTAGGTAAGTCAGTTCCAACTCATAGTGACCCTCCCTATAGGAAAGTTAGAACTACTCCATAGGTTTCCTAGACTGTAATCTTCACAGGAGCAGATCACCAGCTCTTTTTTTTTCCTACGGGGCTGCTGGTGGGTTTGAACCACCAACCTTCTTGTTTGCAGTTGAGGCCTTTAGCTACCATGCCACCAAGGCTCTTCTGCATATCATTAGTCTAAAACCAAAAACAAAACCATAGCCATTAAGTCAATTCAGACTCATAGCGACTGTAACTATAGAGTTGTTGTTGTTATATGCCCTCGAGTTGGACCCGACTCATAGCGACGCCTCCTTGGGTTTCTGAGGCAGTATCACTAAGGAAGTAGATTGCCCCATCTTCCTTTCAAGAAGTGGCTGTTGGGTTTGAACTGCCAGCTTTCTGGTTAGCAGTCAAGTGCCTTAGGCTCTACACTAGGAGAGCTCCTATAAGTACAGAGTAGAACTGCTCAGTAGGGTTTCCAAGGTTGTTACACTTTATGAAGCAGATTACCACATCTTTCTCCTGTGGAGAGCCTGGTGAGTTGGAACTGTCAACATTTTGGTTTGCAGCTGAGTATGTTGAACCACTAAATATAAAGCAAGTAAATCTTCAATGAGTGTTTGTTTCTTTCTACTTTCTTTTCTTTTGTGTGGCAACAGAGTTCTCATGGATCATTTTGTATTCTGACACAAAGTAGGTAGGTGTTCAGTAAAAGCTTAATTAATGACTGACAGATTATCAATCACCATATTTTTCTCTTTGTTATCATCAGTGTGAATTAGTCCTTTGTTTTTTATACTTGTAATTTTGTAAACCTGAGTTGCAATTTGATAGGATATACAGTAAGCTACTTCATTGCAATTCAGGCCTTTTAACCTAGTCAGTAAAGAAATTGCAAATAGAATAACAGAACATTTTTAATGTAACTTAAACAATTTCTCCACAAATATTTCAATAGCAGGAGTATGAAGAAGTCATGGTTTGTTGTGACTGAATATAAAATGTATAAAAGCACTTAAACAATTTCTCCACAAATATTTCAATAGCAGGAGTATGAAGATGTCATGGTTTGTTGTGACTGAATATAAAATACATAAAAGCTTGATAAAAGTGAAAATGTGTGAACAATCGTTAATAATTTTTAAAGCAAATTAATTTTGGGTAATTTTTCCTGCCTCATCTCTTTCAAGCTGCCAAAGTATGTCCTCGTTGCTCTTTCTTAAAATTATAACTGGGTAGGAATAAGAGAAGGGAAGGGCAGAGAAGGAATTATTTTAAAATGATAATTCTGTTTTCTTCATCTTGGAGGAAAGGAGCTGAAGTAGGATATAAAATATGTGATTGAATATTATTAAGAATACTAGATAATAGGATAGTTTATAGAATTCTAATAAACCAAAACCAACCCCACTGCCATAGAGTCAATTCTGACTCATAGCAACCCCCATTGGGTTCCCAAGGCTACAAATCTTTACAGGAGTAGATTGTCTCATCTTCCTCCTTTGGAGCAACTGGTGGATTTGAATAGCCAACCCTCTGATTAGCAGCTAAATGGTTACCCACTATGCCACTAGAGCTCCTAAGTTTTTAAAATATTATTCGGCATATGTACCATAAGTTATATTTTTTGTCCCCTTCAGATTGAAAGTACAATAGTATATTGATATTTCAGTCTGTTGAGTCAATTCTTAGAAGCATAGGAAAGTAATAAGAGTAGTGTAATTTCTTTTTTTTTTTTT
>NW_006921682.1:9951733-9955993 GCF_000298275.1 Orycteropus afer afer | reverse complement strand
ATGATTAATGGATGTCTGCAGCTGTTTCTCTTCAATTTGAGTGGTGCCACATCAGTAAATGGAAGTCTCGAAAACTTTACCTTATCCATAGGAGTAAGGCTGGGTTTACTCAGATGATGCAGCTCTTCCCCAATCCTAGTTTGAGAGCCTTATAACCTAACCGGACTATTCATAAAGTTGCACGGTAATGTATTAAACAGTGTTTCTTTGCTATTCATAAGTTTTTCCCTGGCCAATTCTTTGATAAGTAGATGGCCTCTTCCTTCTTCCTAGTCTGTCTCAGTCTGTAAGCTGACTTGATACCTGTGTACCATGTGCATCCCGCCAAGTTTGAAACTCCAGTGGCTCAGCCTCAAAACTCACATCAACAAGTCACCACGGTAGGACAAATTGACAGACTAGTTTGTCTCCCTGTTGGAAGCCTCTCTTACCACCCTTACCTGGGTCCCTGCGGCTGACTCCTTCTCTGTCCAGATTCCTAGGTCTTTTAATCCCCATTCTCCTGCTCTCCCACCCTGCTGCTTTGGGTGTGCCTGAGTTCCCTCTCCTCACCTGGACCCCTGGGGCTGACTGCTTCTCTGCCAGGGTTCCTGGCTTTTAATCCCCTTTCTCCTGCCCTGCTGCTTTGGGTGTGCCTGATTTCCCTCTCCTCACCTGGATCCCTGGGGCTGACTGCTCCTCTCTTCGGGTTCTATAAGAGTGGTATAATTTCTTAAGAAACTAATGTTAGAAGCAGAATCAGAATATTATAATACAGGTTCAATCCTATTGCTTATGGAGAATTTTTGAAAATGTGTAACTGTATACCTTTTAACTAGTAGCATTAAACCTGATTCCACTTGGTTTTAAGGAGAAGTTTATCTTTGAAGAGATAGTAGTAATGATTTAGGTAAGGATTTAGAAATGTAGACAAGAGATGTTTGGCTAGGGATTGCCTGGGGACAGATTAACCAAACTAAACCCACTGCCATCAAACTAAACCCATTCTGACTCATAATGACCTGACAGGACAGAGTAGAACTACCCTTGTAGAGTTTCTAAGGCTGTAAATTTTTACAGAAGCAAATTACTTTGTCTTTCTCCTGGGGAGTGGCTGGTGGGTTCAAACAGCCTGCCTTTTAGTTAGCAGCCACATGCTTTAACTATTGCACCACCAGAACTCCAGGGGACAGATTGGGAAGCATCTTTTTGCATGTGAACATTGTCCATGCAAATTAGCTCATGTGATCCTGTTATAAACTCACTTGGTCAGATCACAAAGATATCTGCTTTATTCAGTTAGTGAGTGTGTTTATTTTCTTTTTTCATATCTGATGAGGCAAATAATGGGAAAGGTGAAGTTGAGTAATGTATTACTGAAGTGAAATTAAGTAATATATCATCAATATGTTAGTTCCAGACTCACTCAGTTAGTGAGTCTAGTTAAGTTTTAGAAGAAGAAATTTTATTTACTTACTTCCCCTAAAAAAAAAAAGGAAGCATGAAACTATAATGACTTGACACAAATAAAATCATCATTCCTAGAGCTATTAACCAGGAGCTCTGGTAGCGTAGTGCCTATGGCAGGCAATTGACTGCTAACCAGAGGCTGGCAGTTCAAATCCACCAGCCACTCCTCAGAAGGTTGGGCAATCTACTTCCACAGTGATACCACCTCAGAAACTCAAGGAGGGGTCACTATTTTGACAGCACATAACAACAAAAACAGAGCTATTAACCAGTTTGTCTTTTATTTCAATGCAACAGATAAATGTGTAGTTTTTGGCACTGTTTGTGTATATGATTCTTATTTTAAGAGTAGATGAAAAGATCCTGTTTGAGTAGGGACAGTGTGTTTATTAAGTTCCAGTTGTATACCATGAACCAAACTAGGCTTGTATCTATCACCTCACTTAACTACATAATAGCAGTCCTCTGAGATAGGCAGTGTTTCATGAAAGAGGAAATTAAGATTGATGGAAGAAAAGTAACTTGCCCCAGGTCAGACAGTTACTAGGAACAAAGCAATATTCTGAAAACCAAGTTTGTCTGACTCTTGTGACAGTGCTTTCTTTAGATTTTGTTCTCTCGGGTTCCTAGGAGGAAAGAGATATGCTATTTTATAATCATTGTTATAGTTATTCCAGAACTTGCCTTATCTTATAATAAATTATGTAAATAGGTACACAATAATGATTTAACAAATATGTTGTGGCTTGGCTTAACTTTATTCATCACACAAAGGAAATCATTGATTTTGGGTAGAAAAATCTGCTCTATATGTGTACAGAATAATCTATATCAGTTTTCCCAGATGTAATGAGCTTTTAAAAAAATGCTTAATTTTCTCCATTTATAGGAGAATGTGACAATAGGTACAAAAATGAACTTGGAGAGTGTATCATTACTATAAATGCAGTGCCAAAATTTGACCACAAAAATTGAAGGAGTTGTATTTGGCAACTCATTGTATTATAAATAGAAGAACTTTCCTGTGTAAATCAGTGAAATTTTATTATGCACTTTTTTATTTTTGAGTGGGTAATTAAAGTTTTTTAAGTTTTTTTTTTTTTTTTTTAATTCTCTCTGGTGGCGTAGTACCTAAAAAAGCATTTGACTGCTAACCAGATGGCTGGTGTTCCTCAGAAGGAAGATTAGGCGATTTACTTCTGTAGAGATGCCTCCTCCGAAACCCGAGAAGGGGTCAGTATGAGTCGAATTGACTCCACGGCAGTGAATTTGAGTTGTTTTTGTTTTATATACATGTACTTATTATATGGTGGAGGGACCTCTGGTGACATAGTGCCTAAGGCATTTGACTGCTAACCAGAAGGCTGGCGGTTCAAACCCATCACTTCTGTACTGATATCGCCTCGGAAACCCAAGGAGGGGTGGCTGTGAGTCAGATCGAGGCAAAGGCAGTGAGGTGGTTTCTTTTCTTTTGGGTTTATTATATGGTGGATGACGCTGTTCTAAGTCTCCTTCAGATATTTGTTTAATTCTGAAGCACAGAGTTAAGTAGTTTTCCAGAGTTCCAAAACTAGGAGGTAGCAGAACTGGGATTTTAACTCATGCAGGCTGGTTCCAGAGTTAGAGTTATTAACCACAGCTGTGTGCTTAACTTTAACTGTGGTTATATTGTCATTAGTAAGTGAAGCAGACTTAGTAGAAGAACTAAGAACTTGATTTTTAGACATTTTTTTTAAAAAGAAATACAGTTTTATTTTCCAGTAAGATACATGGGAATATAATTATAAATGGATGTCTGTCTAATGAGGAAGGTGCCTGAAACTCTTCAGCTGCTATCAGAAAGGTAGTAGTTTGAACCCACCAGCTGCTCTGTGGGAGAAAGATGTGGCAGTCTGCTTCTATATAGATTCCAAAACCAGACTCACTCCCATCAAGTAAATTCTGACTCATGGTGAACCCCACTGGGTTTCCAACATTGTAAATCTTTGCAGAAGCAGAGTGCCTCATCTTCCGCAGAGCAGCTGGTGGCTTCAAACTACTGACTTTTTGGTGGGCAGCCAGATGCCTTAAACACTATACTGCCAAAGCTCCTTTCTGTAAAGATTACTACCTTGGAAATACTAAGGGGCAATTCTACTCTGTCCTAGAGTTTCTGTGAGTTGGAATTAATTCATTGGCAATGGGTTTTTCATATCTGAAGAGGGAGTCCCTGGGTGATGCAAATGGTTTGCTCCCGACTACTAACCTAATAAAGGTTGGAAGTTTGAATCCTCACAACAGTGCCATGGAGACAGTTCTGGAAATCTGCTTCCTTAAAAGATTAAGAAAATGCTATGGAGCAGTTCTGTTCTCTAACACATGGAGTCATCCTGAGTCAGATCAACTTGATGGCAAAGTGTTTTATTGGTTTTGTTTTCTTTTTTCATATCTGATGAGGCAAATAATGGGAAAGGTGAAGTTGAGTAATGTATCACTGAAGTGAAATTAAGTATTATATCATTAATATGTTCCAGATGTTGACAAACATCTGAATTTTTGGTGACTTTTAATATGAAAGGCAAAGACTAAAAAATTAAACGATTAAAAAAAAAAAAAAAAAACTCCTGACTTAAGACTTGTTTTACTTAAAACTTATTTTTTTAGTCTTGGCATTATCACAGATTCTAAATTAATGTATTTATTTTATATTAATATTATTTATCTAATGCTATCACTATATATGTAGGAGCTCTGGTAGCATAGTGCCTAAGGCACTTGACTGCTAACCAGAAGGCTGGCGGTTCAAACCCACCAGCCACTCCTCGGAAGGAA
>NW_006921682.1:9950251-9951313 GCF_000298275.1 Orycteropus afer afer | reverse complement strand
CTGGTGGTTCAAACCCACCAGCCACTCCTCGGAAGGAAGATGAGGCAATCTACTTCTGTAGTGATACTGCCTCAGAAACTCATGGAGGCATTGCTATGAGTTGGGTCCGACTCGATGGCACATAACAACAACAACAAGATAGAAAGTACAAGTCCCTATCTCACATTCTTTGAAATATAATCCCTTTTGTATATACTTGTCCATTAATACTTACAGATAGATGTATAAATCTATCTACATATTTTTAAATATATTTTAAACTTAAGATATGTTCTTGTGGTTGATACCTGCTGAGGTATTTGCCCAAATACTCTTTTCTCAGAACTAACACTGCTTTCCTAACTCCATTGTTTTTATCGCCTCTCTCTGCTTCCCAGGCCATCTTTATAAAGTCTAGAACCGTAAATTCTACAACTAAACCACATTCTCCTTAGGGGAAGTTTGGAATTAGGATTCAGATAATGTAGGTGTGTAAGTTTGTATGTGAGGGTGATAGGGGTGGTGGTGGGAGACACAGGTAGCAACAATATAATTCTTGCCTACCTTTCTGCCTTTGGTTTCAATGAGATAATTTCTAGTCTTATAATTAAGTTCTCTGTTTGTTTCAGCTAGCTAACGTAGTTTTTCCCCTCCTCATAATCAGAAGAATTCCAATTGATAAAACCATTACTCAAAGATATTAACATAGATGACAGAATTTTAAATTCAGAAGGACCCTTAAAGATCATTTTTACTATTTTCTCTTTGTTTATTAGTACTAAGTTTTGAAGGAGTGTTGGAGACTCCTTAAGAACTTATCTGTTAACTAAAAGGTTGATGGTTTGAACCCATCCAGCAACTCCATGGGAGAAAGACCTGGCAGTCTGCTTCCATAAAGATTGTTGTTGTTAAACATTGTTCTACCTCCTTCTTTGGCGAGTAGCGACTGGAATCTTAAAAACTAGCAAGCTGCCATCTAGATGCAACGATGGGTCTCTCCTCGTCAAGAGCAAAGAAGAAAGAAGAAAACCAAAATTAATGGAAACAATCAGTCCTCGCGACTGGTACACCATCCGATCTGCA
>NW_006921682.1:9946937-9949641 GCF_000298275.1 Orycteropus afer afer | reverse complement strand
CTCATAGCGACCACTCCTTGAGTTTCTGAGGCAGTTTCACTACGGAAGTAGATTGCCCCATCTTCTTTCCGAGGTGTGGCTGGTGGGTTGGAGGGAGGGAGGGAAGGAGGGAGGTTGGGCAATCTGTTTCCATAGTGATACCACCTTGGAAAACCCAGGAGGGGTCACTATGAGTCATATCTGACTCAATGGCAGTGAATTTTTTTTTTTTTTTGTAATAAGAACAATAATATTACTTACTACTTTCATTTTACTAATTTACTGTTTATTTACTATTTTGTTCGAAACCATAGAAGTCTTTAATCTAATATAGCAGTGCAAGCTACTTAGAGGGGGGGAGAAGAATACATCTTTATTTATTACACCTTGCACAATTGTGTATGTGAAGGGTTAGGATAGGCAGCAAGCTGTTTGAACCTATAGAACAGTGGTTCATGATTGTTAACTGGGGACAATTTGCCCTCCAACCCCCACATCACAGGACATTTAGCAATGTTTAGAGACCTTTTTGGTTGTTACATTGTAGGGAGCTTCTGTCATCTGGTATGTACAGGCTAGGGATGCTGCTTAACATTCTGCAGTGTTTAATACTGGACAGCTTCCCGCTATTAAGTAAGCACACCAAGACAAGCAAAGACCTAACTGATTAAACATGGTTAAAAATACAACAAGCTGCTTTTAGATTCAGACAGTTTATTACTTATGTAGACAGTGAAAAGAAGAGTAAGACTAAAGTGTTACTCGGAGAGGGATCTGTATAGGAGACCCTGGATGGAGTGGGAGAACAATGTGGAACAAGACTCAAAATCATTTGAGGAAATGCAGGACAAACAGGAGTGCATACGTATGAGGGGCACAGGGGGAGGGTTACAGGGTAGGGAGGGGAGGAGACTGGGTTGGGGTTGAACATGGTAAATGGGGAATGAAACAAAATGTACGTGTTACGTGGAATGTAAAACAAGCTCTTAAAAAAAAAAAGTTGGAATTAGGAGGGGGAAAAAAAAAGACCAGGTTTGCTGGTCTGATAGAACCTGGTGAAACCCCTCAGACTATGGCCCCTAGCTGCCCTTCAGGTCTGGAACTTAACTCATTTCTGTGGCTTCCAGACAAATAATAGACAGGCATGTGGGCTGAACATTCACATCAGGTAGATACACTCCTTGGAGTGATCAATCATGGGAGAATAGAATGCACAGGGAGATGGATGGGGGGCTGGAGTGCATGAGAGGGAAGAACACAGGGAAGAGATAACTATGGGGAAGAAGTGGGAAGAGAGCTGTTACATTGTGGGCAATTGCAGTCAATATCATTAGACAAAATGTGTATGAACTGCTGTATGGAAAATGAATTTGCTCTGTAAATTTTCACCCAGATCACAATAAAAACTGAAAAAGAAAAAAAGGCTAAGGTGTTAGCTCCCTTGTTTTTTGCTCTTCACATACAAAAGGATGATGTTAAAAGAAAAATGGGATACCCTGTTGCTGAAGAGCCAGTGGGTAGAAGGGGAATGACAGAAAGCCCCATACTTCATCAGAATTGGGAAGTGATGAGTTAGTTACCGTCTTATGTCAGCCTCCCAGGGGATATAAAGAGATGTGTGGGAGATGGCCTCAGAGCAGCAACTTCCAATTCTCTCATCCTCTCTAGTGCCAGGAGGATCACAAATCATCATACCAATAGTAGATTACCTGTAGTTGAAGCTTTTATCTGCATAGACTATGAGAATACATGCAAATCCATCAGAGCACCATGATTAAGCTGTTCCCTTATATCCACAAGAAGGAATTATTTGATTCAAAATGTCAGTAGTGCTGAGGTTGAGAAACCCTGACCTACAGTAGCATCAGTAAAACTATAACACCACAAACATGTAATTTAAAGTTTTCTAGTAGATACATTAACAAGAAATACGTGAAATTAATTTACTAATATATTTTATTTAACCCAGTAATCTAAAATAATATTATTTAAGCATGTAATTATTATAAAACATTATTAATGAGATAGTTTGTATTATTTTCAACTCATTTCCAAAATCTGGTGTTTATTTTATACTTACAGGCATGTCTCAATTCAAACATAAAATTTTTATCAGTAATACTTGATCTAGGAGCTCTGGTGGCATAGTGCCTAAGGCATTTGACTGCTATCCAGAAGGCTGGCAGTTCAAACCAGCCACTCCTTGGAAGGAAGAAGACTGGGCACTCTACTTCCATAGAGAAACTGCCTCGGAAACCAAGGAAAAGTTGCTATGAGTTGGGACTGACTCCATGGCAGTGAGTTTTTTTTTTTTTAAATAAATTCTTGATCTGTTGTTGTTGTTGTTGTTGTTATGTGCCCTCCAGTTGTACCTGACTCATAGTGACCCCTCCTTGGGTTGCTGAGGCAGTATCACTACGGAAGTAGATTGCCCAACCTTCCTTCCGAGGAGTCGCAATCTGTATTTAGAGTTCATAAAATTAGATTTGAAAAAGTTGATTCACTTAACCAGGATGTTGCAAACGAATTAAATATTTCCCAATAACTGTATCTAGTGCACATTTTAAAAATTTAACTCAGTTGAAATTAAGAATTTTAAACGTCACTAGATGGTGCCCAGCTACCACAGCCATCCACTTGGAAGGGATGTAGGAGATCCTGCATAAAGAGGGAGAACAATGTGGTACAAAACTCAAAATCACTTGGAGGCAAAAAAAAAAAGAAG
>NW_006921682.1:9902149-9946572 GCF_000298275.1 Orycteropus afer afer | reverse complement strand
AATGACATGAGACAAAGTATATGTGAACTGCTGTATGAAAAGTGAATTTACTCTGTAAATCTTCACCCAAATCCTAATAAAAAAAAAAAGAATTTTAAACGTCAGCCTCACTAGGCACATTTAAAAGACTCACTACCCACATGTGGCTAGTTGTTACTCTTTGGGACAGAACAGCTCTAGAGCACTAGAGAATTAATTACTAATCATCTTATTTTATGGGTGAAGGGACCAAGTTAAGACCATACAACCATTACTACAAAACTTATCTGCTTAAACTCATCTTGGTCACGTTCATCATAGTGGGGCTGTTCTTAAATTTCCATTTTTTAGAAGCACTTTAAAGTAGGTCACAAGTTATGAGGTTCTCAGATGTTCCTTCAAGGATGTTAATTAGGATGGAAGAAGGAGTGAACGTCCGTGCTCATTTCAGGGCATAATGCAGCGCAAGGCTGCCTTGAGTCAGATCCGACTCATAGCGACCCCTCCTTGGGTTTCCAAGGCAGTATCGCTAAGGAAGTAGATTGTCCAACCTTCCTTCTGAGGAGTGGCTGATGGGTTTGAACCACCACACTTCTGGTTAGCAGTCAAATGCCTTAGGCACTATGCCACCAGAGCTCCTCATTCAGTGCATAAGGCAACATTAAGCATCAAATAAATATTTAGCTTATGTTCTTATTTACTAGTTTAAGTATGTTGGGAGAGAACAGAGCTAATTGCTCTTTTTGAGTCCCACTTTTAATTTAACCAGTGTTTATTTCCTATGAATATTAGAATCTAAATGTGTAGTTTATTTGAAAGTAGACACTATTATGGACAAATAGATATTATTTAAAAAGAGGATTCAAAAAAGAAATACAAAGAAGAAATAAAATGCAAATTCATGAATGAAAATAAATATTAAATTGATGTCAAAGTGTTTTCTTTGATTTGGCTAATAATTCCTTGTTTATGTTGGTTGCAGGATAAAGGTCGAAAAACTTAGAATGTATGTACTTACTATTATAAATCATTTAAAAATATTCTAAAAAATGTAACATAATTTAATTGATGTCACCTGAGTTCAAACTATTCCAAGAATAGTAATACGGTGTTTTTACAGCTGCAAAGTAAATCCTTTTTGTGAGTATACATGAAAACAGAGTTGGGATCAAATCATTGCTTAATATAATTGTTCAAACCAGTTGCTTAACATAATTGTTCAAACAATTGTTGTTGTTGTTATATGCTGTCTAGTCATCCCTGACTCATAGCGACCCTTCCTTGGGTTTCTGAGGCAGAATCACTATGGAAGTAGATTGCCCAACCTTCCTTCCTGTCAGACTTCTGGTTAGCAGTCAAGCGCCTTAGGCACTATGCTACCAGATGTATTTTGTATACTGTTAATCTGATAATTTACTTGCTTTCTCCTGAATTGTCAGCTTTTTTCTTACAGTAGTTTTTCCCTATTTATACGGGTTTTAATTTTTATTTTTTAAATTTCATTTAAAAATTCATAAATGGGTTTATCTTGTTTGGGCTTCTTAAACCTGTACCTTGTTATCTTTCTTTGGTTTTGGAAAAATGTCAGGTATTATCTCTTCAATTATGGTTTTTGTTTTTCTTCTAAGATTAATTACAACATGTAATCCTACCCATTGTTTGTCTATGTCTCTCTCTATGAATTTTAATATCATTTCTTCTCTGTACTACATTCTTGGAAATATCTGTTGACATACTAAAAATTGAAATAATTTTTTCTTTAGTTGCTTCTAATCTGTAGTTTTCATGCCAAGAAATTTGGAAGACAGGTACCTAGCCAACCAACTAGAAGAAATCATACCTTTTGCCCATTCCAAAAAACAATGATCCAGCGGAATATGGAAATTACCAACCTATATTGCTAATGTCACACACAGGTAAAATTTTTCTGAAGATAATACAAAAATGGTTGCAATGGTACATGAATAAGGAATTGCCAGAAGTTCAGGCTGGATTCAGAAAATGACATGGAATGAGGGATATCGTTGCTGATGTCAGATGGATTGTGGCTGAAAGCAGAGAATATCAGAAAGATGTTTACCTGTGTTTTATTGACTGTGCAAGGACATTCAACTGAGAGGATCAAAAAAATGATAACATTGCAAAGAATGGGATTTCCAGAACACTTACTTGCATGCGTGTGGAACCTGTACACAGACCGAGAGGCAGTTGTTCAAACAGAACAAAGGGATACTGCATACTTTAAAATCATGAAAAGTGTGTATCAGAGTGGTATGCTTTCATCATACTTACTCAGTCTGTGGTCTGAGCAAATAATCTGAGAAGCTACACTATATGAAAAAGAACATGGCATCAGAATTAGGGGAAGACTTATTTACAACCTGCAATATGCAGATGACACAACCTTGCTTGCTAAAGTGAAGAAGACTTGAAGCACTGACTGATGAAGATCAGTGACTACAGTCTTCATTATGGATTTTACCTCAACATGAAGAAAACAGAAATCCTCAAAACTGGGCAATTAAGCATGCTGAACAGAGAGAAGACTGATGTTGTTAAGGATTTCCTTTACTTGGATCTACAGTCAACACCTATGCAAGCAGCAGTCAAGAAATCAAATGTGTAGATGTGCTGCAAAAGATCTCTTTGAAGTGTTAAGGAGCAAAGATGTCACTTTGAGGAGTAAAATGTCTTGGACCCAAGCCATGATATTTTAAATCTCATATGCATGTGAAACCTGGCTGGTGAATAATGAAGACTGAAGAAGAATTGATGCATTTGAATTGTGGTATTGGGAAAGAACATTAACTATACCATGGATTGCCAGAAGAACAAACAAATCTGTCTTGCAAGAAGTGCAGCCAGAATGCTCCTTGGAAGTTAGGATGGCAAGACTAGATCTCATGTACTGTGAATTTGTTACCAGGAGAGATCAGGGACAACATGCTTGGTAAATTAGACAGTCAACAAAAAAGAGGAAGATCCTCAATGAGATGAATTGACACAGTGGCAACAGTAATGACTTCAGTCATAGCAACAATTGTAAGGATGGTGCAGATGGGCAGTGTTTCATTCTTTTGTATACACAGAGTTTCTATAAGTCGGAACCAAACTCATCGACACATAACAATCTGTAGTTAAACCCTTCTTTTGAGCGCTTTAAAAATCAACTTAATTGAGTTATAAAATGAGCTTGTCATAATGAAATAAAATGTGTCCATTTTAATATATATTTTTATGAATTTTATCAAATGTATATACTCATGTAACCACACCACAATCAAGAAAATAGAACATTTTCATAACTACGAAAAGTTTTCAGTTGTTCAGTCCGTCAGTTTTCCCTTCATATCATTCCCAGGATACAATTTGTTTCCTGTCATTGTAGATGAGTTGTCTCTTCTAGAAATGTGTTTTTGGTGTCTGCCTTTGTTTGGTCAGCATAAGGTTTTGGAGATTTGAGCCTTGTTAAATAGTCAATAAGGAACTCTGGTGGCATAGTGGTTAAAGCACTTGAATGTTAACTGAAAGGTTGGCAGTTCAAACCCCATGAAACTTTCTGTGGGAAAAATATGTCACAGTCTACTTTTGTAAAGATTTACAGCCTTGGGAATCCTTGAGGCTGTTCTGTGTCCTATAGGGTCTCTATGATTTGAGTTGACTAGATGGCAGTCACTCCCTGGAAGGAAGGTTGGCCAATCTACTTCTGTAGTGATATCGCCTCAGAAACCCAAGGAGGGGTTGCTATGAGTCAGACCTGACTTTGTTTGGTATATAGTCAATAGTTATTTAATTGCTGAGTAATATTCTGTTATATATCTAAAGAAACACATTTGTAGTATAATTTATCTACAGTAACAGAAAACAAATATATATATATGTATGTGTGTGTGTATGTATATACATACACACACATACACATATATGTGTGAGTGTCTGTGTGTATGTGTGTATGTATACACTGGTTGTTCCATCATGATTTGTTGAAAAGATTATTTTTTCACCATGGATTATTTAGGCATCTTTGTTGAAAAGTCGATCTATTTTTGATTCTCTTCTGTTCTATTAATATGTGTATCCTTGTTCCAGTATTACACTGTCATTATTATTCTAGCTTCATAATCAGTCTTCAAATTTCAGAGTGTAAGTCCTTTAACTATTTTTTAAAAAAATACATTTTATTGAAATATAATTGATGTACAGTGAAATACATGAAACTAAAGTGACAAGGGTCAGTGCTTTTTTTTTTGCAGTGTTCCCTCCCCTCCCCTCCCACCCCTGGTAACCAGCAAAGAAAATTTCCTTCCATATATAAACATTTCCTTGACTTTTTACAATAATGAACTAATACTATATTTGTCCTTCTGTGATCGACTTATTTCACTCAGCGTAATGTCCTCCAAATTCATCCATGTATGTGATATATTGCAGATTATACATTATTCTTTAGTGTTGCATAATATTCCATTGTGTGTATGTAGCATAGTTTGGTCATCCTTTCTTCTGTTGATGGACACCTAGGTTGTTTCCATTTTTTGCTATTGTAAATAGTGCTGCAATGAACATGTGTGTGCATCTATCTATTCTTGTCCTGGCACTCACTTCTTTAGGATATATACCTAGTAATGGAATGACTGGGTCAGATGGTATTTCTAATTGCAGCTCTTTAAGGAATCACTATACTGCTTTCCACAGTAGTTATATCATTTTACAGTCCCACCAGCATTTGTTATTTTCTATCTTGTTGAACTTTGCTATTAGTGCTGGGGTGAGATGGTATCTAGTTTGGATTTGCATCTCTCTACTGGCCAATGATTGTGAGCATTTCTCCATGTATTTTCTGGCTGCCTGAATATACTCTTTGGTAAAGTGTCTATTCATGTCTTCTGCCCATTTTTTAATTGGATTGTTAATCTTTTTATTGTTGAGGTGCTGGAGTTTTCTATAAAGTTTAGAGATAAGTCCTTTGTCAGATATGTCATTGCTGAATATTTTTTTCCCAATCTGTAGGTTCTCTTTTTAAACATCTTTTGGAGAAGTCTTTGCAAGCACATAATTGAATTTTTAGAAGGTCCCATTCATCTAGTTTATCTTCTGCTGTTTGTGCATTTTGGGTTATGCTTGACAATCTATTTATGCTGTAAATTAGGGCCCCTAAATTTTCCCCCAGTTTTCCATTGAGGAGCTTTATAGTTTTGTTATTGTTATGTGCTGTTGAGTTGGACCCGACACATAGCGAGCCCTCCGTGGGTTTCTGAGGCAGTATCACTACGGAAGTAGATTGCCACATCTTCCTTCTGAGGAGTGGCTGATGGGTTTGAACCGCAAGCCTTCTGGTTAGCAGTCAAGTGCCTTAGGCACTACGCTACCAGAACTCCCTTACAGTTTTAGGTTTCA
Source organism: Orycteropus afer afer (assembly GCF_000298275.1). NCBI lineage: Eukaryota > Metazoa > Chordata > Mammalia > Tubulidentata > Orycteropodidae > Orycteropus > Orycteropus afer. Next base: position 9,941,196 of record NW_006921682.1, on the reverse strand, counting down.
CATTTAAGTCTTTGATCCATCTGGAGTTAGTTTTTGTGTATGGTGTGAGATGCGGATCTTGTTTCATTTTTCTTCAAATGGATATCCAGTTTTGCCAGCACCATTTGTTAAACAGACCACCTCTTTCCCATTTAATGGATTTCAGCCCTTAGTCAAAAATCAGCTGACCATAGATCAGTAGATCTATTTTTGGGTTCTCAATTCTGTTCCAGTGATCTATATGTCTCTTGTTGTACCAGTACTAGGCTGTTTTGACTTGTGTTGTTGTGGTTATGTGCCATCGAGTCAGACCCGACTCATAGCGACCCCTCCTTGGGTTTCTGAGGCAGTATCGCTACGGGAGTAGATTGCCCCATCTTCCTTCTGAGGAGTGGCTGGTGGGTTTGAACCACCAGCCTTCTGGTTAGCAGTCAAGTGCCTTAGGCACTAAGCTACCAGAGCTCCTCTGTTTTGACTACTGTGGCTATATAGTAGGTTTTGAAAAGTCCTTTACCTTTTTAGTTTTAGAATTTCCCATTCGGTTCTCAGAGTATCTCTATTCACTTATTAAGGACATTTAACTTTTTGAACTTTTTTTTTTCCAATTCTTTGAACTTATTTTCTTTATTTCTTTGAACTTATTCATAACAGCTATTTTAAAGTCTTTGTCTGCTAAGTTCCAACATCTGTGCCATCTTGAGTATGGTCTCTTTCGACTGCCTTTTTTTTTTTTTTAAAGCTTTTATTGTGATGTGGGTGAAAGTGTATGGAGCAAATTGGTTTTCCATTCAACAGTTCATGTACATTTTGTTTTGTGACATTGATTGCAATACCCCCAATGTAACTGTACTCTTCCTACTTCCTGTGTTTACTGAATCAGTCCTTCTTTCCTATCCCTTCTTGCTTTCTGAACTTTATCCCTGGGCAGTGTTGACATTTTGATATCATATGATTGGTTGTTCCAAGAAGCGCATACCTCCTTTGTGTTATTTTTCATCTTATGCAGGGCTATTATTTGGCTTAAAGTAGAGCCACACAGGCATTTTTTATTTTCTTGATTGTGGTTCACATTCTTCTTTTCCTTCATATATCTGATATTTTTTAAATTCAGTACTGAGGATTGTAGAGATTCTGGAGTGTTTCTTTCTTTCTTTCTTTTTTTTCCTCCCCACATTTTTATCTGAAGGATTTTTAGTTGTATTTTAGTTGATATTAGACATTTCAGGTGCTGGTAAATCTGTTGAACTCTTGGAGGTTTGGTTTCATGCTTTACTAAAAGCATGAAGATCTGTGGAAAGGCTTATGTGTTTCTCAAGTTTCTTTAACTTGTTGTTAGGTATTGTTGACTAACAGTGACTCATCCCAAGTCATAATGATCCTGTGTGACGTAATAGAATTGTCCTGTAGGGTTCTCTAGCCTGTAATCTTTATGGAAGCATATCACGAGGTCTTTGTCCCATGGACCTGCTGAGTAGGTTCGAACTTCCAATCTGTTGGTTCACAGCGAAGCACTTAACTGTTGCACTAGCAGGACTCCTTTTCCCTAAACATGTTCTTGTGTGCCATGGAATCGATTCCAACTCATAGCTACTCCATAGTACAGAGAGTACAGAGTAGAACTGCCCTATAATGTTTCCTAGGCTGAATCCTTTATGAGAACAGATTGCCAGGTTTTTACTCCTATGAAGTGGCTCATGGATTCTAACTGCCAGCCTGTTGGTTAGCAGCTGAGCTCTTAACCACTGTGCCATCAGAGCTCCTTTCTTTAACATAGTGAGACTCAGTCTTCTGGTGGAGAGTGTCTTCTCTACAGATCTTGTTGGGGCTTGCTCCAAACCGAACAGCTGCTGCATGGGGGAAAGATGGGACAGTTTGCTTCTTTCTGTGAAGATTTATAGCATTAGAAACCATATGGGCAGTTCTACTCTGTCTTATAGGGTGGCATTGAATTGGAATGGACTCAACAGCAGTGGGTTTTGAGGGTTTCTTCTTTTTCTTTTGATGAGGGGTCTTTGATTTACTATTCTCTTTGCTCCACAACCTTTCTGGATTCCTTTTGCTCTTGGTTTTGAACTGCTTCATTAGCTCTTAAGGAGCCATGTTGATGCCATGTTTAAGCACTGGTCTGCTAACTGAAAGGTTGGTGGTTCAAACTCTACCTGAGAAAAGGAAAAGACCTGGTCATCTGTTCCTGTAAAGAATTTAGCCTAGAAAGCTCTATGGGATAGTTCTGCTCTGTCATAAAGGGTCACTATGAGTCAGAATCAACTCGACAGTGACCAGCAACAATAATAACACTAGCTCTCCGATGATTTTAGAAGATTTTTAAATTATTTTATTTCAAATCTGGTTCTGTTTATTGTTTATAACCTAAGGATTAGTCCAAATAACCGAGTCTGCTGTTACTGAAAACAGAAAATTGTATCATTTAAGTTCTAATTCAAATCCATTAAGCTGTATTGTTAAGCGTTATGAAATAACACCAGTTACTTGAATTTTCATGTTTACTATTTGTGGTAAATCAATTATTGATGAGTTTTAAAAAAATACATTGAGCTGCTTTTCTGACTTAAAAAGTAAGGTATGTCTTGATGAAAATATAAATGACTTTAAAAAAATATATATAATACACCTATTCTTCACTTATCTACTATCTCGTTATCAGACATTGTGCATTTACAACAATAGTAAACAATCTATTCTCTGACTATTTTGCATATTAATGACGTACGTCTGGCAGTACTGAACACTGAGATGTGAGGCCAGAGTAATGCTGGCTGTAATGGTTAAGGTTATGTGTCAACATGGCTATGCCATGATTGTCAGTGGTTTGGCAGTTATGCGGTGATGTAATTTGGTGCTTATGTAATGATTTAATTTGACATTTATGTAATAATGTATTCACCCTCCATTTTTTGATCTGATGTGGTAATCTTCTGTTTTCTCATCACGCTGATTTTTGCCTAACGACCTAGCCCTCGGAACCTAACTGTCGATAAATGAAGAGTGGATGTCTAGAAATTCGTGGCATATGATATTGTTATAACACCATCTTCTGGTTACCTAGCGTCACTCTGACAAAAATATACCACAAATGGAATGGCCTTAACAAACAGGAGTTTATTCTCTAACAGTTTGGAGGCTTTATGTCCAAGTTCAAAGTGCTAGGCTCTAGGGGCTTGGTGAAAGCCCCTCAGCCTTGGGCTTCAGCTCTGCTTCCAGCTCCCAGCCCACTGACGCTAGAGGCTTTTCTTCACCTAGACAGCTGCTGGCTGCTGAGGCTGCCAAGCCCAAGGTTGACAAGTGAAAAGGCACAGTGCCGATATTACCAAATCACACGCAGGCCATTAGTGTAAGTCCATTCTAAGTCCCAAGGTTGGCAGAGCATGGCAGGCTGCTGAACAACAACACGGCTACATGCAGGGTTCAAGTGTGCCATAAGCTAGAGACTATCCCCAAGGCTTCTCCTTACATACAGGAAGCAGACCACATCCCAAAGGTAGCTATTTAGCTGCTTGTGGTAGATTCCACCATGGAGTTGATTGGCAGTCTCATCGTGGGGAATAACAACCACCAGCTGCCCAGCCATTCAGCCAGGCCCAGCCAAGTTGACATTCAAATTTAACTACCACACACCAAAACATTGCACAATATTATAATTTGGTTTATAGTTCTATAGAAGGAGTGGTCTGAATGTGTTTTAACTCTAGGATGTATTACATATTTCACTTTTTTTCTTTTTACCTTTTTATTGTGATTTGGATGAAGTTTTATAAAGCAGATTTGTTTTACATTCAACAATTCATACACATTTTGTTTTGTGATATTGGTTACATTCCCCACCATGTAACATCTCACCTCCCACTTTCTCCTTATGTTTACCTTTTCTATGTATACTTCTTGCCTACACATTCTTGTCTCCCTGCCTTTCTCTCTGTGCAAATGCTATCCTTCTGATCTCCCAGGGTTGATTATTCTAAGAAATGCATCTCCCTGGTCTAGGTGTTCAGCTGTTAGGCCTGTCTTTTGTTTCAGTGAGAGTTAAGCCACAGAAGTGAGTTCAATTCCAGGCCTGAAGAGTGACTCGGGGCAGTAATCTCAGGGATTTCACCAATCTCTATCAGACTGGTCTTTTTTATGATTTTGAGTTTTGTCCCGCATTTTTCTCCCACTCTATCCAGGATCTCTAATTTTGGTCCCTTTCCGAGTGGTTGACATTGATAGCAGGGAACCGTCTAGTTCTTCAGGTCTCAAGATCATATATAGATTGAGGTTCTCATGGTCCACTAGTCCTTTGGACTATTTCCATGCATCTTTGATTTATTTCAGTCTTCTTTGCTCCTGAGAAGGAGAGACCAATGATTGCCACTTAGATAGCTGCTTGTAATCTTTTAAGACCCCACTGACTACTCACCAAAGTAAGATGTAGAACAATGTTTTTGTATACCATCTTGTGCCCATTGAGCTTGATGTCGCCAGTGACCATCATCCCTAAGCCACAGGCCCAGTGACCCACTCCCTTCAGGTGCTTATGTGTGGCTAAGAAGTTATCCTAACTTTGCCTCTTGTTATACGTAAACTGCATGTGGACATATTTATGGCACATGCTAATACATATGTAAGAATATCATCTGCCAAATCTATGCATGCTCATAGGTATATTCCCATTTGCTTATCCATACCTGTCTACCTGTGTATCCACTGATATATTAGTGTTTGCTGTAATTGATAATACAGTATTGTGTCTGCAGTAGTATTTGCCTATGTTGTACTTCTTGTGTACCTCTCCATGTCTTCCTTTTCCTTAGTGATACTGTGCTAGTCTCATGCTTTTGTCTCTTAATTATTCATCTATTTTCCCTCCCTCACCTCTCCTCCCATCCTTGGTAAGCAACAAAGAAACTCATACAATATTTGTCTTTCTGTGATTGACTTATTTGACTCAGCATAGTGTGCTCCAAGTTCATCCACGTTATGAGATGATTTGCTGATTCTTTCGTACTCTTTAATGTTGCGTAGTATTCCATTGTGTATATGTAACATAGTTTGCTTATTCATTCATCTGTTGATGGGTACTTAGGTTATTTCCATCTCTTTGCTTTTGTAAATAGTGTTGCTGTGAACATGTGTGTGCATATATCTATGCATGTTATACATCTCACCTCTTTAAGTTATATTCCTTGAAGTGGGATGATACTTCTATTTCCAACTTTTTAAGGAAGCACCATACCATTTTCCACAGTGGTTATGTCATCTTATAGTTCCACCAGCAGTGTGTGAGAGTTCCAGTCTCCATACCCTTGCCAGCATTTGTTGTTTCCATATATCATTTTTTTAAAAATAGCTTGTCTCTTTAAACCCATATGTGTTGGTTAGTTTTGTTTTTCAACTCCCTATCTGGTGAATTAAAAATGGTTAAATATTTTCAAGGAATCAATGGGTGATGGATGCGATTAATATGCTTGGTTGCTAACTGAAAGATTGGCAGTTCAGGCCAGAGGCTTCTTAGAGGGAAGATCTCAAAATCTACATCTAGAAAATCAGCCATTAAGGACCCTGTGGACCTCAGTGCTACTCTGGCACACATGGGATCACCATGAGTCATAGTTGTGTTGCCAGCAACTGGTTAAAAGAAAACAAAACTGCAGATTTCTGTTGAAAGATGTAATAGGTAAAATACTGATAACAATAAAGTAGGTAAGAGTTTTAAGTGACTTTTGAAGGTGCAATAAGTAAGCCTTTCAGTATTTTGCCTCTGCTATTCATTAAGCTGCGTTATGAAAGCTCTAATCATATTATTGCCAAGTCCTGTTAGATTAACATATTCTTTTATTTCTTGTTTAAAGTAGGTTTTAAAGTTCTTAAGCATGCAGTAAAAAACTCTGCTTTTCATGATGTTGTTGTTGTTAAGTGCCGTCGAGTCGTTTCCGACTCATAGCGACCCCATGCACAGCAGAACGAAACACTGCCCGAACCCGCGCCAGCCCCACAATCCCTGCTATACTTGATCCCATCATCACAGCCACCATATCAATCCATCTCGTTGAAGGCCTCCCCCTCTTTCGTCGACCCTCCACCCTACCAAGCATGACATCCTTCTCCAGGGAATGGTCCCTTTTCATGATAGCTGTTATTTATTGTTTTCCTACCCTTTGCATGTGATCATTCAGTTGCTCAAGCTGTTTGTTATCAGCTTTACGTTTGATATATGCATCTGCTTCATGATAAAGACGCTTCATGTACTCTTCATGTACAAGCCATGTAAGAGCATTTTTTTTTCTTCTGGAATTAAAGAAGTGTTACTCTAATTTCTCCAGTCATTAGGATGGAAGAGTAACTGTAATTTTATATGTGGTACTTTTATTTTATTCTGCTTACTCTTGAGTCAGTTTATAAACATCTGGAAAATAATACGTTCATTGTTTACATTCTAGAACACAATAATAATATAGAAAATTGTTGCAAGATCCCACTGCATCTTCTTACACCATGGCTAGTTTTTATGATATTTCAAGTCTGAGATTACATCAGATCTAATGCAAGAGCAGCTGTGTCCTAATTGTGTATGTGGCCGTTCCTTTGTACATTATAACAAAGCCATTGACTTCATGGGTTGTGCATTAAAAGACGAGGAAGAGCTTTATAAACAACAAGATTCATTACTTAATGATATATGAGGATTTCTTTCTAAATGTTCCAAAGACTAAATTATGTTATCATGGAACTGTTAATGAAAATTTGGGGTTTATCAACAGTAGTTGCTCAGGTGCTTTTAGACATTATATAACATTTGTTTAACCACTTATTACTTGAATGTAGTATTTCTATTTTGTTTGAAATTTATTCTAAATTGTGACAAATAGCAACATGTGTTCTCATCAGAAATACTCAAAATCATACCTGTTTTAACGGTTAGAATTTCTTATGATGAAGTGTGCTTATTTGAATTAGCTTTTATTATATTTATTAGTTGAACATTGGTTGGATAATATTATAGCGCCCCCCTGTAATATATACACTCACACATCAGAAGTAACTGATAAATGTTTTAGATTAATAAAATAATTATATCTGGATTTTACTTAAATAGTGATTCTCTCTTTTGTAGGAGTCTCTATATCTAAGAATTAATTCTCTGTATCTACTTTCTACCCAAAATAGTATATTTCTTAGCATATATTATAGTAATTGAGTTTCTGTTTCTAAAAATTTTCTATGGAAAGAATATTGTAGAAAGCGGTTCTTTTTTTTGCAGCTTAGACTGCAGGGGACTGGAGTTGCATATCATATCTATGTCTGTTAAAATTCTTGGAAGCAAGCCAGTATGTTATAGTGAGTTTCATATGTAAGCTGTGAGCCACTAAAAGGCTTGTACGATTATTACAACTATCCTGAGGAGAGGAAGCATTTGAAAATCCAGCAGTAAAGCAGCAGCAGCACCAGAACCAGCAACAAGCAGCAACAGTGGTAGTAAAGACAGGGCAGGTTCACAGCATATTTCAGTTGAGTCAGTGAGCATATAGCTTCCCATCCTGCTGTCTGAGAAGGGAAACCAAAACTGCACATTTTCAGATTCTTCTAGTTTCATGTTTATGATGTTAGGTCATGTGATAATACTGTACCATAAGTTGCCAACTTTGCTTCACTCTAGAGAAGATCCTTTGCTGCAGTGTTCCCCCCCTTTTTCTTCTTCTTCTTTTTTTTTTTTTGAAAAAGAATAAATTGTGCAATGTATGTTTATGCCTACACCATGCCGAGACTCCACTTACCAGTAAATAATCTTTGTATCCCTGAGTTAAGATATTGTTTCTGCTTTCCCTGCACAGTGCTACTGCAGCACGGAGCTGATCCAAACATTCGGAACACTGATGGGAAATCAGCCCTGGACCTGGCAGATCCGTCCGCAAAAGCTGTCCTTACAGGTAAGAAGATAGAGAGCTACCAAATCATTGTATTTTTGGAACTACTAGTTTGAGGCTATGAAGTCTTTATGTACTGATTTTTTTCCCCACTGATTAAGATAAACAAATATATATGCCATTATTTACTACTTTATTGCTGATTTGCTGTGTTAACTGTCTCTTTAATTGCTTTGCTGTCAGAAGTATGGATTGCTTATTCTACTTAGAATTTCTGAGAATTATAGCATTAAATGATAACATATATTCCTCATTCATACTTAAGTCTTTTTTCTGTGTTTTATGTCATAATTTCCTGAACCTCATCCTCTCCGTTCCTTCTTTTTAAGACCTTCACTGTTGAGCAAGCAAGGGCATTTATATTGCTGTAAAAGTAGTTTTGATCGGAAAGACAACCTGCTGCCTTATTACTTGGATCAATAGTTAAATAAAACATGTTACTTCTCTCCCCTTGATACCCATTTGTATTTTTATCGTATGTTTTCACTTACTGTTTATCATGATAGCTAAGCAATTTTCAACTGAGGCAATATATATCTTTTTAGCTTAGATGGCACAAATTTTTGACTTAAATATTAGTTTTCTTAAGGTAAATATCAGGGACCAGCAAAGAGGAAATGTTGGAATTGACAGGATCTCTCATAACAATATAGAATAATGCTATAAGTGATTTGATATTAAGCAACTGTTTTAATTGATCTTCGTTCTCAAAATGCTGCATTGGATCTATTTTTGTTTTTATTCTTAGCATCTAAGTTCTGCTGTCTTTGCCCTCTTTTACTTAACTGACCTTTGTAATTTGGAGCCTCTTTGTCCCTGCAGTGCTAACAGTATGTTTTAGGTTGTGTGAAAGTAAATGACTTTCAACTACCTTTTAAATTTGCCCATGTTTGAAGAAAATAAATCTCTTGTTCACTTTTAAATTCAGAGCACATGCTATGAATTTCTTACAAAGATTCTGATGTGAATGGAATATGTTTCTGTATGGAAAGCTGTGAAAATATATGGAATTTTGTTTAATTACTTTGCATAGCAAGACAGCCTCCCACTGTGGTAAAATTAATATAATCTCTGCTAAATCACAGTAATATGATTTTTCTCAATTAATAAGAGGTTAGGTGATTCACTTGCCGAATCGAGATAACATACACTAAAGCAATAAAGCTGTTTCAATCCAGCGTCATTATGAGGAAATTTAAATGTAAATATATAATTTTTAATAATGAAATTAAAATATATAGCCTCAGGACTGCTTAGCACCTTTTAGTCTCATTTTCTGACAATGCCCTGGGCATTAGTAATAGCTTTAGAGTGGTCTCTGACCAAGGGAGCAGTATAGGTCCTAGTCATAGAGGTGTATTATAAATGCTGACCAAGACTTGTCTCTATATATGTATAGTGTCCTCCCTCTGACCTTTTCTTCTTCTCTTCAGTCCTCTGCGCCTGCCTTGTCCATTTGTTTCATCAGTTTAGTTCATCACTCTTGTTAGATCCATGTTCACTTTTTTAAAAGACAAAATTTAAATATATGTTACTAACAATTAGAAACTATCTTCTAATTTGTAATGAATTTTAGAGGAGATTATTTTGGCTGTTGGTAATTTGAGAAAGAGCTGGGGCAGTGGTAACTCATGGAGACTGAAGATTCCTGGAGGACAGATGATACATCTCTTAAAAAGCATCTACTGTTGCACTTTCCTTAGAGAGGAGAGGTTAAATTCTTCTTCATCATTATACTAATTTCATCAACTGTTCTTTTCAAAAATGCTGAATTCTTTGGCATAATGTTCAACTTTTCAGATACGATTTAAAATAAAAGCAAATTTTAATGATAGTAGTTAATTTTGTTAAAAATATAAACTGCGATAATTACACATTTATGTTATATAATACAGTGAAATAACAGTGAAGAGAATATATTCCAAAAATGTTCTTTTGGCCCATGCAGATTCTGTAGTAAGCAATTATGTCCAGTGGAATTAGGAAGGAAGTATTATTTCCAAAGCTAAATTAAAAAGAGTAAGCGTTTAGAAAAAGGGTATCTCTTGAAAAAGTGATAGCTTAATTTAAAATCATCTGAGATTATTTTTATGCCAAATACAATTGTGCCACTACCTTCACTTGAGAGAGAAGTTTCTGTTCTTAGTTTTTTTTCTTTGGTAGTTTAGTTACTGAGAATGACTTTTCATTTTTCCACTTTTATGTTACTACTTTTGTGCATTGTATAAATAATTTGTGTCTTCCTTAAAGGAAATTAACAAAGAGAAAATCTTTTTATAGAACAGTAAAAAAATACATGAATGACTAGCACTCTTTTTTATGCAGAAATAATGTGTGTGGATCTTTATAAAGCTATAGAAATCAACAGTATATTCTTAGTTTTACAGTTAAGAAACCCAGCATATTTCTATTTGCATTTATTTATTTATGCATTGTTCCCTCCCCTCCCCTCCTATTTCTATTTGCTTTGGATGGTAAACTTAGATATTCAAAAGAGAATACTTAATTGAATCATGTAAGTCAATGATATGGTTAAAAAAGTCATGAGTTTAGTTTTTTTAAAAATGACTTTGAAGTTCTGAGCAGTCATCTCAAAGACTTGAAAATGTTATTTGTTTTATTTCCTCTTCCCTTTGGTTTTGGAGGAAGTGAGGATAGGAAAATACTATAAAGTATGTTATGACTGTGATCTTTTTAAATACCATTTTTTGACTTTTTTTCTGTTTATGAAAGAAATGAATTCATTGTGGAGATTAAGGAAAATGGGGAAAACATGAAAAAGAAAATAAAAATCTTATTTCTTCCACCTAGAGATAACTTTTTGGTGTGCCTTATGTATTACCTTTTTTTCTATGAGTAACATACCCCACACTGTTCTTTCTCTTAAACCTAATCAGGCTATATGTACTGCTTAGTAATCTTTTTAAAAAATATTATTATATGCATGAACATTCCCAAAAGGCATTAAGTATTCTTCGTGAGTTTTTAATGACTTCATAGTATGTCCTTCTATTTTAGTTTTTTGAGCTAATCCTCTAGTGTTTAATGTTTAGGTAATAGGTGGTTTTCAACCTTTGTTCTTCCTTGTGAATTTAGAGTCTTTACCAGTCTCTTTAAAATGACACATCTTTTCCATATTCAGTCTTAAAACCAAAAAACTCACTGCCGTGGAGTTGATTTGATCCATAGCAACCTCTCTTTAGAGGGTTTCTGAGGTGGTATCTCTACAGAAGTAGATTGCCTAGTCTTTCTTCTGAGGAGTCGCTGGTGGGTTTGAACCTCCAGCCTTCTGGTTAGCAGTTCAGTCTTAGCTTCACAAATATTATGTATCTCTGCATTCTTGACTTTGAACTATGTGAGGGTTTGGAGAATAAGGAACTTCCCCTTTGAGAGTGGTCGTATCATGCAAGAGCCACATTAAGTTAAAAGTGATTGACAAAGGGAATGTTCCTTGGAGAGGGTCAGAATGTAGAGGTATTTATTAACCATGTAAAAGGGGACACAGGAAAGATAGAGAAAAGCAGTGAGAGTTTGGGTCAGAAGACAAAGAAGGTAACAGCAGATTGAGGCTGGGAGTTTGAGAAAGGATAGAAGAACAAAGGAGCATTTATCATTGGCAGGACCAGGGATGATGCAGATGTAAAGTGGGTTTAGATGGCTACAGATTTGCTAATTGATCCCAATAGTTTCAGAATAGATTTGGGGGTAGAAGGATGGGGGTAAAGGGCATATTTACATCATGATGTCTCAAGAATAAGCTTTAACCTGGATTCATTTCCTTTTAGGAATTTTAATCTGTGGCAATAAGCAGGCTCCTAGTCTCTCCAGAAGAAGCTCTGGTAGCGTAGTACCTAAGGCACTTGACTGCTAACCAGAAGGCTGGTGGTTCAAACCCACCAGCCACTCCTTGGAAGGAAGATGGGGCAATCTACTTCTGTAGTGATACTGCCTTGGAAACCCAAGGAGGGGTCGCTATGAGTCGTGTCCGACTTGATGGCAAACAACAACAGTCTCTCCAGAAGGAATCAGCTGTGGTGCAGGCTACCATGTGGTGTTGAGGTATCTGGTATGTGTTTGCTGGGCTTGGTCTATAAACCACCAGAATTTGTATGGAATCTTACCTCTTTATCCCTACTCCATTACTTCCTGCTGCTCCTGAGGTAAGACCAAAATCCTAAACATGATCACTGAGGCCTTAAATAATCTGGACCCTGCCTAGATTGTCTTGACAGGTTGCTAGATTTTCCTCAGGCTGAAAATTTAAGATTCCTTTCTTTTCCTTACACTTTGTATCTAACCCAACAGTAATTCAGGCCTATCTTACTTTCAAAATATATCCCAAGTCCAGCCATTTCTCACCAGCTTTTCTGCTTAAACCATAGTCTACTCCTTCATCATCTTTCTTTCATGAGAGCACTAGCATCACAATGGATCTCTCTGTCTCCACTTGTACCTCACTCAGTTCTTCTCACTGTAGCTGGAGTGATCTCTCTAAAGCATAAATCATATCATGGCACCCCATGATCAGGAACTCTAATATATTTCCATTATACCAAAAAAAAAAAAAACAAACACTCAAACTCACTGCCATCATGTCGATTCGAATTATAGTGACCCCTCCTTGGGTTTCTGAGGCCATATCTCTACAGAAATACATTGCCAGTCTTCCTTTACAGGAGTGGCTGGTGGGTTTGAACCTCCAGCCTTCTGGGTAGCAGTCAAATGCCTTAGGCACTGTGCCACCAGAGCTCCCACGATCTGTCATAGTCCACCTCTGGCTTATGTATCTCTGATCGTGCCTTCTATATTTTTCCTTGATCTCTTTGCTTCAGCTGCAGCTGGATGCTTGCTATTCCTTATATAAATGAAGCCCTTTTCTATATGGGCTAATTCATGATACTTACTGAAACTGGAACACAATTTCTAGAACTTCTTATGGTTCATCAGTTATATCTCTGCTTAAATTTCTGCTCTTCAGAGAGTCCTTCTTTTCCCCTAGCCATTCCTAGTATCTGAAATTGCATCATTTTTGTTTGTTTGTTTGACCCACCAGAATGAAAGCTTCACAAGGGTTTGGACTTTTGTCTGTCTTGCTCATTACTTTGTCTGTAGGACTTAGAGTATGTGGTACATATTGTGATTAAATAAGCAAATACATCTAACATCTGATTATTGGTAGCTGAGGGCAGCATGTATTCCAGGCCCTACAAACCATTCCAGGCCTATGATAGTTGGAGCTGTGTGTCAACTTGGCTGGACCACAATTCTGTGTGGTTCAAGCTGTTGTGATGTGGTTATTCCCATGATGGGATCAGATGATTATGTTTTGAGCAGGCAATCTGTTGAAAGGGAGTTTCCCTAGGAGTGTGGCCTGCTTCCAGTATATCTATGAACATTCTGGGGAAAGAGACATTTTTTGTGGATCGGGATCCTGTTGTGCTGCCTGCAACTGTCCGTGAGTGAACAATCCACCATTCGGCCTGGAGATCTTGGATTTGTCATTCGTTGGAGTCAACAGCCGGTGTGCTGCCTGCCAGCCTTGAGCTCCTCAGCCCCTGCAGCTGCAAGAGTGAGGAAAAGCCTCCAGCTTGATGTGGAAAAGCCACCAGCTTGACGTTTAATCCAGGAACTTTGGACTTGCCAGCTTCTGTAAGTGTGTGAGCCATTTTCCTAAGATAAATTTCTCTATATATACATATAATATATAAGCTTTACTGGTTTTATTTCTCTAGAGAACCCAGTCTAACACAAGGCCCTATACAAAAGCCTTTGCATAATCAGTAAAACATAGGTAAGCATCTTTCTGATATTCTTTGTTTTCAGCTAAGATCCATCCATCTTACATCAACAGTGATATTCCTCGTTGCACATTGTCTTCTGAATCCAGCTTTAATCATTTGGCCTTTCAGGCCATATTGTAGTAGTCATATTAACTTTTCTACTTCCTAAAAATTATCTTGAATTTCATACACTCATCTGCAACTTGTATGTGCATTTAAAAAATTACCGTTTGGTAAGATGAGTGAGGTATATACTGAGCCTTTTATCAACAGATTTCTTAGATAGTTCCTTTAGTTGATTTTGGAAAGATCAAACTACCTGGAATTGCCACATCAGACCCAGGGCCTAATTTTTACTGTCCTCATTGGGTCGTTGCTCTGTTAAGGCACAGTTTTTAACACTAGCTATGCAACGTTGTGGCATGTTGCATATCATATGGAATACGTTTTTACTGCTGGTTTATAATACTGAAGACAGACTTCTCGTGACCTTAATTTAAACTTTAGCAATTATTTATATCAGTTATTAGGAAGTCTAAGAGTATACCATGTAGTTGTTGTTAGGTGCTATCCAGTCATCGCCAGCTCATAGCGCTGCTGTATACAACGGAATGATATACTGCCCAGTCCTGCACCATCCTCACAATCATTGCTATGCTCAAGCCCATCGTTACAGCCACTGTGTCATTCCATCTCTTTGAGGGTCTTCCCCTTTTTCACTGACCCTCTACTTTACCACGCACAATATCCTTCTCCAGGGAATGGTCCCTTCTGACAACATGACCAAAATAGGTGCAAAATAGTCTATCCTTTCTTGCTTCTAAGAGCATTCTGGCCTCACTTCTTCCAGGACAGATTTGTTTCTTTTTCTGGCAGTCCATGGTATATTCTTCACTAACACCACAATTCAAAGGTATCAATTCTTTTCTGATCTTCCTTATGCATTGCCCAGCATTCATATGGATGTGAGACGATTGAAAATACTGTGGTTTGTCTCAGGAGCACTCAGAGTGACATCTTTGCTCTTTAAAATGTAAAAGAGATCTTTCGCAGCATATTTGCTCAATGCAGTACATCCTTTGCTTTCTTGACTGGGGCTTCCATGGGTGTTGATTTTGGATCTGAGTAAAAAGAAATCCCTGACAACCACAATCTTTTCTCTATTTATCATGATACTGTTCATTTTTCAGTTGTGAGGATTTTTTGTTTTCTTTATATTGAGGTATAATCCATACTGGAGACTGTAGTCTTTGATCTTCATCAACAAGTGTTTCAAATCTTCACTTTCAGCAGGCAAGGTTGTGTCATGTGCATATTGCATGTTATCATTGAGTCGTCTTCTAATCCTTAAGCCACGTTATTCTTCATATAGTCTAACTTCTTGGATTATTTGCTTAGCATACTGATTAAATAAGTATGGTAAAAGGATATAACCCTGATGACACACACCTTTCCTGATTTTAAAGCACGTAGTATCCCCTTGTTCTGTTTGAATGACAGCCTCTTGGTCTATATGCAAGTTCTTCATGAGGACAATTAAGTGTTTTGGAATTCCTGTTCTTCTCAATGTTATCCATGGTTTGTTATGATCCACACAATTGACTGCTTTTGCATAGTAAAACACAGGTGAAAACATCTTTCTGGTATTCTTTGCTTTCAGCTAAGGTCCATCCATCTGACGTCAGCATTGATGTCCCTTGTTCCACATTGTCTTCAGAATCCAGCTTTAATGTTTGTAAAAGTATACCATAAATCCTGGAAAATAGATAAAAAACAAGTGTAAATAAACCTTACCAGTCCTTTAAAGAAATGGAATATGGTTATCCATCTCATTTTTGTTAGGGAAAATATGTTAAGATGAATTCCAGATTTTAAAAAATTTCTTTAAAGCAAAGAAAGTTAATTTTTTTAATGCATTTCATTGAAATTATGTACAGTGAAATACACAAAACTAAAGTGACATGGGTCAATGCCTTTTTTGGGGGGCAGGCAGTGTTCCCTCCCCTCTCCTCCAATCCCTGGTAACCAACAAAGAAAGTTTCCCTCCATATATAAACTTTTCCTTGACCTCCACAACAGCGAACTAATACTATATTTGTCCTTCTGTGATTGACTTATGTCACTCAGCATAACGTCCTCCAAGTTCATCCATATTATGCAGTGTTTTGCAGACTCTACATTATTCTTTAGTGCTGCATAGCATTCCATTACGTGTATGTACCATAGTTTGGTCATCCACTCTTCTGCTATAAATCTTAGAGATAAGTCCCTTGCCAGATATGTAATTATCAGCAAATATGAATTTGTTGCTGTCCTTTTTGTTATGTGCTTTTTCATAGTGTCGATTTCTTTGTTCCATATAATTTTCTATGCTGAGCTTGTTTTGTTTGTGAATCGTGTTATCACTTCCTTCATTGCTAATGTAAAGAGGACCAGCATAAATATTGCTGAATATTTATGCTGGTCCTCTTTTTTGATGTGAAGATTTGTCATTTTTCTTCGAGGTTACCCTGTGATTTATAATTTTCTTCCCAAGTTTAGAACAGTCCATTCTATTTTCTAGTTGTCTTGACTTCTCTACCATCTATAAGTTCTGTAACGACACAGTTTTTTCACTGTTTTTGGTTTGTAGTTGTCCTCATTTGTCAATTGATGACTCTGGTTCCCTCTTTACAATCTTGTAGGCTTATTTACCTTGGATATTTCCATAGCTGGGTTGGTTTCTGGATTATATCATCATGTGTGTTAATGGTCAGTTTTTGTTTGCTGTTGTAGCTTCTCTGTCCAACGGACTCCCTTTAGCATCTCTTCTAAGGTTGGTCTGTTTTTAACAAATTCCCTTAATTTCTGCTTATCTGGAAATGTCCTAGCTTCATCATCATATTTGAGGGACAGTTTTGCTGGGTACATAATTTTTGGTTGGAAATTTTTCTCTTTCAGTGTTTTATATATACCAGTCCATTGTTTTCTCGCCTGCATGGTTTCTGTTGAGATATCTGAGTGTACTCTTATTTGTTCCCCCTTGTAGATAACTTTTCATTTTTCCCATGATGCTCTCATGATCTTTCTTTGTCTTTGGTTTTGGTGCATTTGATGATGATATGTCTTGGTTATTTTCTTTTGGGGTCTGTCTTGTTTGGGGTTCGTTGGACTTCCTGAATGGATATATTCTCATCTTTCATCTTACAAAACCTACTGTATAGCCATGGTAATCAAAACAGCATGGAGCTCTGGTAGCATAGTGCCTAAGGCACTTGACTGCTAACCAGAAGGCTGGAGGTTCAAACCCACCAGCCACTCCTCGGAAAGAAGATGGGGCAGTCTACTTCCGTAGTGATACTGCCTCGGAAACCCAAGGAGGGGTCGCTATGAGTCAGGTCCGACTTGACGGCATATAACAACAACAACAACAACAACATTGGTACAACAACAGATACATAGACCAGTTGCTAAAAGGGCAAGGAGGCCACATCTTCCCACCTCCTCTAACCCCATAAGAGGAAGACAGAAGCACTACCAGTAGCCCAAGGCCCATTACTGTGAGGCCAGACATGCTTCCTCCCTCCAGCCCTTTCATCATCCCTGACACCAACCGTTCCTCCCCCAGCACTCACCACCTTTCTGCTGAGCTCGATAATTCACTGCAGTGG
Source organism: Orycteropus afer afer (assembly GCF_000298275.1). Classification (NCBI taxonomy): domain Eukaryota; kingdom Metazoa; phylum Chordata; class Mammalia; order Tubulidentata; family Orycteropodidae; genus Orycteropus; species Orycteropus afer. The sequence continues at coordinate 9,923,868 of NW_006921682.1, read as the reverse complement.
CCATTTAGAACTCACAGATTATGAGGTTTATTAGGGAAGCACTAGGCTACAATTCAAGTTCAGGAAAAGCGCTGTCTCTCTCAGCCCACTGTCTCTCACCCAACAGTCTCTCACAGTCTTTCTCCCAGCAGTGTGTGTCCCTTGGTGTCTCTCTCAGCAATGCGTGTCTCTTGTGTCTCTTTCCCAGCAGCACATGTCTCTCAGGAGCATGTTTCCTCTCAGCAGCACGTCCTTCTCAGCCAGCAGTCACAGAGAGTTCTGTCTGTAGGAGGCCTCCTTTTGAGCCTGGCAGAATGGCCAAACTAGCCAATCATAGCATAGAATTCTAAGCACGAGAGAGAGAGAGAGAGAGAGACAGACAGACAGACAGACAGCACACCTTCCCAGAAGATTGCTTTGTGCCACTCCCCACAGAAATACCCTAGGTGGATAACATTTATGATCAGGAGCTCCTCATTTGCTCACAGCAAATTCCACCACGGAGTTTACAACAACTTATAGCTAGGAGCTCTGGTAGCATAGTGGCTAAAGCACTTGACTGCTAACCAGAAGGCTGGCGGTTCAAACCCACCAGCCACTCCTCGGAAGGAAGGTTGGGCAATCCTACTTCCGTAGTGATACTGCCTTGGAATCCCAAGGAGGGGTCGCTATGAGTCGGGGCCGACTCGACAGCACATAACAACAACAACAACATAGCTAGAAAAGCCATACCAGGTAATTCACTACACCATACCACTGGAGTAGAATTGAGAATCCAGAAATAGATCCATCCACCTATTGGCAGCTGATTTTTGACAAAGGGCCGGAATGCATTAAACGAGGAAGTAATAGTCTCTTTAACAAATGCTGCTGGCAAAACTGGATATACATTTACAGAAAATGAAACAAGATCCATACCTCATGTCATATACAAAAATGAACTATAGATGGATCAAAAACCTGCATGTAAAACCTGAAAATATAAAGTTCATTGGAGATTAAATAAGGACAAACTTAGGATCCCTGATTTATGGCATGAATGTGCTATGAAGTATGACCAGAAGCACACAAACAGCAGAATGAAACTAGAGGCTTTCTGAAAATTAAATGCTTATGCTCATCACAAGACTTCTCCAGAGGAGTAATATAAGAAGCTTCAGGTTGAGAAAAAATATTTGGCAATAGGAAAATACCATGAACATTTGTAGGTTGGGCAGACGGTATTCCTATGTGCATTTTTGTGCATGCTGTGAAAATACCCATATGCCATAGAGGTAATGGGGACAAAGTTAAGATAACTTCTTGGCTAAAACTAAGCACCTTGAGGGAGTGAGTCAAAGCCTTGAGACCATGGTCACAGGGACATGAAGCTCATTGGGCATAACATGGCACACAGAAACATTGTTCTGTATCCTACTTTGGTGAGTAACAAGCAGGGTCTTAAAAGCTTACAAGTGCCCATCTAAGATGGACTCTCAGGATAAAAGCCTGGGAGGTGGGAACGTATAGGAGGATAGGGTACAGGGAAATGGTAACCACAAGAGGAAGTGAGAGGAGAGCTATTACATTGTAGGGATTGTAATCAGTGTCACAAAACAAAAATGTGTATGAAATGTTGAGTGTCAAATGAATCTGCCTTTGAAAATTTCACCCAAATCCCAATAAAAAGTTAAAAAAAAAAGTATTACTAACAAAATTCAGCTTTAAACATTTATATATATATATATATATATATATATATATATATATATATATATATATATATATATATAGCTCTGGTGTTGTAGTGCCTAAGACATTTTACTGCTAATCAGAAGATCAGAAGGTTGGTGGTTCAACCCCACCAGCCACTCCATGGAAGGAAGACTGGGCAATCAACTTCCATAAAGATTTACAGACTCGGAAACCCACAGGGGATCGTTGTGAGTCGGAATTGATTCAATGACAGTGAATTTGGTTTATTTTGGTTTATATTAAAAAACCAAACTCATTGCCGTGGAGTCAGATCCGACTCACAGCGGCCCCTCCTTGGGTTTCTGAGGCAGTATCTCTATGAAATTAGATTGCCCAATCTTCCTTCCAAGGTGTGGCTGGTGGGTTTGAACCACCAGTCTTCTGGTTAGCAGTCAAATGCCTTAGGCACTATGCTATATTTATGTATAATACATACTAGTTCATGGGCATGAAATGATACATGCAAGATTATTTACTATAGCACTTTTGGTTAAAAACCTCTGGGGGTTCAACAATTAAGCACTCAGCTCCTAATTGAAAGGTTGAAGTTCAGACACATCTAGTGACTCCACAGGAGAAAGATCTGGCAGTTTGTACTTGTAAAGATTACAGCCTACGAAACCCAATGGGCCAGTTCTGCTCTGTCACATGGGGTTTCTGTGAATCATAGACAACTCAACAGCACCTAACAACAACACTCTCAGTAATAGGTAAAAATTGGAAATAACAAATGGTCATCTGTTGGTGAATGATTAAATATTATGTTCGTACCACAGAAATGTATACAATTATTAAAAAGAATGTGATAAATCTGTATATACTAAAATGGAATAATGCAAATATTTATGTTTAGAAACAAGTTACAGAAAAATATTTATAGAATAATATCATTTATGTAAAAAGATGTGTTGATGGCATATGTATATGCATTTAATGGTTTTATCTGTATAAGTACATAGAGAAACATATTCCACGTTACCTCCAGAGTGCAAGCTCCAAAAAAAGGTAGCAACTTCTTTGTTTTTACCATATTATTCCCAGTGCCTGTGACAGTGACTGGCAAGCAAACAAAACAAGCACCAAAAAATGACAAAAGTGCATGGACTGTTGAATGGAAAACAAATTTGCTCTGTAAACTTTCACCAGACTCACAATTAGAAAGAAAATAATTTAGGAGAGGAATATAAAACTAGTATCTTTTTAAAAGACTATATATGACATTGATTGACATTTGGCAATGTTATTTGCACCTTAAACTATATTCTCTGAAACTAGTTAATGTCATCTTATTACCACTTATCTAATTTTAGTAGTTTTTACTGAACTGTTTTTTAGATTACTTGCATCAATATGAAAACAAAAAAATCAACTTTCCTTTAGAAATTAAATGACTTTATTCAAAATACAATAATAATAATATCTGACACTTTCTGAGTATTTCTATTGTTGTACCAAACAGTGTTTCTTTGCTTCATAAGGTTTTCCCTGGCCAATACTTTCAGAAGTGGACGGCCTCTTCCTTCTTCCTAGTCTGTCTCAGTCTATAAGCTGGGCTGTTACTGGTGCACCAGGTGCATCTCTCTGGGTTTTAAACACCAGAGGCTCAGCCTCAAAACTCACGTCTACATGTCACCACAGTAGGTCAAACCGACAGACAAGTTTGTCCTGTTGTTGGAGACCTCTCGTATCACCCCCACCTGGCTGACTGTTCCTCTGTCTGGCTTCCTGGCTTTTAATCCCCTTTCTCCTGCTCTTCTGGCCTGCTTCTTTGGGCGTCCCTAAGTTGTCTCTCCTCACCTGTAACCCTGGGGCTGACTGCTCTTCTGTCCAGGTTCAAGGCTTTTATCCCCTTTCTCCTCCTCTTCGCCCTGCTACTCTGGGTGGGCCTGAGTTTCCCCTCCTCCTGAGTATTTCTACGAGCTAGATAATGAATCCTCCCATCAACACTGAAAGTGTTTATATTAGCATTTTTATAGATAGTTATTTTTGCAAGTTCGCATAGTCATTAGAGGACTTACTGGCATTTGAACTCAATCAGTGTGACTCTAAAATCAATTGTTTCTCTATGCAAAATCAGATTTTTTTTACACATTCATTAATTGGGAAGGATGTGGTATTAAACATGTTTGAACAGTTGGACTGGCCCATAAACTCAGGGTTTAAATCCAGTCTGTTAACTGTAATTTTTCGCTTTCTTAGCTTAAAGAGTCTTCCTTTTGAAAGAAGAAAACTTATGTGATCAGTATTATCTGCAAGGTTCATCATTGTATTATTACAAAGAAATGAATTAAATATATAATAAATTTATTTTTCTAACTCTGAATTCTATTAAATCTTTGCTCTGTAGTGAGTTGGCTCGATTAACATTCATTCAATACCTTACAAAACAAAGAATATTTGTAATCTGTGTGTTAGGGTGGGTTCTCTAGAGAAATAAAACCAGTAAAGCTTATATATACATATAGAGAAAGAAATTTATCTTAGAAAAATGGCTCACACACTTATAGAAGCTAGCAAGTCCCAAGTCTTCCACACTGAAGGTTCGAGTTCTACCACTGAACCACCATTGCCATCACTTACCTGCTTTATTGTTGTGTGCTACTGAGTCAGTTCTGACTCATAGCAACCCTATAGGACAAGTAGAACTGCCCCATAGGGTTTCCTAGGGTATCATTATGGGAGCTGACTAACAGGTCTTTTCTCCTGTATAGTGGCTGTGGGTTTGAACCTTGGACCTTTCATTTAGAAGCCGAGTGCTTAACCATTGCACACTAGGGTTCCTTACTTGCTTAGAGGTCATAAAATGCACTAATGAGATAAATCTCTTCTTTTTTTTTACTTTAAAATACAAGGAGATCATCTTGCATTCATTCCAGCTTATAAAATTGAAGTTTTATATTCGTGAGGCTATTTTTATGTAAGTTTCACCTCTTTTCTCTTTCTGATTTTTCATCTTCTTCAATCACGAAAGAGTTTTCTACAATAGTATTAAAACAAAATCTAACATGGTTGGTTGATTCCTTTCCAGAAAAAGATGACAAGTTTTTAAGAATTTTCAGCATGACTTAGTTCCAGCTATAGAATGCAAATATGACTGTCATGAAATCTGATCTCTCAGATACAGCATCTGAAATGGCCATGATACATGCTTCAAATATTGAATCATTTACAAATCATACAAAGAAAGACGGGTATGATTTATAAAAAGAAGAAAAAAGTAATCAAATTCTATATAAAAATCTTTGCACAAAGCTTTGGGTAGATCATTAGTGACAGTTTTATTTGTTGTTATTGTTTGTATGCTCAGAAAACATGATGATATTGAACAGTGAAACTTGTAATTAGAACTTTGATAAGTAGAAAGATGATAGATTTCATTCATTAAAATAGAAAATGTTACAGCTTCTCAAAATTGAACTACTGTTTTTGTTTCAGAATTGCATCTTAAACTAGTGGCTAATGCAATTGAGCTATTAATTATATAATTCATCTGTCATTGCTAATGGTAAGCTTCCTGCTGTTACTTGTCCAAATTTTTATTTGAAAAATTTCCAAAATACTGAAAAAGTAAGTGCACAGTGAATACCTGTGTACTTTCTCATAGATTCACCAATTGTTAACATTTTGTCAGGTTTACTTTTAATCTTTTTCTCTTTATATATGTCTTGTTTTTTTCTTTTTTTTAGTTGTGATTTGGGTGAAAGTTGACAGAGCAAATTCATTTTCCATAGAACGGCTCACATAAACTGTCTCATGACATTGACTTCAATTTGCCGCAGTGCAACAGCTCCCCCTCCCACTTCCTCCCCAGTTACCTCTTCCCTGTGTCCTTCCCTCCATGCACTCTTGCCCTCTGAGCTATGCCCCTACACAGCCTTTCTATTCTCCCATGATTGTTCCGTCCAAGGAGTGTATCTACCTAATGTAAATGTTCAGCTCATATGCCTGTCTTTTGTTTGACTGGAAGCCACGAGAATGGGTTCAATTCTAGACCTGAAGGGCAGCTAGGGGCCATAGTCTCAGGAGTTCTACCAGGCTCTATCAGACCAACAAACCTGGTCCCCCCACCCCCTTTTTTTTTTTTTTTTTTTATTGCTTCTGGGTTTTTTTCCACATTGTTGTCCCACTCTGTCCAGAATCTCCTACATAGATCCCCCTCTGAGTGGTTGACAATGGTAGCTGGGCACCATCTAGTTCTTCTGATGTCATAGTCGTATAGGCTACAGATCACATGGTGTACCAGTTGCTTGGACTAATTGTTTCCATGAATCTTTTGTTTTCTTCATTCTTCTTTGCTTTGGACGAGGAGACCCCCATCATTGAATCTAGATGGCTGCTTGAAAGCTTTTAAGATCCCAGTCTCTACTCACCAAAGTAGGAGGTGGAACAATGTTCTGTATAGTATGTTATGCCTATTGAGCTTGATACTTCTGTGACTATGGTCCTGAGCCCACAGGCTCAATTATTTGCTCCCTTTGGGTAGCTGGCTATGCCTAAGAAATGACTTCAATCTTGTCCCTTGTCAGCTCATTTTGAGAGTTTCTTGAAGATAACATGGTGCTTCATGCTTAAATACTTTAGCGTGTACTCCTAAGAACAAGGGTATTCTCTTACATAAGCAGAATACCATAATCATACTTAGGAAATTAAGCATTCATATAATGCTATTAGAAAACATACAAGTCATCCTCCTGTTGTTTTATAAATTTGTTGATCTATGACCTTTCCCATCAATACAAGATGACTCCATCTCTTTAAACAACTTTTGAGCCCTTTCATGGACACTTAACATTGGCATATCATTGCACCTCTCCCTAATTGTCACCTCTTTTCTGTAGATGTATTTGGTAGCCACTGTGAAATATTTGCCGTTTTTACTTTCAAATCTTTTTTTTTATTATTATTATTTGATTATGTTACTATTTTCTGTGTGTGTGCTGTTCCTTTTAATAAATGCAAGATGAAACTGTTTCAGAAGTCATTATAACTGTTAAATCTCTCTTCCCAAAAGGTATTGCTGACCTTCTCAAAGTTTTGTGCATTGGTGATGCAAATTGTTTTTTTCTAACAAGTTATGATTTCAGCAATAAAAATATGTAAGCAAAGATTATTCATTACAATTGCAAAATATTGAAGCCTGCATAGTGTAATGGGTAGAGGTGCTCAGCTGGTAACCAAAAGGTTGGCAGTTCGAACCCACCAGGTGCTCCCTGGGAGAAAAGTTCTGGTGATCTGCTCACTTAAGGATTACATAGGAAACTGTATGTTCTACTTTTGGTTATAGGGTTGCTATGAGTCAGAGTCTACTTGACAGCACACAACAACAACCACAACTACCAGCTTTATTGTTGTGTGCCATTGAGTCAATTCTGACTCTTAGCAACTCTATAGGACAAGTAGAACTGCCCCATAGGGTTTCCTAGGATATAATTATGGGAGCTGATTACCAGGTCTTTTCTCCTGTATATTGGCTGTTGGTTTGAACCTTGGTCCTTTCAGTTAGAAGCTGAGTGCTTAACCATTACACACTAGGGTTCCTTACTTGCTTAAAGGTTATAAAATGCACTGATGAGATAAATCTCCTTTTTTTTACTTTAAAATACAAGGAGATCATCTTGCATTCACTCCAGCTTATAAAATTTAAGTTTTATATTTGTGAGGCTTTGAAATCTTCTATTCAGCTCTTTAATCTTGTCATTTCTTCCATTTGCTTTAGCTACTCTCTGCTCAAGGGCAGGTTTCAGAGTCTCTTCTGACATCCATTTTGGTCTTTTCTTCTTTTCTCGTCTTTTAAATGACCTCTTGCTTTCTTCATGGATGATATCTTGATGTCATCCCACAATTCCTCTGATTTTTGGTCATTGGTGTTCAGTGGATCAAATCTATTCTTTAAATGGTCTCTAAATTCAGGAGGGATATTACCAAGGTCATATTTTGGCTCTTCTGGACTTGTTTTGAATGTCTTCAACTTGAAGTTGAACTGGCCTCTGAGCAGTTGATGGTCTGTTCCACAATCAGCTCCTGGCCTTGTTTTGGCCAAAGATTCTGAATTGCTCCATCACCTCTTGCCACAGAGATAGTAAATCTGATTGCTGTGTATGCCATCTGGTGAAGTCCACATGTACAGTCGTCACTTATGTTGTTGAAAAAAGGTATTTGCAATGAATTAGTCTTTAGTCTTGCAATATTCTATCATGCAATCTCCACCATAGAAGTTAGGATTTACAAACACATAGGATAATTACATAAGATGACAAAATGGAGGATAATTACATAATTACATGAGAATTACATGAGAAGCATGGCCTAACCAAGGTGACATATATTTTTTAGGGATACAGTTCAATCCGTAACAGATGGTAATAAATACATTCACTTCCATCTTTGAGAATTATATTATTACCTTAATGAACCATAGATAAATACTAACTAATTCTCATGAAGCTTTTTGACCAAATAAACCTTCTTAGTTTCAGGTATATGGCTCTGATAATATAGATGAACAGCATTTTCACTTCTCAGGGAGAGGATCAGGCTTATTTAGAGTGCCAATAATTTAGAGTATATTAAAAGTGTACATTTCATTATTTGCTTTTCTCTTGACAGTTTTAGAATTGCTAGATGTTTTTTAATGTGGAAATTGAAAGTCATCTGAATTCATAGCCTTACTGGGCACGAGGAGGAATGCACTGAATCATATGGCCAAGTCTCTTTGAATTAAAGTGGAAAATGTATCTGAACCAACTATCAGTATTGTTTTATATATTTATATACATATATATAAATTTTTTTTTTTTTAAGAAGTAGTATTTAGGAAATTAATTAAACAGGGAATCAATCAGTCCCTAGATGATGAATGCTTTATAGATAGACTATCCATTGATTTATGGGTTATCAGAATTTATTTCATCTTTACTAGTGTGAATCTTTTTTCTTTCTGAAGAGAAGTAACATTCTATATGCCAATTTTTGTTTATGTTCTTCCCTTCAGGATTTTTCTTTGTGGGGAAAATACATTCCTCTTTATAATTCTAGTTATATTATACTTGGCCTTAGTGTTTGGAAATGGGCCCCAGGGGAGTGAAAAAAGAACCTTTTTTTCCCTATTGATATTCTAATCTTTCCACATGTTGTTTTTCTGTTATTCTGTTACCCTGAAAGTGAATGATATATTGCTTATGACAAGACATAAAAATGATTCTTGTTTTTAAAACGTTATTAGAATGCCAGTGGCAATAACTGATCATGAGAGAGTATTCTTTTCTCCAGAAGAGCAGCAGATTCTATGAAATAAGTCTACTTTCATTTTTTAAAACCTAATAAGGCAAAATAAAATAACTGTATGACTGTACTCTGTAAAACAAAAACATATGAAATAGAAATGTTAATAATGGTTTATTCTAGAGAAGACTAGCCAAGAATACAGAAAGAAACTCAATAAAGAACAGAAGTAATATTGAAATGTTTTAAACCTAGTGTCATTATACCAAAGGTTTGTAATTTTACTCACTTCTTTAAGGACATATTTTTATACTCATATTTCTCAAGATTTTATTAATTAGGGAATATTTGACAGCTTTTAAAGGAGTAGTTTTTCATAGAAAGGTCTTGGATCTTTTATATTTCCCTATATTTGCTTTAAGGTACGGTGCATACAGTTAGGGGATTGCCTACTACCTGAAAGGTTTGCAATTTGAACCCATCTTAGGGTGCCTCCGAAGAAAGTCCTGACCATCTGCTTCTAAAAGTCACAGCCATGAAAATTCTCTGGATTATAGTTCTACTCTGTAACACATGGGGTTGCCATGAGTTGGAATCGACTCAGCAGCAACTGGTTTGGTTTTTAGTTAATGTTTATCTTAATAATAGCACCCATTTCAGTATTACTTACTCTCTCAATTATTCACAATATACTTTGGGCCAAATGTTATCCTTAAATGTTGTAAATGATACATTGAATTGTGACAGCTGTTGACCTAAGGGTCTTCTAATTTGCTGGAGATGAAAACAGTCATGCTTATGGAGCCATATCCATATATACATACAAACACATGCACTTTACATGATTACTATTATTTTTTGAACAAATAACATCTCATGTTGTTGAATCATGGTTTATATAGGTTTTTTTATTCCTCCTGAAAGAAAAGAGAATAGAAATGATTATTCTAAATGTTTTTGGCTTTAGTTCCTTATGTTATACTTTTCAGAGAAAAATGGTTAGACATTGAGATTTTTTTTAAAAAGATGTTTTTCCCAAAGAGTGAAGGTAAAGATAGTCTCCCGTAAGAGATATTTGAATTTGTGAAGTAGAAAATTCTTTTAAATGTAATAAAGTACATACTAGCTGAAAGGGGATAGTGTATTATTTAGAATGAAAAAAGGGATGTTCAGAAGGCACTGTCTCAGTCCTCTAGGAGATTTCATGGTATATTTTCAAGTATTAATAAAAGCAGTTATAATTTATTATAAGTATCTTCCTCAAAATTGTACTCATTTTTATCATATTTTAACAAAAGGCAAAAAGTAAATAAATTAAATCTTCAAAATTTGTTAATTTTGTACAGGGCATAAAATTGCATTTATCTTTGCTTAATATCTTGTCAAAGTCTAAGTTTCTGGAATTTATTCACAAAAACTGTAATGCAACAAAGTGTTCATAATTTTATCAGATAACCTCTCTGAGAGAATCTGTGTGTGTGTGTGTGTGTGTGTGTAACAGGAAGAGACAGATCCTAAAAGACTTTTCCTTTGTAACTTAGTCATGATGACTTACAGAGAACCACATAATGGCCAGGTATGATGATATACTATGTTTCTTCCCTGAAAATATTTCTGGAATTACTGTTTACTCCAGTTTTTGCCCTAGGAAGTATCTGTTACCACAAGTCTTTTTCTGTAAGATGTAAGTTTTTCACTTGAGTCTGTGTTGTGACAACTATATAGATCTTCATCTCTTGTTTACAAAGCAGAGAATGAATCTTAAAGTGCTCCTTAATTTTTTTTCTCTTCAGAAAATAACTTCACCAGGTACTTATTTTTTTTTTTTGATTTATTTTAAGAGTTTGTTTTACATTCAGCGTTAGGTGTACATTTAGTTTTATTCCACATTTACCATGCCCAACCCTAACCCAGTCCCCTCCCCTCCCTGTCTAGTAACTGCCCCCCTGTGCCCCTCATAGTTATGCACTCCTGTTTGTCCTGCATTACCTCTGTGTGAATGTTGCCCCTCTGTTGCGCCGTGGGCTATTGCTCCAAGGAATGTATTTCCATAGAGTATATGGGTACGCCACCCTGGGTTGAGTAGTCTGCATGTACATCTTGTTAACTATTGGGCTGAGAGCCAGCCCCTCTCACCAGGTACTTTCATAAAGTGCCCTGGTGGTATAGTGCCTAATGTATATGACTGCAACTAGAAGGTTGGCAGGTCAAACCCAATAGCTGCTCTGTGGAAGGAAGATGGAGCAATCTGTTCTCATATTCCAAGGCCAATCATTGAATTCCTGGAATTAAAAATTTTTACTCTTTCAAATAAACTAAAATCAAACTCACTGCAGTCAAGTAGGTTCCGACTCATAGCGACCCCTCCTTGGGTTTCTGAGGCAGTATCACTATGGAAGTACATTGCCCAACCTTCCTTCCGAGGAGTGGAAGGAAGGTTCAAACCCACCAGCCTTCTGGTTAGCAGTCAAATGCCTTGGGCATTACGCCACCAGAGCCATGTACTAAGACCTCTCCAAATCTTGTCCTGAATGTTTATATCATTTTTCGTGCTAAATTAAAGATAGTTTTCCCTGGAGTTTGTGACTTGTTTCAATGGATTACTGAACCTAAGAAACAGAGATGGGACCAGTAACCTGCTGAGCTTGTTTTGTTGTTAGGTACTGTCAAGTCATTTCCAACTCATAGTGACCCTGTGTAGAACAGAATGAAACACTGCCCAGTCCTGCGCCATCTTTACACCTGCTCAGCCAGTCCCTGTGAACAGGGATGAGAGAAAAGAGTCTGGGATATGTACTGATGAGGGGAAGGGAAGCTGAGATTTCTGAAGGATGCAGTTGGCATGTAGAGTGGGAGTTACTATCAACCACACATTTGGCATCAGAGGTAAATGAGCTCAGCCTCTTTGGGCTGGTTTGGCACTGACTGTGCAACTGTTTTTAAAAATTCTATTTGATTAGTGGTTATCTTTTCCTAACACTTATATTTAAATCCATGTTTTTACATTGATTTGGTAAGATGAAATACCCATACTTCTGAGACATTTTACTATCCTCAACTCCTACCCTCTGCCCCCACTTCCAGGTCTGCCGTTTTTCTCATAGTTTAGAATTTTTGTTGTAGTGCAGTATAGTGCAGTGTATATCTTAATTTTAGGAATTCCTGCTTAACCCATGATTTCCTGATATATTATCATTATTTGTTTAAGCTAATTTATATATTACAAAATTCATTACTTCTCTTGTATTCTTGGTCTTTTCTTGCCTTGACATGGTTTTTATTTAATTGTTTGGGTATGACATTTGATGAGGTGTCCTCCTCCAAAAGAATATTTAAGTGTTTTGATTTGTTTTGTTTTTCCTAAGTTCTTGGAAATCTTTTTTTGGTCTCTGTATGAATGATTAATTAATTGAATTAATTTCTTAATTCAAGTCTTTTATTTTCCCTTTAATGATCTATAGGCATTATTCCTTGTTTCCTAGTTTGTGTTGTTAAAAATATGAAATGTTTCCAGTCTGATTCTTTTTTCTTTATAGTCTTTTTTCTAAGCATTTGAGTTTTTCTCATTCATTCAAAAGTTTTAAATTTTATGAAGGAACATTGTATGATTGATGATATCCCTTACTCTATAATGCTCTTTTAACTGAAGTCAATAATAAATTACGTGTGTAGAAGTTGATAATTGCTAACTCATGGAATCTGAGAGTTAAGACCTAAAGGTCATTTATTCCAAGCAGTCATTCAGTACTTGGACATTTTAATAATGTTCTTATCAATTCATTCTGTAGCCTGTGCTTAAATGACTTTTTAGATCAACTTACTCCATTGTCTTAAGGAGATCTGGTGGTATAGTAGGTTAGACATTTGGCTGCTTACCAGAAGGTCTTCAGTTCAAACCCATCAGCTGCTCCACAGGAGGAAGATGAGACAGTCTACTTCTGTAAAGATTCACAGTCTTGGAAACCCACTGGGGCTGGGGGTTGCTGTGAGGCAGAATCCACTTGATGGTGGTGGGTTTGGTTTGGTTGGTTTTATTCCATTGTCTTAGTCCTCTAGTACTGCTAAACAGAAATACTACAGATAAATAGGGAGCTCTGGTAGCGTAGGGATACCCCCTAGGAAACCCAACGAGGGGTCCTGTTAGTGCGTGGACTCCAAGCACCTAACAACAACAGATAAATAATTTTAACAAACAATTGATTTTTTTTCTCTCTGCTCTGGAGGAAGATCTTTGTCTCTTTGGAGCTTCTGCTCCTGGGCAATCTTCATATGGCTTGGCCTCTCTTCTTCACCTATGTCTGCACTTTAGTTTGTTTAATCTCTTTTGTATTTTAAAAGAGATTAACTGGAGATGGGCCCTACAGAAATCTGACCTCATTAACATAACACAGACAACCCATTCCTAAATGGGATTATAACCTCAGGCATAGAAATTAGCATTTACAAAACATTTGGGGGAGGGTATAAATCAATCCGTAACATTCTGTCTTTCTTTGAAGGTTCTAGCAGGGGAGTGCAGCTACTTGTATACCCTTGACCAAAGGATGATCCTCCTCTATTAGGAAGATTAGTCCACTTCAACCAAGCATGTAGCTTCAGGAAGGACGAACTTGGAGCAGTGAGGGAGGAAGGGGACACCTGCCTAGCCAGCCAGATGAGCTGCATCCACCCTGATGATCAATGGAGTGACAGATAACACAGCCAGATCACTCTCACATCCACATTCTACTCTTTGGCCTCCAAAAATTCATGTTTTTGCCATATGCATAACACATTCACCTCATCACATCATCAGAAAAGCCTTAAATCAACTCTAAATCCAAAATCTCATTTTCTGAATAAAATATGGGTGAGACTTTAGGCGTATTCTATTCTGGGGCAAAATTGTTCTTCATCTGTGATTCTGTGAAATCTAGAATACAAATTTTCTGTTACCAAAGCCCCGTGGTGGAACAAGCATAGGTAGCCATTTCCATTACATACAGGAGAAATTGGAAGGAAAGAAGGAGTAACAGGCACCAAGTAAGTCCAAAACCCAGCAGAACAATTTATATTATCTCTAAAGACTTGAAAATAATGGTCTCTTCTTTGAGATGATCTCTCACCCTCCAGACTCTGTATTGGCCATGCCTTCTCTCTGGTGGCATAGTGCCTAAGATATTTGACTGCTAAGCAGAAGGCTGGAAGTTCAAACCCACCACTCACTCCTCAGAAGGAAGGTTGGGCAATCTACTTCTGTAGTGATACCGTCTCGGAAACCCAAGGAGGGGTTGCTATGAGTTGGATACGACTCTACGACTCTATGGCAGTGGGTTTTTTTTTTTTTTTTTTTTTCCTTTTTGGAATTTGGATGGAGGACCCTCAGCCCTTGGCTTCAGCTCTACCTTCCTGGCGCTCTTGAATGGCAACTCTTTCCCGTCAGCTTTAGGTGGCCCCATTCTCCTATCCATCTGAGTGGTGACCCTACCCTCAGCCCAGACAGGCCCCATTCTTCTGATCTTTGGGTATGGCAGCCCTGCCTCCTCAGCTTTGGGTGGCAGCCCTGTGCCTCTGGCACGTTTTAACAGTAGCCCCACACTCTGGAAAAGAGTTGGTGTAGATTCTTTGAAACAGAGGAGGCTATGGCCCCACCCTTTGAGATCTAGAAGCTCATGGCCCCACCCTTTGAAACTGAGACAACCCTTTTTCCTGTGCTCCTCTGACAGTTCTGCTGATCTCCAAGCTGCTCCAAGGAATGGTCTTTTTCTTTTCTTGGAGAACAACAGATGTAGCTCCTTTGGCCATTTTAGGCCTATAAAATTCCAAGAGGGCAGACAGAGTTTTTTCTTTTCATTCTTTTTCTTTCCTCTGAAGTCTGAAGTAAGGGGTTTTCTGCTGTAGTAGTTGGTTAGATCCATCAGTCACAGGCTTATTCTCTTTAACAAAAAATTGTGTACCTGTGTCTTTGGTGAACATTTTAGGACATGTGCCTTTAGTTTGTACAACAGAATTGTCCAGATCTTTAAGTTCTGTTTTTATTTTGCAGAGTTCATTTTTAAGTCCATCTCTTTCTTCTCACATGTTACAGTAAGCGACAAGGAATCCACATGGCCCCTTTAAGATCTTTTTAGAAATCTCATCAGCCAGATATTCAGGTTTATCACTTACGAGTTCTACCTCCTTCATATATTTGAACGTAATTCAGACAGGTTCTTCGCTATTGTATAAAAAGCATCATCCTTCTTCCATTGTCCAATCACCTGTTCATCATTTTCTTTTGAAGCCTCACCAGAAGCACATTAAACATCCACATTTCTAGCAACATTCTTTGCTAATGCGATATGAATTCTCTAAGATGGTAGCTTCCCCGTAGCTCATCCTTCTGAACCCTTACCAGAATTGCCTTTGATGTCCATAATTCCACCAATAATCTCTTCAAGGCAATCTAGGCTTTTATTATTAGGCACCTTAAAATTCTTCCAGCCTCTATGTATTACCCAATTCCAAATAAGTATCTTTTAGAGCAGCACCCCACTCTTCTAGTACCAAATTCTATCTTCGTTTTCTAGTGCTGCTATAACAGAAATAACACAAATAGATGACTTCAATAAACAGAAGTTTACTTTCTCTCGACTTCAGAAGCTAGAAGTCCAAATACAGGGTGCTGTGGCTCTAGGGGAAGGCTTTTTTTCTCTGTCTGCTCCCTGGTGAACTTCCTGTGGTTTAGGATCTCTTTTCCCCCCCATCAGCTTCTCTGGTTTATTTAATTTCTTTCATATCTCAAAAGTGATTGACTCAAGATATACTCTATGTTGACCCTGCCTCATTAACATAACAAAGACAACTTGTTCCTTAATGGGATTATAACCATAGGCCTAGAGGTTAGGATTTATTACACACATTTTTTTCAGGGCATAATTTGGTCTATAACATCTATCATTCTAGGTTTAGAAATTTTGTTAAGTCTTTGGTTACTTTGAACTGAAATCTAGTGTCTTATAACTTTCTCCATTAGTACCTAGTTTTATCCTAATCCTTTTGTATTCTAGCAGTTCTTTAAGTATTTGGAGATAGATGGCTGTTACGCCATTTTAAACTTTTTCAACTCCCCTTACAAATAATAAAAAAGTGGATGCTTTCAGTGTTTTACTACAAGCACAAAAGCTGTACGTTTTTATCTTTTAAGTACTACACATGGACTAGTTATTTACTTTGCTTCTGCCTCAATATTACATGCATGCTGTCCATATTTTTACCTTGATAAAAGTCAGCAGTCTTTGTAAGATGCTTTTATTAAATGTTTCTTGTACTTAACAAATTTTCAATTTGAGGTATCAGAATAAAAGTAGCTTTAATTCAAGAAAAAGGTATAGCTGATGTGTGAAATTTTATGTCCTTTAAAATGTGGATAGCAGGAAATTATGGAGCAAAGATGGCTAAACTAGAATATAATTAAGATTTAGGATTCCCTTTTAAAAAAAAAAATTACCAAATGGGACATATTATGCACAAGATTGCCAAACACTGTCATAGTATTTAACATGTGATGATAACTGAATCATAAACTCCTTCAGGAGCTTTGTGTGTTGTCCAGTTTGTATGTTGTTGTTTTTGTTTCTTGGTACTCTGATACCTTAATGTAGCACTCATGATAGATACTTCCTAAATCAGAGTCATCGATGCTGCTGTTGTCATTGGGTGTTATGGAATTGGTTTTGACTCATAGCAATCTCACATGGCAGAGTAGAACTATCTCATAGGGTTTTCTTGGCTACAGTCTCTACAGAAGGAGATCACCAGATCTTTCTCCCTGTGGAGTTATTGGTAGGTTCAAACCACCAACTTTTTGTTAGCAGCAGAGGACTTAACCATTTTGCCACCAGAATTCCTTTCAGTTATGCTAGTAATTGATTTTAGGAGCTCTGGTAGCGTAGTGCTTAAGGCATTTGACTGCTAACCAGAAGGCTGGCAGTTCTAAGCCACCAGCCACTCCTCGGAAGGAAGGTTGGGCAATTTACTATCCGTGGTGATACCATCTCGGAAACCCAAGAAGGGATCGCTATGAGTCGGATACGACGCCGTGGCAGTAAGTTTGGGTTTTGGAGTAATTGATTTTATATATATGTGTATGTATATATATATGTGGGAGCTCTGGTGGTATAGTCCCTAAAGCACTTGACTGCTAACCAGAAGGTTGGTGATTCAAACCCACCAGCCGCTCCTGGGAAAGAAGATTAGACAATCTACTTCCATAGTGATACTGCCTCGGAAACCCAAGGAAGGGTTGCTATGAGTCGGAGATGACTTGATGACATATAACAACAACAAACGTGTGTATGTATCTCCAAATTATCAGCTAAATATTAAATAAAGCATAGAACATGATATGCAGATTGGAGATGTCTGTTCCCTTTCTTCTTGCTATTTCAGGTAATTAATACCTTGTTGTTGTTGTTATGTGCTGTTGAGTTGGACCTGACTCATAGCAACCCTTCCTTGGGTGTCCCAAGGCAGTATCACTTACGGAAGTAGATTGCTCAACCTTCCTTCCAAAGAGTGGCTGGTGGTTTGAACTGCCAGCCTTCTAGTTAGCACTCAAGTGCCTTAGGCACTAAGCTACCAGCGCTCCTTAATTAATACCTTAGGAAAATTAAACAAAGGAGTAGTTTGGAACTTAAGTTAATCATTTTTTTCCTACATATTACCATATCCAGAAAAAAGTTTCAAGGTTGTACAGACTGTAATTTCAGATAACAGCAAGCTACAAATTAGTGTGCATCTATACATATATACTTACACTCAGACATAACACTCACATTCTACCCTCATTCTAGACAGTAATTTCCTGTATTCATGGTTTGTGTGATGGCTCTGATCACTTGACACCTCCTAATGGACACACAAAAGTGTGCTGCTATTTTTTCTGGTAGAATGATACTGTTGCTGAGAACAGGCTAGAGAAGAATGGTATTTTTTTTTTTTTCTTTGCCTAGTTTGTTGCATTTATTTCTTGCCAATCTCTTAGATGACCCCAAAGTAACTGGAAAGTGAAATTGAAGACCACTTGGTTTGACATGGTTGAGCTAAAGTATGGAAAAACAGAATATTCTAAGTGGAAAAATATTAGAAAATGCAAAGCCTCAAAGGAGATAGAGACAACTCATGTGCTGGAATAGCTGCTGAGTTCTTGGCATAGCAATTCCTGCCAAGAATCATTTTCTCCTTCCTTCTGTGCTCCATAACACTTTGTACATTGTATTAAAAATCATTTGTGAGTTTGTCTTCCTTGTCTGACTTAAGCTCCTTGAAGTCAAGGACCATATCTTCTAGTCATTCCTCTATCTCTGGGAAGGCTCAATGCATTTTACTGAATTAACAACACAAGAAGAAACTCACTGCCATGGAGAGAATTCTGACTCATAGCAACCCTATAGGACAGGGTAGAACTGCTGCCCCATAGGGTTTCCAAAGCTGTGTGTCTTTACAGAAGCAGATTGCCACCTCTTTCTCCTATGAAGCAACTGGTGGATTTGAACTGCTGACCTTGTGGTTAGCAGCTGAGTGCTTTAACCACTGTGCCACCAGAGCTCTTATTGCAAAAAAAGAATACCTTTATCTTTCTTCTTGTCCCATCCTCATCTTTCTTAAAAAGTCATGGATTTTTCTTAGAAAGAATGGCTTATCTAGCGAAAAGCTCCATGCCATACTACCTCTTTCATCTAGGCTTACAACTAACAATGAAACAATCGTAAGACTGCATAGGAAATCCCAGTAGTATTAGGATATAAGCCAAAACCAAACCAAACCCACTGCCATGGAGTTGATTCTGAGTGATAGCGATTCCCTAGTGTTTCCATGGTTGTAAATCTTTATAGCAGCAGACTACCTCATCTTTCTTCTGTGAAGTAGCTGGGGGATTCGAATTGCTGACTTTTTGGTTAGCAGCTAAATGCTTTAACCATGTGCCTCCAGAACATCTATTGATGAAAAGGAATACCTTTGTTTCTCTCTATCCTGTCCTTATCTTTATTAAAAAATCATAGATCTTTCTTAAGAAGAATGTCTTATCTAGTAAAAAGCTCCATGGCAAACTACCAGAGGATTCTGTTTCATCTAGGCTTAAAACTAACAATGAAACAATTATAAGATTGCCTAGGAACTCCCAGTAGTATTAGGATATAAACTAAAACCTTAAGCCAAACTCACTGCAATCGAGTTGATTCTGACTGATGGTGACTCCCTAGGGCTGTAAATCTTTACTAAAGTAGACTGCCTCATCTTTTCTCCTGCGAACTGGTGGGTTTGAATTGCCAACCTTTGGTTAGCAGCTGAATGACTCAACCACTGCACCACCAGAGTGCCTTACTAGGATATAGTTTTAGAAAATAGTGTCATAGATAAATCAGGAAGAATAATATATAATTTGATGTGGCAATTTAAAGTTGATAAATTAAAATAATATGTTTTATTTCAGTGAAAGTGTTATAACCTTATACATACAAATACCCTTTCCAGTACAAAATTTGTTTTTGTTTTGTTTCACTTATAATGTTAGCTTTTCAAAACATACCTCTTATCCTTGAAAGCAAGATAAGGAGAGAGAGCTATTTGAGCTATTTTGAGGAGAGAGCTATTTGAATTACTGTGAGAATTTTTTAAAAAAATTAATAGTAGTTTGAAAAAAAAACTAATCAAATATTTAGCTGTTTATATTATGCAAAGGACTTGTCATTTTCCTCTTTTCTGGAAGAGTATTGAACTAATTATAAGTGGTAAATAAGATGAAGTGAGCATTTTTCATGTTTTCAGAAATCATAAGGATTATTTTATACACTTCACTAATAGATTGAAAAGACTGAAGAAATGAATAATGAATAATGACTAATTACAAATAAAAATAAAAATAAGTGAAGGGCTCCCTCCCGTTAATTTTTTTTAATTGAGTGAAATATGTCATATCAATCAAAGTTAAGTTTTCATATATTCAAGTAACAGAAGAACTTTAATGTGCTTAAGGATAGAAAAAATTATAGTGAGGTAATTGTCATACCTATATGTATATGCATTTCTTTTGTTGAATGTTGTCAAACCCCATGCTTAAAATACTATAGGTATTTTTATAAATAATGTTAGATTTATTTTGTTTGTTGCTACTAGGGAAGACATATTCCAGAGAAGCTTTAAGAGCTTTTAGGATGGGGAAGGTTTTCAGTGGCCAATTTTGTCATGTTCTTCTTAGTCCATGAAAATACTATGAACCGCCAGAAAGACAAACAGATTTGTCTTGGAAGAAGTGTAGCCGAAATGTTCCTTACAAGTGAGAATAGCCAGGCTTCATCACACCTACTTTGGTCATGTTGTCAGAAAGAACCAATCCGTGGATAAGGACATCATACTTGGTCAAGTAGAGAGTCAGCGAAAAAGGGAAAGACCCTCAATGTGATGGATTGACACAGTGGTTGCAGCAGTGGGCTCAAGTGTAGCAAGGACTGTAAGGATGGCACAGGATCCAGCAGTGTTTCATTCTTTTTTTACATAAGGTTGCTATGAGTTGGAGCCAACTTGATGGCACCTAACAATAATGACAAGGAAGGGGTAAGAGAAGGTTTTTGTTTGTTTGTTTTTTAAAAGATAGGGGTTAGGTTTATGCTAGATGTTTCTAAGGATTAGGGAAAGTGAGAGTACTTCTGGATTGGAAACTGTCAAGAAATGGGGAAGTTCAGCAGTTGGCTATCTCAGTAACATTTGTTCAGGAGGCAGGAGGAATGAAGCGAGGCTGGTAATATCATTAAGAAAGCAATTGCCACTCAGAAGAAAGGATTTGGTCACTTTTTGTATTTGCGGGCTTGTATGTTGTTGTTGTTATGTGCCATCGAGGCAGCCCCGACTCATAGCGACCCCTCCTTGGATTTCCAAGGTGATATCACTACAGAAGTAGATTGCCCAACCTTCCTTCCGAGGAGTGACTTGTATAGAAACATTGTATTATGTGGCCTTATCCTGTCCTGTTGAAAACAGTTATTATCACCAGGGCTGCTTTTTTTTTTCCCCCTTCCTTAGTGTATAACTAGTCCTAGATAAGTTTTATTTTTAATTTGTCTCAAATCTCGTATTTTAAAATACTGACTACTTACGTGCATATTAACTTTATTTAGGATTGGTACTTTGCAGGGCTGGTACATTTCTGTGGAAGATAGATAAAAATATGCCTAAATCAATATATATAGTTCATAAACTCATTATATCTCATTCAAAGTAAATATAAAAACTAAAAATGAACAAAAATACAGATGAAGTATGAAAACATGTTCATATTTTATCTGTATTTTTGTTCATTTTTAATTAAAACAATTTCCTGTTTCTCATTATGGCTTGTTATAACTGACACGGATATACTTACAGCCTCTACAACTCCACAAGTCACCAGCTAGAATTTAAGAAATATCAAATATCTGCATGACAAGAACTTAACAAAATTCCTTTCTTTCTTTTGGAGTGAGGTATTTTCTAGACTCTTGTTAGCTGCTTTGTGTCTGTCTTCATGGCAACCCCCTGTATGAGGAAGTAGATATTTACTCCTCATAGATGAGTTTCTTTTTTGGGTGTGAAAGGTATGGAGGAGAAGGGAAAGCTGATCTGCATGGTTTTTCTAATTATCTTTCTCTTAATAACTGCTAAAACGGCAAGGAGGCCACATGTTCTTACCTCCTCTAATCTCACAAGAGGAAGACAGGATTACCAGCAGTAACCCAAGGCCTATTACTGCAAGGCCAGACATGCTGCCTCCCTCCAGCCCTTTCACCAAC
>NW_006921682.1:9893025-9901159 GCF_000298275.1 Orycteropus afer afer | reverse complement strand
CTGCGTCCATCCCTCCATGCACTCCTGCCCCCTGAGCAGTCTCCCTGGTGCATAAACAGCCCTTCTTTCTCCCATGATTGTTCTCTCCAATGAGTGTATCTACCTCAGGTAAATGTTCAACTCATATGCCTGTCTTTTGTTTGGCTGGAAGCCACAGGAGGACCCAGCAAAATTTTTAAGGCAGTGAGATGAAATACCCACTCTCTTATTCGTTTAAGTAAAAGCCATGTTGTTCTAGATAAAGTTACTAGGGTATAGAGAAATCTGTTTTTCTAGATTATTTAAAAGTTCTTTTCAATTTGAGTTTTCACTGATGTTAATGAAAAGAGGTCCTGTCTCCCTGGTGATCCACAGGGGAAAATAACAAACAATTGTTAGTAAATCAAATGTTTTACAGTATAAATTTTATTCTTGTTATTAGTATTATCATTATTTTCATTATCTTGTGTAAGAAGTATTGTTGAGTATTTATTTATATATTATCTCTGATCCTCAGAGCAACCCCATTGGTATTATCTTTTTCTTTTAAAAAATGTGAAATGTGAAGCTCAGAGCAAGGTTAAATGATTTGGTCAAACTCATATAGCTAGTGAGTAGCAGAGCCAGGATTCATTTCAAATGTCTGTCCCTAAGGTGATGCTTTCTGTTAGGACTCACCAGTGATTTCTGAGCAGGGTGCAGGCCCTGGCCCTTCAAGGGGCTTAGACTAGAGGGTGTCAGCATTTCCGTGGATGTGTGCATGTACCACCCCCATCTTAATGACAAAAGTCATAAGTTAGGGGAAGAAAAAAATACCATGCATACTCAAAATAGGGCATTTTAGGTTCTCTTTTCTTAGAAGTCTTTTTTTTTAAATCTTTATTAATTTTTTTTTGTCCTTTTGTAAGCATATATAACTCTGGAAGAGCACCATTATGAAACTATCTTATCTAGTATCAAAGATTACTGTAAAAATCATAGACATAGATGTTTTCGTCAGAAAGACTTTGATCTTGATTCAAGAGAAAACAAACATATACATAAACAAAATAAGCCCCTTTCTAGAAAATTATCCCTGAGCCTGGTACTTATATAATGTGCATTTTAAAGGGGCCTGTGGATGATATGAAATAAATGTGATTATCCATTTAAAAACAACATAACCAAATAAACTTGAATTAAATGACACCAATTTAAAATTGTTTGGATTATGCCAAGGCCATCTTTTTAAGGAGCAGAAAGTTAGAGGCTTTTGAGCCACTGAAGTTTGATTTGAATTTCCTTCTTCTTTTTTTTTTTAATGGGGTTTTCTCGTGGTGTACTGGTTAAAGCATTCAGCTGCTAACCAAAAGGTTGGCAGTTTGAACCCACCAGCCACTCCACAACATAACCAAATAAACTTGAATTAAATGACACCAATTTAAAATTGTTTGGATTATGCCAAGGCCATCTTTTTAAGAAGCAGAAAGTTAGAGGCTTTTGAGCCACTGAAGTTTGATTTGAATTTCCTTCTTCTTTTTTTTTTAATGGGGTTTTCTCGTGGTGTACTGGTTAAAGCATTCAGCTGCTAACCAAAAGGTTGGCAGTTTGAACCCACCAGCCACTCCACAGGAGAAAGATGAGGCAGTCTACTTCCATAAAGATTTATAGTCTTGGAAACCCTATAGGGCAGTTCTGTTCTGTCCCATAGGATCTCTAGGAGTCTGAATTGACTCTGTGGCAGTGGATTTTTGGTTTATTTATTTTTTTGATGAGGTAGGATGGGAAGAAGTTGAAGGGAAGGAAACAAAGCACATTTTCAACATGCCTGAATCAAATTGCTATTTTTTTTATGTTGATAGAGTTTGTTGGTTAAAGGTACTTCTCATAAAAAGACAAAGATAAATTTGACCTTAGGGTTGACTTTATCTAGGAACTCAAAACTGTTTAATCTGTATCTGACTGTCCCTGATTCTCTAACATACCTACCTCTTTCTGCCCCACTCAGTACTCCTTTTTCCTGGCTGGCAGACCTTTTCTTATTCCTGTCCCTTCCTCCTCTTGTCCCCTCCTGCTGCTTCTCTTTCCTTCTGCCCATCTTCTCTCTATTCCCTTTTCCACTGCCAAATGACTGCAATCTCTCCATCTCCATTTTCTGTCTGTGTGATTTTTGTTCTTTTAGGGCTTTGTGTGTTAAGCAATATGACCATTGGCTGCTTTGGGGCTGCTTGTTTAAATCCCTTATACTTTGAACATACGAAGAGGGCTCTTTCCCAGTTACATAGTGAAAAATCTCAAGGAAGAGCTCTGAGCTACTCAGTCAAATACCTGTATCTGGAACAGTCATTGTTCTGTGGGTAAGGTATGATGATTGACCAGGGGTAGGGAAGGGCACTGTGAGTGGGAACTCATCACAGTCATATGGTATGAGTAGAGGAAGAATAAATCCCCAAAACCAGGGAGCATCAGATTTCCAGAAGAAGGACATTTGGGCAGGCAAAAATAATATGTGCTGTGCTCTTCTTTTTAGATTTATATCCTTCCACAGTGGATTCCTGTTGTTGTTAGGTGCCTTCTTATTGGTTCTGACTCATAGGGACCCTGTGCAAAGCTGAACGAAACAGAAGGAAACACTGGCCAGTCCTGTACCATCTTCACAACCATTACTCTATTTGAGCTTATTGTTGTAGCCACTGTGTCAGTCCATCACATTGAGGATCTTCCTGTTTTTCATTGACCCATACTTTTACCAAGCATGATGTCCTTCTCCAGGGATTAATCCCTCCTGATAACATGTCCAAAGTATGTGAGAAAGAAGTCTTGCTATCCTTGTTTCAAAGGAGCATTCTGGCTGAACTTACTCCAAGTCAGATTTGTTCATTCTTCTGACTGTCTGTGGTATGTTTAATATTCTTTAACACCACCATAATTCAAAGGTATCAGTTCTTCTTCAGTCTTTCTTATTCATTTTCCAGCTTTTGCCTGCATATGAGGCTATTGAAAATACCATGAATTGGGTCAGATACACATTGTTGTCAAAGTGACGTTTTTACTTTTGGGCACTTTAAAGAGATCTTTTGCAGCACATTTGCCTGATGCAATACACCTTTTGATTCTGTGTGTGTGTGTGCACGTGTGTATTTTCACAGATAGGATTTTAAAAAAAACCTGTTGTGCTTTGGGTGAAAGTTTATAGAACAAATTCATTTTCCTTTCAACAATTCATGCAGATTTTATTTCGTGACATTGATTGCAGTGTCCACAATGTGACCACTCTTTCCCCATTTAATCCCTTTGCCCTTCTTTACTATGCATTCCTGCCTTCTGAGGTTTCTCCCTACACAAGTGCTGCCTTTCTGATCTCCCTTGGTTGATTGTTCTAAGGCATGTACCTCCCTGATGTCATTGTTCACCTTGTAGCTCTCTGTCTCTTATTTGGCTGAAAGTTAAGCCATGGGTATGAGTTCAGTTCCAGGCCCAAAGGGTAACTAGGAGCCATAGTCTTGGGTGATTTCACCAGTCTTTGTTAGCAGTACATCTGGTCTATTTTGTGATTTTTAAGTTTTGTTTCATTTTTCAGCCATTCTATACAGGATCTCCAATTTTGATCCTTTTCCGAGTGATTGTCAGTGGTAGCCAGGCACCCCATGGTCCACTAGCCCCTTGTGCTAATTCTTTCCATGTGTTTTTTATTTTCTTCATTTCTCTTTGCTCCAGGGGGGAGAGACAATAGTTTTATCTTAGATGGCTGCTCTCAAGCTCTTAAGACCTCAGGCATTACTCACCAAAGTAGGATGTAGAACATAGCCTTTGCAGACTGTATTATGCCAATTTAGGTTGATATAGCTGGTGACCATCATCCCAAACCCACAGCTCCAGTGACTCACTCACTGAAGGTGTTTCATTGTGGCTAAGAAATTATTGTAACTTTGCCCCTGTCTATTTTAGTATATATATGGATATTTTTATA
Source organism: Orycteropus afer afer (assembly GCF_000298275.1). Lineage (NCBI taxonomy): Eukaryota > Metazoa > Chordata > Mammalia > Tubulidentata > Orycteropodidae > Orycteropus > Orycteropus afer. The sequence goes on along the minus strand of NW_006921682.1, from coordinate 9,897,231 downwards.
GCACATAATACATATATAGAAATAATATCTGCCAAACCTGTAAATGGTCATGTATATTCCCATTCACCTACCCATCCCTGATCATCTTTCCTATCTAGCTGCATATCTACCCAAAGATTAATGTTTGTTATTATTGATAATGCAGTATTGTCTATATAGTAGTATTTACCTTTGATGTCTATAGCTCCTGTGTACCTTTCTGTGTCTTCCTTTTCCTTAGTGGTGGTGTACTGTTTGCCTGTTTTTGGTATTGTTGCCTTTTCCTTCACCCAAATCAATACGTGTCTCTTACATACCTAGCAATTTTCCCTCCCCTCCCCTCCCCTTCTGTCCCTAGTAACCAACAAAGAAAGTTTGTTTCCATGTGTAAACCTTTCCTTGACTTCTAATAATAGTAGACTTATAACAATAATTTGTCCTTCTGTGATTGGCTTTCACTCAGCGTAATGTGCTTCAGGTTCATCCATGTTATGAGTTGTTTCACAGATTTGTCATTATTCCTTAATGTTGCATAGTATTCCATTGTGTGTTGGTTATCCATCCATTGATGCTTTGATGGGCACTTAGCTTGTTTCCATCTCTTTGTTATTGTGAATAGTGCTGCAGTGAGCCTGGGTGTGCATATATTTATTCGTGTCTCAGCTCTCGCTTCTTTAGGATATATACCTAGTAGTGAGATAGCTGGATCAAGTGGTAATTCTATTTCCATTTTTTTTAATGCATTTTATTGAAATATAATATATGTACAGTGAAATACACAAAACTAAATTGACATGGGTCAGTGCTTTTTTTTTTTGCAGTGTTCTCTCCCCTCTTCTACCATCCCTGGCAACTGACAAAGAAAATTTCCCTCCATATATAAATCTTTCCTTGACCCTCCACAACAACGAACTAATACTATATCTGTCCTTCTGCAGTTGACTTATTTCACTCAGCATAATGTCCTCCAGGTTCATCCATATTATGCTGTATTTTGCAGACTCTACTTTATTGTAAATTATTGTACATTATTGTGTTATGTGCATAGCATTCCATTATATGTATGTACCATAGTTTGGTCATCCACTCTTCTGCTGATGGGCATGTAGGTTGTTTACATCTTTTTGCTATTGTAAATAGTGCTGCGATGAATATGAGTGTGCATATATCTGTACTTGTCTTGACTCTGACCTCTCTGAGATATATACCTAGTAATGGGATTGCTGGGTCAAATGGTATCTCCAATTCCAGCTCTCTAAGGAATCGCCACAGACACTCCTTGGAAGGAAGGTTGGGCAATCTACTTCCATATTGATAACGCCTCAAACCCAAAGAGGGGTCGCTGTGAGTTGGGTCCGACTTGATGGCACATAACAACAACAACAACAAGGAATCGCCATATTGCTTTCCAGAATGGTTGTATCACTTCACAGTCCCACAGCAGTATATGACAGTCCCAACTCTCCACATCCCTGCCAGCATTTGTTATTTTCTGTCTTGTTGAACCTTGCCATCAGTGCTGGGGTGAGACGGTATCTCATTGTTTTTATTTGCATCTCTCTGATGGCCAGTGATTGTGAGCGTCTCTTTATGTATTAAATATACATAAACATACACCTGAATATCTTCCTTGGTAAAGTGTCTATTCATGTCTTCTGCCCATTTTTCATTTGGATTGTCACTTCCTTTAGTGTTGAGGTGTTGGAATTTTCTATAAATCTTAGACTTAAGTCCCTTGCCAGATTTGTAATTATTGGCATATGTGAATTTGTTGCTGTCATTTTTGTTATGTGCTTTTTCATGGTGTCGATTTTTTTATTCTGTATAATTTTCTATGCTGAGCTCGTTTTGTTTATGAATTATGTTAATCACTTCCTTTCTTGCTATTGTTTCAATATTTGCTAAATATTTGTGCTGGTTCTCTTTTTTTTATTTTGATGTGAAGGTTTATCATTTTTCTTTGAGGTTCCCTGTGATTTATAGTTTTCTTCCCAAGTTTAGAACAGTCCATTCTATCTTGTAGTTGTCTTGACTTCCATACCATCTAGTAGTTCTGTAACTACACAGTTTTTTCCCTCTTTTTGTTTGTAGTTGTCCTCATTTGTCAGTTGGTGTCTCTGGTTCCCTGTTTACAATCTTGTAGGCTTATTTACTTTGGATTTTTCCATAGCTGGGTTGGTTTCTGGGTTATATAATCATATGTGTTAATGGTTAGTTGTTGCTTCTCTGTCAAAAGGGCTCCCTTTAGCATCTCTTGTAAGGTTGGTCTGGTTTTAACAAATTCCCTGAATTTCTGCTTATCTGGAAATGTCCTAATTTCACTGTGATATCTGAGGAACAGTTTTGTTGGGTATATAATTCTTGGTTGGAAATTTTTCTTTCAGGGTTTTATATATACCATCCCATTGTCTTCTTGCCTGCATGGTTTCTGCTGAGAAATCTGAGCTTAGTTTTATTGGTTGTCCCGTATAGGTAACTTTTCGTTTTTCCCATGCTGCTCTCATGATTCTTTCTTTGTCTTTGGTTTTGGTGAGTTTGATGATATATCTTGGTGATTTTCTTTTGGGGTCTATCCTGTTTGGGGTTTATTAGACTCCCTGAATGGATATATTCTCATCTTTCATCATACCAGCAAAATTCTCTTCCAACAAATCTTCGACAGTTTTCTCTGTGGTTTTATTTGTCTCTTTCTGTTCTGGAATTCTGATTACAAAAGGTTATTCCTTTTGATGGTATCCCACATGAACCTTAGGCTTTCTTCATTTTATTTTGATCTTTTTTCTGATTGGTCTCTTTCCAAAGAAGTTTTCAGGATTTGCCTTCAGTCTCCCTACCATTGATTCAATTCTGTTCCTTTGCCCATTCAATGTCTTATCTGTTTCTGAAAATTTAGTATTAATCTTCTGGACTTCTGTGTGTAGATTTTGTATCATTTCTAATTTTTCATTTATTTTGTCATTTTTTTCTTGTATTGTCTTTTGAAATTGTTCTAGGGTTTTCTCAGTGTTTTCCTTGATCTGTCTCTCAGTTAGTTTAAGATACCTAAATATAATTCTGTTGAATTCCTTATTAGGGAGTCCCAATGCTGGCTGCATCTTCCTCAGGGATGAGTTTTGGGTCTGTATCCTGGTCCCTTGTTTCTCCTGCTTAATCTTGCTTCTTTGTGTGGACTGTGATGATCTGTTATTTCCTAGGCATTGTGATGTTTTTGTGTTTATATTTAATTGGTGATTGTATGTTGGAGTGACTTGCCCAGTATTTTCATTTTCTTTGTATGTTATCTATACAAGCAGGGTATTGTGCTGTGCTCCTCTATTTGCTAGTTGGCAGCACTGACACACTCACCACCTGTCTCCTGTTGTCAGCCTCTGATATGTCCCTGCCGACCTTGGAAAATAGAGCCTATTCTTGTTGTTGTTGTTGTTGTTAGGTGGCGTTGAGTTGTTTCTGACTCATAACAACACCATGCACAGCAGAACGAAATACCGCCCAATCCCGAGCCAGCTCCATGATCATTGCTATACTTGAGCCTATTGTTGCAGCCACTGTGTCAGTCCATCTTGTTGAAGGCCTTCCCTTCTTTCGTCGACCCTCCACCCTACCAAGCATGACATCCTTCTCCAGGGAATGGTCCCTTCTGACAATGTGACCAAAGTAGGTGAGACAAAGTCTGGCCATTCTCGCTTCAAAGGAGTATCTCGGCTGTACTTCCTGTAGGACGGATCTGTTAGTTCTTTTAGCAGTCCATGGTACTTTCAGCATTCTTCACCAGCACCACAGCTCAAAAGCATCAACTCTTCTTTGGTCTTCCTTATTCATTGTCCAGCTCTCACATGCATATGTGGCATTTGGAAATTTCATGGCTTGTGTCAGGCGCACCTTAGTCATCAAGGAGACATCCTTAATCCTCAGCACTTGAAAGAGTTCCTTTGCAGCTGACCTGCCCAGTGGTACACGTCGTCTAATGTCCTGACTGTTGCTTCCATTGGTGTCAATTGTAGAACCAAGCAGTTTGAATTCTTTGACAACCTTAAACTTTTCTCCATTTATCGTGATGCCGTTTATTGATCCAGTTGTGAAGACTTTTGTTTTCCTTATATTGAGATGTAATCCATACTGCAAACTGTATTCTTCAATCTTCATCAGTAAGTGCCTCAAGTCATCCTCACTTTCAGCAAGCAAAGTTGTATCATCAGCATATCTCAGGTGGTTAATGATTCTTTCTCC
>NW_006921682.1:9882774-9892619 GCF_000298275.1 Orycteropus afer afer | reverse complement strand
ACCTCTGGAAGTTCTCTGTCAATATACTGCTGCAACCGTTTTTGAATTATCTTCATTAAGATCTTACTGCATGTGATATTAACGATATTGTTTGATAATTTCCACGTTGTGTGAGATCACCTTTCTTTGGAACGGGTACAAATATGGATCTCTTCCAGTCAATTGGCCAGGTAGCTGTCTTCCAAATCTCTTGGCATAACCGAGTGAATGCCTCCAGTGCAGCATCCATTTGTTGAAATATCTCAATGGGTATTCCGTCGATTCCTGGAGCCTTGTTCTTCACCAGTTTCTTCATTGTAGGTTCGATTTCCTCCTTTGATTGGTTTTAAATCATATATGACCTCCTGAAATGGATGAAGATCTTCCAGTTCTTTTGGGTACAGTGACTGTTTGTATTCCTTCCATCTTCTTTTGATGTTTCCTGCATCTTTCAATATTTTGCCCATAGAATCTTTCAGTATTGCAACTCAAGGCTTAATTTTTTTCCTCAATTCTTTCAGCTTGAGAAATTCTGAGTGTGTTCTACCCTTATGGTTTTCTAACTCCAGATTCTGGCCTATTCTTAGGTCCCTGGAATCCAAATGAGAATGCTGTAACTTTAAAACCTCAAATCGTTGCCACTTGTAAAGATTCAAAATAGCTTTGCCCTCAGTCACTTCAGATATCCAGAATGGCCACCACTTGTAAACATTCAAAGTGGCTGCACCCTCGGTCACTTTAGGTATCCAAAATGGCTTCCGCGTGTAAGCAATCAAAACGGCTGGGCTCTCCGGACAGTGGAAAGTCAACAGCTCAGGTTGTCGCCCTGCTTGCTGTTTCCCTTCCTAGTCATAGGCCACCAGCACAGTCATCCCTGCAGCCCTAGGTGACCAAGGTCTTTAGGTCAATTCTCAGGTTCCAACACCACTTGGAAATATTCAGACTGTTGGTCCCATCAGAGTAGCTGACAGCTGTGACTGCCTCTGTACTCATCTGTTTTGGTTCAGGTTTTTTCACTAGTTGATGCCTAATCTACTTCTGTGTAATTCCTTTCAAAGCTCATGGCTCCAGTCTTCTGTATCTCTGTCAAATTGGTTTTTCTTTTCTTTGTTGAATAGGGTCTGTGTCGCTTGTCTGCCTATTCCTCCATCTTACTGGAAGTCCTATTTCCAACTTTTTAAGGTAGTGCTGTACAGTTTTCCACTGTGGTGGTACCATTTTACAGTCTCATCAAAAGTGTAGTTAAGTTTCCATCTCTCCACACCCTCACCAAGTAATCTGCCTTAAAAAAAAAAAAAAAAAAAAATCACTGCTTTTGAGTAAATTTGACTCTTAGCAACCCCTCCTTGGCTTTCCAAGGTGGTATCTCTATGGAAATAGATTGCCCAGTCTTCCTTCTGAGGAGTGTCTGGTAGGTTTGAACTGCCACCTTTCTAGTTAGGAGTCAGATGCCTTAGGCACTACGCCACCATTTCTTCCAATCTGCCTTCTTGTTGTTGTTGTTACGTGCCGTCGAGTCGGACCCGACTCATAGCGACCCCTCCTTGGGTTTCCAAGGCAGTATCACTATGGAAGTAGATTGCCCCATCTTCCTTCCGAGGAGTGGCTGGTGGGTTTGAACCGCCAGCCTTCTGGTTAGCAGTCAAGTGCCTTAGCCACTATGCTACCAGAGCTCCCTGCCTTAGTATCTGTGAATTCTTATTACTGTGTACATTTACAAAAGACCTAGAGTAACTACTAAAAAGCCGTATTTTTGTACCATTCTGGTTATTAATTGTCAGTATTTATTATGTCTTATGAATCTCAGTTTAAGTCTCTAGCCCTCTCAGAATCTTTTACCTCACAAACTTCATTGTTAGATACTTTTACCTTACCTAAGCCCATTTGTACCTCTACTTTTTAGTACCTTCTCTCCTTTTCCCTCCCCTTCTTTCTTTTTCTATCTCTCCTAGCTATCAGTACCACCATCAGATATCCAATGGTCATGCTCCACATCTCTAATGTTCCTTATACCTGTTATTATTGTTAAGTGCCACGTTGATTCCAACTCATAACAGCCCTTTGTACAACAGAATGAAACACTACCTGGTCTTATGCCATCTTCACAGTCCTTGCTATACCTGAGCCATTGTTGCAGCCACTGTGTCGATTGAGGACCTTCCTCTTTTCTGCTGACCCTCCACTTTACCCAGCATGATATCCTTCTCAATGGAATGGTCCCTTAGTGACCCTATGACCAAAGTAGGTGGGACAAAGTCTGGCCATTCTCACTTTCAGGGAGCATTCCAGGACAGATTTGTTTGTTCTTCTGGCTGTTTTTGTTGTTAGAGACCATCATGTCCTTTCCCACCCATAGTGTCCCTGTGTACAACAGAATGAAACACTGCCTGGTTTGGGGCCATCCTCACAGTCATTGCTGTGTTTCAGCCCATCATTGCAACTACTGTGTCCATCCTTCTTATTAAGGTCTTCCTCTTTTTCACTGACCCTCTGCATTACCAAGCTTGACATCTTTTCAGACAAGATAACCAAAATACAAGCAGCAAAGTGTGGTCATTCTTTCTTCTAAGGAGCATTCTATCTGTATTTCCACTAAGACAGATTTGTTCATTCTTCTAGCAGTCCATGGTAAATTTAGTGTTCTTCACCAGCACTACAATTCAAAGACATAAACTCTTCTTTGGTCATTCTTATTCATTGTCTAGCTCTCATGTGCATATAAGGTTATTGAAAATACCATGGTTTGGGTCAGGGGTACCTTAGTCTTCAAATCAACATCTTGGCTTTTTAATACTTTATCATTAGTCATCCTTATACCTAGGAGACCTTATCTCACTCAGAGTCAGTTTGCTCCTGTTTAATAAGATTTTACTCAGTTTTGTAATCTTCCAACTCATGATAGTTTTAGATATGTACTGCTTATAATGGTAATCTAGTCACATGTGGCCAAGTGCCACATATTGAAATGACAGTATTTTGGATATATTGGGTTAAATAAAATGTATTAAAATTAATTTCTTCTTTCTTTTTTTTTAATTTTGTCTTTTACATGGCTACTAGAAAATTTTAAATTACATAAAACTAAACTCACTACTGTGGAGTCAAATCTGATTCATAGCGACCCTTCCTTGGGTTTCTGAGGGGGTATGACTATGGAAGTAGATTGCCCAACCTGCCTTCTGAGCAGTGGCTGGTGGGTTTGAACAGCCTGCCTTAGGCACTATGCCACCAGAGCTCATTTCTCCTTGACAATGCCTTTTTTTTTTTTCTAATTGTGATTTGGATAAAAGTTTACAGAGCAAATTCACTTTCCATATAGCAGTCCACAGACATATTCTCATGACATTGACTACAATTTACTCCAGTGCAACGGCTCCCTTCTCACTTCCTCCCGATAGTTACCTCTTCCCTGTGTCCATCCCTCCATGCACTCCTGCCCCCTGAAATGTCTACCTGTGTATAAACAGCCCTTCTTTCTCTCATGGGCAATGCCTTTTAGATACCATGAAATAAAAGAAAATATAAGAAGATTTGTTAACACAAAGGAGAAAATAAAAATAAATTATTTATTTAAAAATTAATATGCATAACATCTGGCCCTCTTTTGGATAGGTGCAAATTGTTCTTGAGCATTTTGGCAGGCCCAGAGACCAAAACCAAAAACTGCATCCATTGCCAGGAAATTGATTCTGAGTCTTAGTGACCCTTTAGGATCATGTAGAACTGCCCCATGGCATTTCCAAGGCATTTGACTGTTAACCAGCAAGCTGGAGGTTCAGACCCACCAACCACTCCTTGGAAGGAAGATCAAGCAATGTACTTACATAGTGAAGTGCAACGCACTGCTGTCAAGTCGGATCCGACTCAAAGAGACCCCTTCTTAGGTTTCCGATGTGGTATCACTACAGAAGTAGGTTGCCCAACCTTCCTTCGGAGGAGTGGCTGGTGGGTTTGAACCGCCAGCCTTCTGATTAGCAGTCAAATGCCTCAGCTACTACCAGAGCTCCCTCTGTAGTGATCCAACTTGACGGCAGTGAGTAAACCTTTATAGAAGCAGACTTCTGCACCTTTTTCCCAGAGTGGCTGGCTGGTTTGAACTGCCCACACTTTGATTAGCAACCAGAGCGCTTAACCGCTTTGCCACCACAGCTCTATAAGCATTGCTATACTACTACACAGTCTGGTTGAGATTCATAATAATTGGCCCTGAATTGTCAAGAAAGGTTAAATTGTGTTTGAGATACAGTTGACTCTTGAACAATATGGGTTTGTACTGCATGAGTCTACTTACAGGAGGAGTTTTTTCAAGGTATGGATCTTGGAGAAATTTAAGAGCTCATAAGCACTACAGCAGAGTAATTAACAAAAGATAGCTTGATGAAAATGATGTAGAAGAAGCAGTGCCAGAAAACAAATTGACATTAGATAATCTAGCAGAAGGATTCCAGTTATTCAGGACTTCTTTTATGACATGGGCCTTTTCTAAGATACAGGCACTAAAACTAAAGCAAATGATGAAACAAAGATTGGTATCATGTAGAAATATTTTTAGAGAAATGAAAAAGGAAAAATTCAGACAGAAATTAGTATTTCCATAAATTTACAGAGTATGTCTTCCTCTCTGCATCCCCTTCCATCTCCTCCACTTCTTCTAGCTCACCCACCCCTGAGACAGCACGACCAACCCCTCTTCCTCCTCCTCCTCAGCCTGCTCAGCAGGAAAGTGTTGAGGATGAAGACCTTTAATAATGATCCACTTTCACTTAATGAATAGTTAATAGTCATCATGTCATACAGTTTCTAAACTTATATGTTGTGTATATGTGTGAATGTCTTCATGTGGAGATCTAATAAGGCAGGAACTGTGTTAATTAACTGTTAATTGTTTATGTTATTGATACGGTTTATAATCAAGTGCAGGCTATTAATAGTTAAGTTTTGGGGGAGTCAAAAGTTACACACAGATTTTACTGCACATGAGTTGATGCTCCTAAGCCCTATGTTGTTCGAGGGTCAACTCTATTTCATTTTTCAACACGCCTAAGCATGTAATGTGTTACAGAAAGAAATTACATCAAAAATATGGTCCTGCCAACTCAGGACCATAGTATTGGTTACCAAACTCAACTGGCAAAGCGTAGTACATAAAAATCTTGTTCTACAACCTGTTGGTGAGCAGCGACTGGGGTCTTAAAAGCTTTCGAGCAGCCATCTAAGATGCAGCTAGTGGTCTCCTCTAGTCTGAAGCAAAGAAGAGTGAAGAAAATCAAGGGCATTTGGAAACAATTCATCCAAGGATATGATGGACCTTGACACCAGAAGAACTAGATGGTGCTCAGCTACACCTTGGGAAGGGATCAAAACTGGAGATCCTGGATAGAGTGGGAGGAAAAATGTGGAGCAAAATTTAAAAACACAGTAATGACCAGAATTACTGGTCAGATCGAGTCTAGTGCGACCCCCAAGATTATGGCCCTCGGATACCTTTTAGGCCTGGGATAGGACTTACTCCCAAGGCTTGGCTCTCAGCCCACCAGTAGAAAGACTTACATGCAGAACACCCAACTCGGGATGATGCACCCATCTACTCTAGTGAGATACATCCCTTGGAGCAGTCGGCCACGGAACAGCATTCCCATGGAGGGAAAGCTGGATAGACAGGAGTATATAGTTAAGAAGGGCACAGGGAGGGGGAGGTCACTGAGAAGGGGGGGCAGTGGGTTATGGTTGGGGATGATAATTGGCGTAAAATCAAATGTACATGAAATGTTGAATGTAAAACAAATTTTCTTCTGTTAATTTGCACCCAAAGCACAATAAAATAAATAATTAATAGATTTTTAAAAATCCACAAAGATATGAGTTGAAAGCCTGAATTAGCAGTTATATTGAAAAGTTGACTATCTTGAGTGATTTAGTCCATGTGTTCCAAGAGAATTAATTTTTAAGTTAACAGCATTGTAGTAAAGCTGTGTGATGAATTTGATATTAATTAGGGAGGCTGATAAACTCATGGGAGTAAAATAAGTCCATCAAAGAGTATACATATAAAAATATTCAAAAACTTTTTTAAAAAATTTTTATTGTGATTTGGGTGAAAATTTTCAGAGCAAATTCATTTTCTATACAGCAATTTATACACATTTTGTTTCATGACATTGAATGCAATTTCCCACAATGTAACAGCTTTCTTCCCACTTCCTCCGTATAGTTACCTCTTCCTTGTGTCCTTCTTCCCATGTACTCCTGTCTCCCTGTGCAAATACTACCCTTCTTTTCTCCCATGATTGATCACTCCAAGGGTTATATCTGCCTGATGTAAATGTTCACCCCATATGCCTGTGTGTTGCTTGGCTAGAAGCCATGGGAATGAGTTCAGTTCCAGACCTGAAAGGGTAAGTAGGGGCCATAGTCTTGGGTCTCACCAGGCTCTATCAGACCAGCAAACTGGTCTTTTTTTTTTTTTTTTAATTTTTGAGTTTTGTCAAAAACAACTTTTATATTTATAGATTTTTCCCTGTTGTGCATAGGGTTGCTATGAATCAGAGACGACTTGACTGCACCTAACAACAGCAACATTATTTTGACATGAAGGATTTATATTAAAAATCATTATTTAAAATAATAATTCATTTTTGGTCTGTTTTCCTTTTTTCTCACTAATAACAAATTTGATCTTTTTATTCAAGAAACTGTTTTGTATGTAGTGCCCCCAATCTCAGCGATATGAGGATATATGAACAAAGCATATTGTGATTTATAAGAGCTATACTGTTATCTATGAAAAAGAAATTACTTTCCTGAAGTGTTTGCTCATATCATGATTCTTTGGTTCCTCTATGCATCAGCCCACTGAGGGCTGAAGTTCTATGAGATCCCTATTTGGCAACTGTTAGACTTCTGTTTCTTTTAAGAAGTATTATCCTAAGGAAATGAAGGCAAATGTAGAAGTACATATGACTATGTCTTGAATGAGTTAAGACCTTTATTGTGATTATTGTATATGATTTAATTTTATTTTTTGCCCTTGGTTTATAAAACGTGTTAGTCTTTGCAAGATTAAATTACTTTGCCAGTTTGGTTTTCTGATGAAGTGCTGATGTGATTTACTTCTTCAGTTTATTTTCCCAAAATATCATTAATCTTTTATTTAAGGTGAGAGCTAATTGGCTTTAGTGTATTCTGATTAATGGTATTATCCAGGTACAATCTTCCTCATTTAAGCCCTCTTTTTTTTTTTTTTAATGTCATTCATTTATTAATTCTCCTTTGAATATCATCATTTATTTATCAATTTAACATATATTTTAACTGTCTATAATAAGCCCAACAATACAGCAGTCATATCATGAATCTTGAGTCAGTAAGAGAAAGAAGTAATGGAATTAGAGCTCACACACTAAATGTCTAACTTATCTAGTGCTACAGTAATAGAAATACCACAAGATAATGGGTTTACCAAATGGAAAATTTATTCTCTCACAATTTATGAGGCTAGAAGTCCAAATGCAGGGTGCCAGCTCTAGGTGAATGCTTTCTCTCTTTGTTGTCTCTGGGGGAAGGTGCTTATCTCCTTTCACCAACTGTTGGCCTGGTATTTCTTGGAGATCTCCATGTGTCTTGGTATCATTCTTCCTCTAAGTCTAGGAGGTTCTCTGCACAGGGGCCCTAGGTCTAAAGAATGTGCTTTACTCTCAGCTCTTCTTTCTAGTAGTAGTAGGTCCCTCTACTCACTTGTTTAATTTCTTATATCTCAAAGGAGATTGACTTCAGATACAACTAAATCCTGTAGATTTCATCCTGACTCATTAACATAACTGCCACTAATGCTGCCTCATGAACATCATAGAGGTTAAGATTTACAACACATAGGATAATTAGATCACTAGATAGAGAATAAAAGTCTAGCCAAGTTGACACACATTTTGAGGGGCTACAATTTAATCCATAAAACTAGGAATGGCACCAGACCAAAACCAAACTCGCTGCTGTTGAGTCGGATCTGCCTCACAGTGACCCCTCCTTGGGTTTCCAAGGCAGTATTACTATAGAAGTAGATTGCCCAGTCTTCCTTCTGAGGAGTGACTGGTGGATTTGAACTGCCAGCCTTATGGTTAGCAGTCAAATGCCTTAGGCACTACATCACCTGAGCTCCAATGAATGGCACAAAACCCACAAAATAAACTAAATAGACTAAAGTGCACAACTGTTGCTGATGGAAGTATATTACCTATGTGAACATTATCTACCAGGTGTGTTGAAAAATTGCTGAGAACCACTTTTAGGAGGAAAACAGAACTAGGCACGTTATCCTTAAACCTTTTAGTTTAGCTATTTACCACTAATAGTACTTGTATGATGTACATGCATGTGTAAATAAAACATTAAGAGCAGGGTAATAATAGTTTGGACCACGGACCACTTTAAGGAGCCAATGAAAGAAGTCATAGACTCACTTTTTGGGGAGAATAAAAAAGATGCACATTTGAACATAAACTTAATTTTTGCCTATATTTTCAGAGGCTTTAGAGACTTGATGAATTCAATGAAGTTAGCAGAGGTCAAAAACCCTTGAATTATATGCATTAACTATAAATATAATCTTAGAACTGGTTTGGTAAGATCAAACTATTAAAAAATTATATTGATGTCCTGACTTTGTACATGATTCAATTAAGACCCAAAATAGACAAATGACTTGCCAATTTACAACTATGTGGGAGCAAAACGAGAACTGGAATCTGTGTCCTTCGACAGTGTTTTTCATTAGAATGATACAAAGTAAATTCATGAAGAAAGTCATATATAAGTTTGACCATACATTTTTGGCAAGATTTTCATGGGTGGAGATGGATTGAGGGTGGAATAATTACCACATAAACAAAAGTTCAGGAAAATGTATGAGAAAAAGCAAGGAATGTAGAGTTTATAGTATGTGTTAGGAGGGTGAAGTGGAGGAGGGAGCATTGAAAAATAAATTGAGTCCATATTTTAAAGAATCTCGAACTGAACATTAAGAGTTGAACATTATTTTGTAAGACAAAGGAACAGGGAGTCATTGATTTTTTTTTTTTTTTCTTTTTAAACTATGACTCTGTTCCTATAGCTTACAAAATAATGTTTAACTCTTAAGCCTGATACTTACAGTGGAGTAAGCTAATTGAAAATGGACTTAATCTAATAGCTCTGAATTAAGAGCTGGAGACATTGGAGCCTAGTTAAAGGGCTATTGTAGAAGAATGTTGAAAGAATAAAGTACATAAATGGTGGCAATAAGAATGGAAAGAATGCCAAGTTGAAAGAAAGCATTGTATGGCTCCATAATGCAGCAGAATTTGTTGTAATTTAATGTATGATTAGAAATATTATGCTACATAGCTATAAATTAATGATAAAATATTTATATCTATACCTTAGATTAATACTTTACCCAGTTATCTTTTTTTTAACATAATCATATTAGCAATCACTTTGTTGATTCAGCATATACTTTATGGATATATTACCAAGGATTCAGACTTCACATGCTGAGGAGTGCCTGTTGGACTGTTCTTGTTAGGTGCCATCGGCTCAACTCTGACTCCTAGCGACCTATGTACAACAGAATGAAACACTGCCCTGTCCTGTGCCATCCTCAGAATACTTGTTATACTTGAGCTCATCATTGTAGCCAGTGTGTGAGTCCATCTTGTTGAAGGTCTTCACCTTTTCACTGACCTTCTACTTTACCAAGCATAATATCCTTCTCCAGGGAACAGACCCTCCTGACAAGACCACAATAGGTGAGATGAAGTCTGGCCATTCTCACCTCCAAGGGGCATCCCACTGTTTTGCCAGGATAGATTTGTTCATTCTTCTGGTAGTCC
>NW_006921682.1:9781472-9882194 GCF_000298275.1 Orycteropus afer afer | reverse complement strand
TTCAGCAAGCAAGGTTGTGTCATCTGCATATCACAGGTTGTTAATGAGTCTTCCTCCAGTTCTGATGCCATGTTCTTCTTCATACAGTCCAGCCTGTCAGATTGTTTGCTCAGCATACGAATTGAATAACTGTGGTAAAAGAATGCAACCCTGATGCATACCCTTACTGATTTTAAACTTTGCAGTATCCCCTTGTTCTGTTCAAATGAATGCCTCTTTGTCTGTGTACAGATTCCTCATAAGCACAGTGAACTGTTCTGGAATTCCCATTCTTTACAGTGTTATCCATAATTTGTTATGATCCACATTGTCAAATGCCTTTGTATAGACCTGTTGGACTAGAGTAACCCATTTTGATTCTTAGTATTACTGGTTTCAAGATAGGCATTCGTGATGCACAGTTTGGCTAGGAGAAATTTCAGATATATTAAAGAGAGAAAATGTTCTCCAAAAGAAGCAATTTTAGAAAATACTGTATTTAGAAGACTATAAAGAGGGCTATTGAGATATGGCTCTGGTGGCATAGTGGATAAGGCATTTAGCTGCTAACCAGCAGGTCAGCAATTCAAACCCACCAGCTGCTCTGCAGAAGGAAGATTGGGCAATCTACTTCTGTAAAGATTTACAGCCCTGGAAACCCAGTGGGGGTCGCTGTGAGTCGAAATCGACTTGATGGCAGTGAAGTTGAGTTGTTTTTTTTTTTCTGAGATACAATGTCTTGAAAGCCATTTTGCTCCTTTCTTTGGTACAATAGTAGATTCAAAACTAAAGAAAAGATCAGTACAGTTAATTTATGTAACCATTTTCTATTATTAAATTAATAATATAGGCTATATTACTTTTGGTTTTAACTTGCTCTTTATACTTTGATCTACTCTCTATATTTTCTATAGTTGAGAAGGAGATAATGTGGGGATGTTTATGATGATTTCAGAAAACAGTGAAGAAAAGGTTCAAAAATTGATGAAATATTTTCATTTTTCTTTGAAAATTTCTATTGGATTTTGTTTTGGGAAATTGTTTCAAGTTTCTCTATGCATAAGGAGAATATTTTTATTTGAAGTACAAACAAGAGAAATGGAAGTAGGAGATGCTCATTTTTGGATAATCTTAAAATTTTCTTAATTTGCTACATTATCCAATATATAGAGGACATGAACCAACATGTCTACTGTACATTTTAATTTTCTTCTCTGGAATATGTTTAACCCAACACGCCTTAGTTTTATTGTCTACTTCCTTTTACTTAAAATACGTAGCCAAATAAAGCAACAACATTTCTAGTGAAAGCATGAATAATGCAATCTTACATTAATAACAATGAAATTTGAGTTATCCCTTCTTGTTTTTTGTGCATGCTGATGTATGTCTACCTGATTATCAGTTCTTAGAAGGTGGAAATTAGATTTATGTATTTTCAGTGCCTTTTATCTTTTTCTTGAATGCTTTATAAAGATTTTCTTGATTCTTATGTTTTTTAGAAAACTTCTTAGATTAATCAGTGATAGGCATTTTAGGAGCTCTGGTAGCATAGTGCCTAAGGCACTTGACTGCTCACCAGAAGGCTGGCAGTTCAAACCCACCAGCCACTCCTTGGAAGGAAGGTTGGGCAATCCTACTTCCGTAGTGATACTGCCTCAGAAACCCAAGGAGGGGTCGCTATGAGTCGGGGCCGACTCGACGGCAAACAACAACAACAGGCATTATTTCATGTATATAGCCTTGCAGTGACGTTCAGACACTGACGTAACATTGGTTTATATTTTTCAGGGTTTGGTTTTACTTTTCATTATCCATAACTCTATTGTGGAATTAGTCTATAAGAAATGTTTACCACCATTTCTAAACACTGATGGCAATGGGTATATACTGTGAGCCAAAAGCGAAAAAAAAAACAGCTACTATTTTCCCGTTTATATATGTGGAAGATAGATCAAATGAGAAATGAAGAATTAAAAGGTGTGCAAATTATTAGTTTAGGTTAGATGAATTGCCCCTATAAGGTGCAGGATTAGGTTTCAGGTATGAAGTTGTAGCAGTACTGTTAATATTTCTCATCTGTCAACTTTCCCTCTTTTGTTCTTATTCTTTTTGGAGATGATAGGTCCATATTTCAGAATTTAGAATTTTTCAGATTTAAAAAAGAAATCGTTTGGCATTTCTTATAAAATTAAACATAACACTTACAGCCCAGCATTCCTGCTCCTAGGTGTGTATCTAAGAGAAATGAAAACATATTCCTGTGTAAAAACCTATCTGTGAATGTTTAGAGTTAAAATAAATAAATAAAGTTGGAAACAACCCAAATTTTCATCAACTGGTTAATGAATATGAAAATTCAGGGACATGCATATTATGGAATACTATTCAACAATGAATAGGAACACATGACTGATAGGTTCAGCCACATGGATGATTCTCAAAAGCAATATGCTAATTAAAGAAGCCAGACTCAAAGGTTACATATGATTCCATTCTGTAATAATTATAAGGACAGAAATCAGATGCATGGCTACCATAGAATGGGGTTGGGATAGCAGATTGACTACATAGATGCATGAGGAATTTTTTGGAGTGATGGAAATGTTCTGTCTCTTGATTGTGTTGATAATGACACAACTATATAAGTTTATAAAAAGTTATAGAACTATATGCCTATAAAAGGTGAATTTTACTGCATGTTGCTTATACTTAAATATACAAACCAAATAAGGAAAGAGATATTTACTATATATTACCTAATATCCCTAGTGGAGTCTGAGACTGTGCCCTTTAATTAAGCATTCATATTTTTAGAGTGAAACATGATTACTGTATACACAAAAAACAAACTAACTCACTGCCATCGAGTCGGATCCGACTCATAGCGACCCCTTCTTGGGCTTCTAAGTTGTCATCTCTATGGAAGTAGATTGCCCACTGTATATACACTAAGTGGGTTAAATTTTGCTGACAGAAGACCTTTCTGGATTTTGGATTTGCATAGAAAGGAGTGTGGATCAATACTATAGAAAAGGACCACTTGTATAGAACAAAAAATACTAATATTGGCTATATTATTTGTAAGGGGCTCTGGTGGCATAGTGCCTAAGGCATTTGACTGCTGGTTTACCAGATGGTTGGAGGTTGAAACCCACCAGCCACTCTGCAGAAGGAAGACTGGGCAATCTACTTCCGTAAAGATTTACCACCTCAGAAACCCAAAGGGGGTTGCTACGAGTTGGCATCAACTCAGTGGCAGTGAGTTTGGTTTTTGGTTTATATTATTTATGACAAGTATGGATTTTACTTTTCCAAACCACTTTTTGGAACAAATATTGTAGGAAATTTTAGTATACTTCCTCTAACTTCTACCTGCCATTCTTTGGTAACAGTGGGTATTCCTGTCACCTAGACTCAGTACATGGCTTCACTGTCTGCCATACTTAGAAAGAATTTCCTCTTCTTCCTTTCATCACTTTCTCCTTCCCTCCTTTCTTATGTTCTTTTTAAGGTAGCATTACGTCCTTTCCTCAGCCACATTATCTAATAGGTTGGTTTCTTTTGAAGTATAGGCACACTTTGCATAATGTCACATTGATTAACAACTGCTTGAAGAAGCAGCTCTCTTGGCTTTTAATATCCAATTTAAGAGAATGTATATCCCTTAATACTTCCTTTTTTGGCCAGTGTATATTTAGATTTATGTCTCCAAGTTTAATACCCATGTGTTTCACAAAATAATTTGCAGAGAAAAGTCTTGAGTTACATTCTAAAACCATTTGACAGAATATCAGAAACAAATATGTGATTGGAAAAAGTCTGATTTGAAAGTGATTTGAAAAGTCTGTTAAGTGGCAGTAAATGGATTATGTATGTGTCTTAGATGTTCTGTAGCTCAGAGAGGTCATATTACTGCATACAAAGAAATTGATGGTAACAACCATATGATATTTTGATTACATTATATATTTCGGCAGATCCTTTGTTATAGATGAGTGTTACATTGTGTTTTAGAACACTGGTTGAGTTTTTGTGTTGATAAGTATTATGTTATAATTCTGATGACTCAAATATTGTTATATTGGATAAAACAGTTGCATTTGGTTGCCTTTTTGGGAAATTTGTTTTCTAATTTTCTAATTTTGCATCTCTGTTTTCCTAAAGAATTGTAAAAATCTTGTCAATTAAAAATACTGTTGATTTATATCTAGTTCTATACTTTCAGGTGAGCTTTTTGTCTTTAAAAGAATCTTAAAAATGAAATAGTAATATCTATAATTAAAAGAGCATAACTATACAAAAACAAGCACTTTCTTCTGAAAGTGTTATTCTTTTAGCATCTGGTTAAAGGTTTACCAAAAATTTAGAATTGTAACCAACTGGATGGTGTAGGTTGGGGTAGAATTACTGCTTACTTCTAACGTCCCCAGGTACCACTTGCAAACCATTTAGTACAGATTTTTTTTTTCTTTTTTTGCCCCAGATAATTTTATGTTTTTACTTAAAGCCTGCTTAGGACAGTATTAAAACTGTCCGATCTGGTTAATATTGAAAATCAAATGCTGGATGAGAAGTTTTGATCTGCAGCTTTAGCGATCATTTAATCCTTATCCGTTGTTTTCCTGATGGCAGCACAATGGAGTTTTCCTGGAATATAAAGTGACTCCAGTCAAAGCCAGCAGTTTTATCTAATACTCCCTTTGTATGTTCAGTATGGTAAGCACTAGCCACATTTGCCTGCTGCATACTTGAAATATGGCTAGTGCCAATGAAATAAATAAAAGAAATTTATTTCTTTATAATTTTA
The DNA here is from genome assembly GCF_000298275.1 of Orycteropus afer afer. Lineage (NCBI taxonomy): Eukaryota > Metazoa > Chordata > Mammalia > Tubulidentata > Orycteropodidae > Orycteropus > Orycteropus afer. Next base: position 9,877,405 of record NW_006921682.1, on the reverse strand, counting down.
ATTAATATAAATTGCTGTCTGAGGCTAGTGGTTACTGTACTGGATAGTACAATTTAGAGGTTATGGTGGGATTATAGCACAGTTGATGTTTAATGTTAGTTAATGTTAATATAAAGGTCAAATTGCTTTTGGAGGAAGACCTAACTTTAACTTCTTTATAACGTTAGATTATCTCCTAGTGCTTTAGTTAGTATCTTTCACAGCCCAACAGCTGGTTCTAAATTTTCAAACCTATTAGTGAAAATATAATGAAATTCATCAATTAATATTTTATTCCCAATATAGGGTGTCAGTTTAACTACAATATTCATTTCAACTCATGTATGCTGGTACCTTGATGAGAAAATATCTGTGTCAGAATTGTCAATTCATGGCACTTCTGAGCCCTTAGCAACATAAGAGCCCATACTTTAACCTGATGACTAAGATTCTTGACTGATGTAGGTCTTCCCTTGAAATATCTAATAAGTTGAGGAATTAAAGCCTGCTGTGGGAAGTGCAAAGGAGCTCTGGTGGCACAGTGGTTACTATGCCACACCCATCAGTTAGGTTTCAACTCACAGCAACCTCATATGCAACAGAACGAGACACTGCCCAATCCTGCTCCATCCTCACAATCGTTGCTTTGTGTGAGCCCATTGCTGCAGCCACTGTCAGGCTATCTCACTGAAGGTCTTCCTCTTTTTCTCTGACCCTCTACTTTATGTGTATATTTCAATGCGAATGACTTATTTTTATAAAACTAAGTCCACTTTGATCCTTTTGGGTGCTTATCAAGGGATAAAAGTGTTTTAAAATGTTGACCTTGAGATAGGTCATAGTCATAACTTCTACTTATTGGCATAGGTTTCCTTCATTTTTATTCAAAAACTAATTTTGCCTTTATACTAAGTTTTAGGGTTATTTCTGACCTCCTGAGAGAAACAGGGCGATTTTATTTTTAACCATCATTCTAATTATGTAGCTATTTCACACATTAACCTGTATGTTTATATGAGTAGACATGTGTTTATATACATATATGTGTGTCTGTGGCAATGGCAACAATTGTGAGGATGGCATAGGACTGGGCAGTGTTTCATTCTGTAATTCATAGGGTCGCTATGAATTGGAACTGACTTGTAGGCACCTAACAACAGCAAAAATGTGATGATTTGCTTCCCAAACCAAAACCAAACTCAACTGCTATTGAGTCAGATGTGACTCATAGTGACCCCTCTTTGGGTTTCCTAGGCAGTATGTCACTCCTCGGAAGGAAGGTTAGGCAATCTACTTCCGTAGTGATACTGCCTCAGAAACCCAAAGAGGGGTCGCTATGAGTTAGGTCTGACTCCACGGCACATAACAACAACAAACATGACTACAGAAGTAGATTGCCCAATCTTCCTTCCAAGGAGTGGCTGGTGGATTTGAACCGCCAGCCTTCTGGTTAGCAGTCAAATGCCTTAGGCACTATGCCATCAGAGCTCCCTTGAGGAGCCTTGAAAACCCTACGGAGCAGTTCCCCTCTGCACACATGAGGTCACCATGAGTGAGAATTGACTTGACAGCAATTACCAACAATATTATTATATATATACCATCATTAGTTATTGGACTAATAAAAACAATTTAGACATTGCAGAGTAAACTTTGTGCCTTTTTTTTTTTTTTAATTGCCACTTTATTCTAATCAAAGAAAAGTATTTTAAGCCATCTATTTTTTCCATCCTTGGCTGCTATTATCTTGACTATAATTGCCTAGTTTCCTTCTGGGTGATCTATTGCGAGTCCTTATCTGGATGTTATTAAAGAATATAAATGCTCCATACAGCACCATAGTCTCACCCAGAGTTTTTCCAGATTCTAGGCTAAAATGAAACAGAACTGGTGGTTGGCTGTTAATTAGCTCAGATTTGCTGTCATAGTGTGTGAGAGACTTCTGTTAGTTGTGCCTGCAATATATGTGGCATTTGAAAAAAATATCTTTGATTGTTTATGGATTGTGGTCCTTGGGCACCAAATAGTGGATGCTGGAATGTATTGCAGAAAAGCTCTAAGAATAAAAGTACATAGTGATTTGTAATACCTGGATCAGACTCTGTTGGATGTACTTATATGTTTACTTTTGAAAGCTTTGGTTTATTATCAACTTATCCAGGAGCCAGTAACATTTTTTCAAAAATGTGGCTCATGGCAAAAACATCAGTAATCTATGCTTGATGCTAAGTTTATGTAGGTGGCGTGCTTTGAACTTTGGGAGTCTTAAGTACTTTGCAGTTATTACCTAGCTTATTGAAGTCGTGTTTCACTATGACTTAAATTTCAATAGTAGCTGTTTTCAATTCACAATCTTAATGTGTTTTATTGTATATCAGTGAATTTATACTTATTCCAAAATATAAACTGTCAGAATTCTCCCTTCCTCCCTCTCTCCCTCCCTCACTCTTTTCCTCCCTCTCTCCCTCCCACCCTCTTTCTCTCCCTCTCTTTCTTCCTTTTTCTTTGTTGTTTTTCTTTTTTTAGGGAGTAATGTTGAGGGAGGTAGGTGGGTGAAGGAGCACCTTCCTCCCCAACAAAAAATTCACTGGAGTAGAGTATGAACATATTTTATGTAATTACAAACATGCAGATCTTTAAATATATTTGGTATCTACTTGTTCAAGTATTTCAGTATTTCTTCATTAGTTTCAAAAAAAAGTTCAAACGTCTTACTTTAGAGAGCTATTCCTGATCATTCCATTTCCTTTCTACCTCATCCTATCCAGTTCCCCTGCAGGTGTCCTTTGCTTCAGACTTACAGAGCTAAGGTTTGTTTCCCTTCTCATTTTTTTTACCTTGGTTGCTGCCTTCCCTCTGATCTTCTTCACCTGTGGAGTACCTGTTCTTTCAAGATTCTGCTCAATTGGTGCAGGAGATCCTGGATAGAGTGGGAGAGTAATGTGGAACAAAACTCAAAATTATAAAAAAGACCAGCTTTGCTGGTCTGATGGAGCCTGGTGAGACCCCCAAGACTATAGCCCCTAGCCACTCTTCAGGTCTGGAACTCACTCCTGTGGCTTCCAGCCAAACAGTTGTTGTTGTTGTTTGCCATCGAGTCGGCCCGACTCATAGCAACCCCTCCTTGGGTTTCCGAGGCAGTATCACTACAGAAGTAGGATTGCCCAACCTTCCTTCCGAGGAATGGCTGGTGGATTTGAACCGCCAGCCTTCTGGTGAGCAGTCAAGTGCTTTAGGCACTAGACAAGCATATAGGGTGGACATTTACATCAGGTACATACACTCCTGGGAGCAATTGATCCTGGGAGAAGAGAAGGGCAGTGTTTGCACAGGGAGACAGCTTGGGGAGTGGGAGTGCAAAGGAGAGAAAGGCACAGGAAAGAGGAGAGAAAATGGGGAGAAAATGGGGGAAGAGAGGTGTTACATTGTGGAGAATGGCACAGGAGTGCAAAGGAGAGAAGGGCACAGGAAAGAGGAGAGAAAACGGGGAGAAAATGGGGGAAGAGAGGTGTTACATTGTGGAGAATGGCAGTCAATGTCATGAGACAAAATGTGTATGAACTGCTGTATGGAAAATGAATTTGCTCTGTAAACTTTTACCCAAATTTCAATTAAAAAAAAAAAAAGATTCTGCTCAGTTTCCCTTATTTTTGGAAATAATGACTGCTGAACCATGACTCTTCTGCCTCAAGTTAATCCCATTTAGGCTTATCTGTGAGCTCTTAATTAAGAGATTTTTCTTACTCTGTGTAGTCACTTGTTTACTTGTCTGTTTCCTTTAGTAGACTAATATCCTCTGAGGTCAGAGGTAATAAATAGTGGCTTTCTTTTAGTCTCAATCTGGCACATAGGCTTTACAGATGAATATTTGTGACTGATTGAGTGAATGACATATATTTATATAGATATATTTATATATATCCATAATTTAATTTGCTTTGATCTTGGTTCTTAAGGTATTTGAGGATATGAGTTATACCATTTTCCTCACAAGAGCTTTTTTAAATTGATTCCTTTCCATATTACAAACTAAAATGTTTATTAAAGATAGGTCTTTGACTTTGGGAAGACAAGAGCCATAATGGCTAGAGAATATAATAATATGGATTTTATACTGTTAGTCAACTAGGTAAAAAACCTAGAATACAATTTATGGGAAATTTGAAAGACCAACGGCTATGATCATGAAATTATGCATTCTAAGTTATCAGTATATATTGTGAACCTGTGACTTTTTTTGGTATACAGAATTCCATTAGGATAATATAGCTGTTTAAAACCTTTTTCCTTATTGGAAAGTATTGGGTTTAGTATTGTTTCTGGATCTTAATTTAACTTAATTCAAGAGGCAAGACAAAGATTAAGCTAAAAGAATATTTACTAATAATAAATTATAGTAAATAATTTAAATATATGTTTGGTGGGCCTGAGGTGTCTTTCTAGTATTTGCATCAATATTCTGCATTTTATACCAAAAAAAGAAATAAAATTCACTGATAATACTTTAAAAATAATGTAAGCTAATTCGATAATAAAGTATAATATTTTCATCTAATCTGAAATTTTCCTTCTTAAATGTACACTTTATATTTACTGTCATATTAATTTGCTGAGACATTTTGTGTAATTATTTCTTTAATGATACAGCAAACTGAGTCAGCGTATTATAGCTGAATCATAGTCCTGGCTGTTCTTTTTATTTGTTGAATGAACTAATGCTGTATTATTAAAATTTCTTGTCCTTCAACTGAGCTTGCAAAAGAAATTTGATTGTTAGATTTTGAACACCCTACGATATTTGTTATGGAAGGTTTTCAGTTATATTTCTGTTTTCAGACTGTGACAGATTAAGAAAACCCATTGTGAAAAAATAGAATGGAGAAAATTACCTGCATCTCACTAGTTGGATATTTGTTCATTCTCAGAGACTGCAGCCGCTTTTTAAAAAATACATTTTTAATATTTATTATTGTTTTAAATTTGGTACTAAATTTTTATAGAATATAAGAGATTACAGCACTTTAGAATATTATTGTCATTTAAGAATGTATTCATTGTTTTTGGTTTCGGGGCGCTGCCTCCAAGAGGTTCATAGCATTTGGTACGTAGTTCACGTATTTCTAGTCTACAGACCTACCCTATAGAGGCAAAGGCTTCATGGTTCAGATATTTGCATTTTCTATTGCTTATAAAGCTCAACAATGGTAATTAATGTTTTTTTTTTTTATTTTTTTTTAAAAAAACTTTCCATTGCCATTACAAACAAAATGGAATGTTTTGAAGACTAGTAATTTGCACCTTTGAAGAGCCACATTATTTTGCTTTTGTCTCACAATATATTATGCTTCACAAGTATACTGTGACAGCCTGAATAGAAAAGGGGGAAGGGGACATTGTCTTCAGCTGGCATGCTGTTATCTGGAGGGAATGTGTTTCTGGACACGAGATTTAGCATTCATTGGTTGTCTGAAGAAAGCTATTTCATCTGAGGATTGGACAAGAAGCTGCGTCAATTTGCTGCCCGTCTCCAAGGCACTGGTGATGCTGCCTTCACAAGCTGGCTAACGTCACGGCTCCATCACCCAGCGGGGTGTGGACTCTCTTTTTCTGTTCTTCTCTATTTAATTCTCTATTTGCTGCCTACTGCATTTCTTAATCTGTCTTCTGCCAAATGCTAACAGCATGATATTTTGCAATCATCTAGGTGAATACAAGAAAGACGAACTCCTAGAAGCTGCTAGGTAAGTGATTCCATTTATTTTAAGTGAGTATAATGCATTTAAGGGAGAAGAGAGGGAGGGCAGGTGGAGGACTATAAAAATTAAAACATGTTATTGTCTTGCTTGGATTTTATGTGATAATGTGAATAAAACCTCATACAAAATCTTTATGTACTTTTTTTTTTACATGATTGGCATTTTTAATGATAAAATCTTTCAATGTGGTGCTGATTATAAGGTTAATTTTATTGGAAACATTTCTTACGGTACCTGCAAACCTTAGTTGCCCAGCTTTTGGAATGATATTGTTGGAGTTCTTAAATGCCAGTCTCTTCATTTTTCTCTGAAAAATTTTCCAGCACAGCTTGAAAGAGGGGCATAAAGTAACTGTTAAAAATTCTCATCCATTTTCTTTTGTTCTTCATCATTTATAATTTAATTGATTAGCTCTTGGTGTTATTTTGTATGTATTTTTCACTCCAGTGTTTTAGATCACTTATCAGTATAAAGTTTGTTTGTAATTAAGAAGATGACTTTACGAAGATAAATAAAGCAAATAATGTAGACAGCTATATTATCCAAGATGTACTACCATATAATGATTAAGAAGAATAAATTAGAAATAAATTAATTCAATTTAATATAGCAAGAGATTAGTTGAGATCCATGTAAAAGGTATTGAAGCAAACCAAGATTATTTGCCACTCTTGTGAAAATATATATTCATAAGAAGCTCTGTAATTTTATAGGAATTGACTTATTACCTTTTTGTAGGAGTGGTAATGAAGAAAAACTAATGGCTTTACTGACTCCTCTAAATGTGAATTGCCATGCAAGTGATGGACGAAAGGTAAGTTATTTAAAATATAATATTCCCTTCCCTAATTTCTTTTTACTTTCCAATTAAATTTTTTAAGGCTGGTGTATATGCCCACACACATGCACATACATGTAACACAAGCGAACAAACATACTCATATATGCGTATATTTTTACTGGCATCTTTTCACTGCAAAGTGAAATGCTGCTATATCTGTTGCTGGCAGTTGTGACATATTCATAGAGCTGGTGAAGCATGGCTCTTAAGTAAGCCTTTTCTTAAATGTCAGACACTGAAAGTTTGTGAAATGTGACTGCAGTTTTGTCTGTGATTAATATTGTAACAGCATATATTATTTTCTGTGTATAATAATGGAAATTTGAAACATTGGTTTATATTGTTTTTATTCATAATTGTTAGGATATTTGCTTTTTTTTTGGCAGAAAAAGATTTGTTTGCTAGATACCAACACTTTCCATTTAAAGCTGAGAGATGTTAATCATTTTTTTAGATGTAACAGCCCTATTTTTTGTTTACTTTTGTTTTTATTGGCTATGTTTTTGTGGTATATTTGAAGACAGTAGGTTAAAGCAAAGAGCAATATTCTGTATGAATATAGATTGTCATAGTGTAAGGTAATATGTAAAATGTATAGCTGGCAGCTTCATTATCTGCTTTGTTTTCTTGTTAGATATAAACTGAAATGTAATCCTTTACAGCCTTTGGTAATTGACTGCAAAGTGTTGGAGTGATTTACCTAATAGACATCAAAAACCAAAGCACTGTCTTTTTGAAAATGACAGTTGGTTTTGAATGTTAGAGAATGACTTTTACATCTAAAAAACTTAAAATATTTTCAAAGATACATTGCAAATATTCAGGAAAATAATCCTGTGCCTAATGTTTCAAGAACAAATTATTTTGAAATTATTTATGGTAAAAATAAATGGCAAATATGATGATGACTGGTACCCACTTAGAAGTAATAAACTATTTTGCTTTTTTATAAATCACTTTTCTGAAAGCAGTAATCTTATAGATTAAAATTACTTCAAGTTTTCCTTGACTGCCTCCTTGCTTTTTTACCATTCTAATGAAATCCATGTAATAGTGGCAAGGAATTGAATCCCTCAGAACATAACGTATGTTATTTGTTATTTTAAATGGCTTGTGTATTATGTCAGATAGCCCAGTAAGTGTTTGTTTTCTTCAGATAATTTGGGGAGACACTTCTTTTTTCATGGAAGATTAAATTATGGATGTCAAGCTATAAACTGCTAAAGATTTACATAGTACTAGTACTGATTTGGGGGAATAGTTTTAAAATAATCGGTCATATTTCCTTTGATTTTGAAGTTGCTTTTGGAATATTAACACATTTGTGTGTACTTTGAGCTCCAGATTCTATTTGGATCCCCTCAATAGATTAAGTGACCTCTACCACTGTGTAAGGAGCTCTGGTGGCGTAGTACCTAAGGCGTTTGACTGCTAACCAGAAGGCTGGTGGTTCGAACCTACCAGCCACTCCTCGGAAAGAAGGTTGGGCAATCTACTTACGTAGTGATACCGCCTCAGAAACCCAAGGAGGGGTCACTATGAGTCGGATCCGAATTGATGGCAGTGCGTGTGTGCATGTGTTTACCACTGTTAGGAAAGGGCCTTCTTACCTGTGGTAAGTGCAGCTATGTTTTTAAAACATAGTTTTCTTAGAGCCCAGCCTACTTCAGTTTTTTGTAACCATTTTAATACCACGGAATTTATGTGAAATTACTATAGCAAGAGTCTGTTTTTATACCAGCCTTATTCTTCCATCCTTATTCATCTAACTTGACAACCCCATTTCTAGTACAATAAATCCTAATAATTAAGTAGCATGAACACTGATACTTAGCAAATTACTCTCTTCTCCCTGCCTCACTCCCTATACAAATAACTGTTTTAGTTTTTTCTTCTTCCTTCATTACTTTAAATGGAACCACTGTATTCCTCATCCAAATTCCTATGGTTCCTTATCTGTACTACTTAACAGAGTTCCTTGATTTGTAGTTATTCATATATATCTTTTTCTTATACTTACTTACCTGTTAGCTCTCATTGTATTTGTACAAATCAAGCCTGGAACTTTGATTGTAGCAGGAGCTTAGGATACAAATAATGTTCCCTGATAAACATAGTTGTATCTTCTGAGTGAGAAAAATTCTTTGCCATTTAGAAAATTAGAAGTATGTTAATGACAGATTTTATATTTGCTGTGTTATTATTGCTAGAATTAATCTTCTTACTTATTTTTGGGTAATTACACCATGAGGGAGAATTATGTATTTTAATGTGTAGAACATTTTTAAGAACATGCCTCAACTACTGTTACAATACTCACGGATTCACAACAGATGAATAATCCAATAATTCCCTAAAATGTGCTTTTTTTTAGAGTTACTGATTTTCTCAAATAAATTAGGCAGAAAAAGAGTATTAAACTTAAGCATTTATGAGGTTTTAGTGCTACATATTTTACATAGAAAATCATTCACAATTGTCATCTGTCTGCAAAATGCAAATATAATTTCATGATTAAAATTTAATAACATTTTCATTTAGATGTTACCCTCGGTTATGTTACAGAATAATTCATATTAAATATACCAGTTGCAGCAAAGTCCTGAACTGATAAGTATTCTGAATGCTAGTAGCGATTGACATAAAATCCCTTAATTATGGCAGTATCTTTTATTTTTTTGATGCTAGTGTATCTTGAAAACGTGTAAGCAAATCTAGCAGATAATATACATGTCTCTTTCTTGGGTATTTATTATTTTTTCAGACCAAATACTTATGTTTAAAATTAGAAAGATTTTTGTATATAGTAAGTTAGGTATATAAAATTATATCTTGAATTTGCATTTAGAACATAGTATAGAATCAAGTACTTTTTAAAGACTTTTTAAAAATGACTGTATCAGTGGGTAACTGAGCCCTTGCCTACCTTTGTTTTTTTAATATGTTCTTGGTTTATAAATTTAAAAAGCCCCTGGAAATGCCAATTTTGTGACATTTTTTGAAAAAGATATGTACCTTACACATTGACTGGTAGGTGGAAAATTTGCCTAGATACGTGGGGGTTTTGCAGTTTAGTCTTCCTTTTTAATGTAATGTGTGGGATTATATAATGACAGTATAAATTTTAATAATCTCTTAATTCTATACTGACTAGATGATTATCTAATTTGATGATAAGTGAATGGTTAATTTTTTTTATTTCTCACAAGACATTTGTTTTTTTAATCTGTGGAATTCTCAAAGTAGTGAAGTATCAATAAGGTTTTAAGTAATTTATGGTACTATATATGAGCTCTGGTAGTGTAATGCCTAAGGCACTTGACTGCTAACCAGAAGGCTGGTGGTTCAAACCCACCAGCCACTCCTTGGAAGGAAAGTTGGGCAATCTACTTCTGTAGTGATACCACCTCAAAAACTCAAGAAGGGGTTGCTATGAGTCAGGTCTCACTGGACAGCACATAACAACAACAACAAAACAACATATTATGCTTTTATTTTACGTAAGTATTAAAATTGGAGTTTGAGTACTCTGGAAATTCCCAGCTTTCTGTTTATTTTCCGAGAAAGCAAAGGCTGGTGTTATTTTGTTTTAAAATGCTATTTTGATACATTGTAGTGATGACCACTTTAGAGATATAGAGCCATAGATATAATTTACTTTTCTTTTAGTTTCTGCTCATTATGATTAGCTATCACATTCCCCATTTCCTTATATCAAATTTCAGGGAAGCACAGCCAGAACCTTACAATAGATTTTTCCTTTTCTAAAATTCTTTCTCAAACTAGACCTGTTTTATTGATCTGTAATATACCTTTATAGTATTTTCTATTGGTATTCGCCATTTTATTAGCTATATACTCTGGTCTTATTTGATATTAAATACAATATGTAGGTACCCTCCAGTTTTTGAACAAATGAAATTCATTTTTACAACAAATGGAAACAAATATTTGAATACATATTAAATTATTCCATCATTTAACCTTTGAGAGTTCTTCTTGGTCCCTCTCTGTTATTTCCTTTTCCTGGCTGCCTTTATCCCATTCTAAAACAAATATCCTAGGATCACCCTGTCCTGATCATAACAAGGAATATTTTGGAGTTGAAGATTATAATGATTCCTAAATAGAAATAATATATATCTTGCATGCATCTACTATGCCTACTATTGCTGTGATTATATGTCACCAGGTATTGAAAATAACTAATATTTTGATTAGTGCTTTATTTTTATGATGTTTTCATTTTAATTTGTAGCACTTCAAGTTTTTTCTGCTCCTCCGATTCATTCAATCCTCAATACCTATCCAGTTTGAGAGAGAAATAAATACATAGTTAATGGTACTGCTTCACAAGGAGCTTAAAATTTGTTAGTTAGAATGTTTAAACCATTATCCAGAACATCAAAGCTAATGCACTAAAAAGATGTTACTCCTTTTGCTGTGATACAGTATAAACTATAGACCTAAGATAAGTTTGTTTTAGTTTTTTAACATTTTATTGTAGTTTCGGTGAAAAGTTACAGAGCAAATTGGTTTTTCATTCAACAATTCATACATAGTTGTTTCATGACATTAATTGCAGTCCCCACAATGTAACAGCAGTCTTTCCACTTCCTCCCTGTGGTTACCATTTCCATTTGTCTTTCTTTACTGTTTGTCCTGCCATCTGAGCTTTATTCTTGGGCACATGTTGCCCTTTTGATCTCCTTCCATGGAATATTCCAAGGAGTGCACACCTTTCTGATGTTAATGTTAATGATGTTGATGTTAATGTTTATTTTGTATACTTGTCTGTTATTTGGCTGAAAGTAGATCCTGTGGGGTGAGTTCATTTCTAAGCTTGAGGGGTGTCTACAGACTATATAGGCCTGGGAATTCCACCAGTCTATCAGTCCAGTACATCTGGTCTATTTTATGATTTTGAACTTTGTTCTCCATTTTCTATTCTCATTTCTTACCAGGACCTTCTATTGTGATCCTGATCAGAGCAATTGGTAGTGGTAGCTGGGCACCATCTAGTTCTTCTGGTCTCAAGGCAGTGGAGGCTAGTGGTTCATATAGTCCATTAGTCTTTTGGACTAATTATTTCTTTGAATCTTTGATTGTCTTCACTCTCTTTGCTCCAGGCAGGGAGAGACCAATAGTTGCATCTTAGAAGGCTGCTTACAAGCTTTTAAGACTCCTATCACTACTCACCAAAGTAAAATTCAGAACTGTGGTGTAGTAAATTAATGGTATGGCTTTTCTAGCTGTAGTCTTTGTAACTTTGCCATGAGTAACTGAGTAGCTGCTTGTTAAAGTCATCCACCTGGAGCAATACGACTTAATCTGGAAAAGTTCCCTTTCTCTCAGGTGTGTAGAACTCTGATGTTGGGATTGGTTGGTTTGGGCCACTCTGCCAGGCTCATAAAGAGCCCTCCTAGAGGCAGAAGGAATTTCTCTCTGACTGCTGGCTGAGAGAAACATGCTGCTGAGAGAAACTCACTGCTGAGAGAGACACAGTGAGCTGAGAGAGACTGAGCGTGATCCTGAACTTGACTTGTAGCCTGTTGCTTCCCTAATAAACTCCATAATCTGTGAGTTCTGTGTGGCCACTGAACGAATTATCAAACCCAGAAAAGAGGTGGTGGATACTGTTGGAGGGATGGTGTCAAGGTTGGTAAGAGGGCTGGAGGGTGGTGACATGTCTGGCCCCATAGGAACGGGCCTTGGGCTCCTGGTGGTGATTCTGTCTTCCTATTGTGTAGTTGTTGTTGTTGTTGTTATGTGCCGTCAAGTCGGACCCGACTCATAGCGACCCCTCCTCCTTGGGTTTTCGAGGCAGTATCACTATGGAAGTAGATTGCCCCATCTTCCTTCCAAGGAGTTGCTGGGGGGTTTGAACCACTAGCCCTCTGGTTAGCAGTCCAGTGCTTTAGGCACTACGCTACCAGAGCTCCCCTTGTGTAGTTAGAGGAAATCAAAAGATGCCGCCTTACTGCCTCTTTAGCAAGAACATTGCCTTTGCAGACTGTTCTGCCAGTTGACCTAGATGTCTCCCGAGACTATGGTCCTAAATCCCCAAGCTCGAGTTGTTTCTTTTTTTCCTGGCCCATTTTTTCCTAAAGCCATTAGTATTTAGATATGTACACCCTTCTGTAATAAACTGCAGATTTAGAGGAATGGATGATTGGAGAAGCATGATTTAAATTTGGAAAAATTAACTAAAGGATTTCTTTAAATGTCAGATTCTGATGTGTAAATGTTTGCTTCCATAAAATGGTTTATCATGAATAAGACTCTGGAAACAGAAAAGTAAAGTGTTGAAAAACCATTTTCAAACAGAAATAAAGTAGAACCTAGTCCCCTCCATTGAAGACACCATGAAGAAACTATTTGATATAATTGAAAGAACAAATAAGCTGTAGGGTCAGACAGAATTGAGTTCTATTCCATGCTTTTCAACTTTCTAAGTCTGTAACAATGACAGTCTTCAATATATTCATTCATAAATGGGGATAATCATACCCATTCCAGAAGATTTTAACTGGATTAAGTAAAATAATAAGATCAGTGTGTATAGTACAGCTTTTAGCAGATAGTAGAACCTCAATGAATTAGATTTCTACTCCTTTCGTAAGTTTTTGAAGCTTTTGAATGTGTTGAGAATAGTTACATATGCAGTATTGCAGTCACCTTCCCACTTAAATTGTCTTTATTATTCAAGCCTGTATCCAAGTATCATTTGAATCAGAATAAGCTGTAGGTTACCAGATAATCTACAAAGTTTATAGTTGAATTAATTCTTTCAGTGGTTGATCTCCCACCTCCTCACCCAGCATCACATTTAAGGAATGAAAATGTTTAAATTAGTAGCTTATAAATTCGGAAACATGTTCTTAAAAATATATACCCATTTTTAATAATAGATTTATTAAAAATTAGTATCTGGCTGAAAATAATGCCACAGTATTTCATTGGAGTTCCATTAAGAACATCCAGTGAAGAATAGGAATACATAAGATTAGTGCATTTGTGTGTGTGTGTGTGTGTGTGTTTGTATTTAAGTTGTTAGGGCTATATATATTTGTGGTATTGTAATATAAATCTGAGAATAATTGATGCTTTTGAATTATGATGTTGGCAATGAATATTAATCATGCCATGAAGTGCCAGAAGAATGAACAAATATATCTTGGAAGATGTAAACCAGAATGCACCTTAGAAATGAAGGTGGTGAGACTTTGTCTTTGGATGTGCTCTCAGGAGGTACCAGTCCCTGGAGCAGGGCTTTATGTTCTGTAAAGTAGAGGGTCAAGAAAAAAGAGGAAGACCCTCAACACAATGGCTGCAGCAGTGAGCTCAAACATAGCAACGATTGTGAGTATGGCATAGGGCCAGGCATTGTTTCATTTTGTTGTACATGGGGCAGTATGAGTTGGAAAGAACAAAACAGCACCTGGCAATAATAATTAGGATTTCTCAATATTCTTGATTTACAGCCCCCTCTTTCAGTATCACTCTTCTCTAAATATCTTGTTTGACCAGGATTTTAACAATACTTACGTGGTAAATTGTTATTTTGAGGACCCTAAATGGGTAATGGCTTCCATATTCATGCCCTTGTCTAATCTCCTCCCACATTGACTGTAAGCTAGGCCTGTGCTTTGATGAATAAAACAGGCAAACTGTTCCTGTGCCAGTTCTAGGACTACTTCCTGAATTGGCCTGGCAGCTTCCAGTTTCTTAAGTTTGGAATGTTCCTTGGAACCCAGCTTCCATGTCATGAGGCAGCCTAAGAACCCACGTAGAGAGGCCCAGCTAGCGTATAAGTCCAACTGAACATCCTTTCCAGCCTGCAGGTGACATGAGCCATCTTAACACCTTTAGATCACACTGCATGGAGCAGAAAACTGCCCAAACATCCCACTATAGTTGGAGTGGTTTGCTATGTTTTAACAGATAGCTGGAATACCATATTATAAGAAAATATAACTCAATGTTTATTGTCAGTTGGGCAAAATATATTATGCCTTTTTTTCAGATGGATAACTAAAAATGTTTCTTTTGTAACTGGAAGAATAAGAGAAGATTTTACAGTAGCTCCCCAAATACACTTATTGGTATCTTACAGTGTAAGTTAATTTTTTTCCCCCTTAGAATAGAGAAAATAATTTTATGTGTATCTTTGTGGAGTCATAGTATTGAGGGAAAGGAACTCTGGTGGCACAATGCCTAAGGCATTTGACTGCTAACCAGAAGGTTGGCATTTCAAACCCGCCAGCCACTCTGCAAAGGAAAATGAGACAATCTACTTCTGTAAAGATTTACTGCCTCAGAAACCTAATGGGGGTCACTATGAGTTGGAATCAGCTTGATAGCAATGAGTTTGGTTTTGTTTGTTTAGTATTGAGGGAAAGAAGAATCTTAAAGCTAGAAGACCAAGTTTTAAGTTATGACTACTACTAGTTATAAAACCAGAGCAAGTTTTATTGCATCTCCTGAGTTCTAATTTTTTGTAGACTAAAAAGTGAAGGGTTTGGCCCAGATGAGCTCTAAAGGACCTGTCAGTTTTTAGCATTGAAGAATTCAATGCATTTTGTTATTTTTCATCAGAGTTAAGAGTAATTACCTATTATACAGAGTTTGATTATATAAGAGTCTATAGAGTCACACTGGACAAAACACTCATGGCATCTGGAATACAGTTTATGTAATACCATATTTTGCCTTTAAGAAAGTGTTAGTATTACCTTAGGGCATGTGCCTGGCTCCCTCTGGCCTTTAGTGCCCTGATCATCTTCCTCTTTTCTTGCCAAAATCTTGGGAGATGGGAAAAAAAAAAAGTCAGGCCAGTTTTTAATTTCCAATTTCAATGGATCCTGGTTCGTATATTACTTAGGATTAGAAAAAGGTCAGAATACAGTAGGTCTACATTAGGCAACTCTTCAAGTACCTTAGGTTTAATTATAAATCTAATCAAATCACATACTTAGAGTACATCTTGCTGAGCAGTGCATGTCTTACCATAATGGAGAAATCCCTTAGAGCAAATTTTGTTGCCTACTTATGTTGGGATATATTGGATAAAATCTTTATGGTTCTGTATATTCATTTGGTAACAATAAGGGCTTGAAAATGTCTTTTTAGTTTTCATTAGGGAATCATTTCTACTGAAATAGTCTCTATTTTGTCAAGCATGACATTTCTGCTGGTGAGGGTAATTAGTACCTGTGCCAACAGTGTTCTATTTCTCTCTTTGAAAAAAGAATTTTCAGTAGAAGTGGACCACAGTGTTAAAAAGCAGGTAGAGAAACTTAGAAGTTCATTTTAGCTCTACTCAGCAGCCTCCTTCAGCTTTGGGTTTACCTGTACTCAGATCCAGAAGCACAAGTTTCCTGGGGTTGACTACATTAGACTAATTGAGGGATAGGAAAGGACTGAGTGCTAAATTAATGGTATCAAATTATTAAAATCTGACTTCTAAGTCAAATTACAAAAATGACAGTTGAACATAGCTTTTTAAAATTATTCAAGTCTAAGTTTGAAGTATTTTCCTGCCTTTATAAATAGACCAAACCTTATATTAGTAGGGTAGATTACAAACAGAGCAGTGACTTGAAAAACAACCATATGTTAGAGTGTCAAGGGAATAGAATGTGTCAGAAACACACCAGGTAACTTCACTGGTACTGCTAATGTCTGATCTTCAGTGGAGTGGGATGGTAGGGTGCTGTTTATTTTATTATGCTTCATAATCTATATACCACTTAGATATTACATGATAGAGATATTTTAAAACATCTTTATAATGATTATTATTTGTATACTCTTTTTGGTTTAAACAAATTAACTCTTTACTTAATGTCATTTGACAGTATAGTATTCTGGGAAAAGTTCTTAAGTTCCACTAGTAAAGGGTAAACCTTAGTATATAGAAAGGTTTACGTAAATGCAAAGAGAAGTTTGATTTCAGGAAATTGAGCCTAATTAGAAGTAGCAAAAAAGAGAACCAAGAGTTAATAATGGCTTTAAAAACCAAACCAAACCCACTGCCATGGAGCTGATTCTAACTCACAGAGACCCTATAGGACAAAGCAAAACTGCCCAATAGGCTTTCCAAGGCTGTAAATATTTACGGAAGCAGACTGCCTCATCTTTCTCCAGCAGAGCAGCTGGTGGGTTCGAACTGCCAACCTTTTGATTAGCAGCCAGATGTATTAACCAGTATAACCAGTATCAGGGCCTTAAGATAATAATGCCTTGAGAACTCCAAAATCATCTGCTGCTTTGAATTAGCATTATTAGAAGCAGTCGTTTCGTCACAATGCAAAACCAATCTTAATTCATTGTTTACTAGTGACTTGGTAATTCTTATATTGCAGCCTACCTCCCCCCATCCCCTTTTTAAAAGGCCTTTTATTAAAGAGAAGCAAAATTTCTCAGGAAGTCTATTTTTCTTTCTCACACATATTCATCCATTCATTTAGTAGCTCAATGAAATTACAATTAAAAAAGTAAATTTCTGAAAGTATCAGGAAGCTTTATGGTATTTAGACAAAAACATTTCATTGATGAAGAAAACTGTTTTCAGCTTTTCCTTTGCTAAGGATGACATGAGTACTAAAACCTTAAAAATGCACTATAAATATGCACAATCACTTGAAATTCATATTTGGGTAGCCACACTAGTAAATTTGGAAACAGACTAATTCTAAACATAAAATGTTTCTAATTTTGATTTTTATTTTGTAAAGATGCTTTAGTTTTTTAATAGTAATATGATAATATTCTATTTTGCTACCATAAAAATGCCCACTGACATACTCCCCTGGTTTTAGAAAGGGTTCAATACATATTAAAATTGGGGAAGAGGGGTCAGAGAACAGAGCTAGAGATCTCTGCCCTTAGCTACCTCTGGTTGCTGCATTCATATATGCAAACCCAGAAATAAGAAAAACCTTGTCACTAAAGGAACTTTGAGGGGACAGCGTTTTTCTAAAGTCCTTAAAGATAATCAAAACAAAGCCAAAACCTAAACCCATCGCCATGGAGTCAATTCTGACTCATAGCGACTCTGTAAGACAGAGTAGAACTGTCCCATCAAGTTTCCAAGACTGTAATCTGTACAGGAGCAGACTGCCACATTTTTCTCCCAGAGAGGGTTGTGGATTCAAACTGCCAGTGTTTCGGATAACAGCCGATTGCTTTAACCAGTATGCCACTAGGACTCCTTCGCCACATTAAAATCAGCTAAAGGAATTTGTGAGTCTCTCACTTTACATGTTATTTTGACTATCTAATGATCCAACATGAAATAGTTCCCTGGTATCTAATCTTTAATTGTGCATCTTATTTACTGTTTCATGAACAAGTCATGTCTGTCATACATTATTTAGAATCTTTGATGTTTAGTATGAGAAACAAAGATTGCAAATATTAATTATAAAAAGTAATTCATGTGAGGTTTGAGTAGTATCAACACTTCTCTCCTTAAAGTATAAAATAGCAGGTTACTATCAGAGCAAGAATTCTGGTTTACATGAAATCTGCCAGCTGTTTCTCATTAAACAATGTAAAACTAATGTTGCACTTTCTGAGAATACTAAACATCCCCCCCCCCATACGACCCTAAGAGAGGATGCTAGAAACTCATTTTCCTGCATATATTTCAATTCTGCTAGTTCTGAGGCTGGAAATGGGAAACACAAATTGCTAGCTGTTGAAAAATCCCCTTGGAGTTTTCAAAATGATAATGTTAAGTTAAAATTGAATTAAGTTGTCCTTTAGAGCTTTATTCTCACAAAGATTACCCTATAGGTTTTTGTTCTTTCTTGTCTTCTCATTTTCTACCCAATACATGCACTTGAAGATAGTCTCTTTATATTCTCACTTTAAAATAAATTTTTACTATGTAAGGCAGTTGAAGGCTGGAAACTTGCTTTATATTTCATAAATGCTACCAATTTTGAATGCCTTAAGTTTCTTCTTAAAGATTAGAACATATGTTACTTTGGAAGAACATCATCTCTGAGGCTATAGAATTTCAGTCAGCTAGTATTCTATCTCTGTTTATGTAGTCTATCTAGAATTCATAGGATCTTATTTGGAAGAAGCCTGAAATGGCAACTAATCCAACCTACCAATGCCATGGTGGAAGCTTCACTGTGATAACCCTGATCACTTGTCATCTAGGCTCTTCCTGAGTATATTTTAAAAAAAATGAGAGCTCACTGGTTTGGATCAGACCCTATGTAGATTCAGTGCCTAATCTGTGTGTCTTACTTTGTCATCATTGTTAGTTGTTGTAGAGTTGATTCTGACTCGTTGTGACCCCATGAGTGCAGAGTAGACCTGCTTCATAGAGTTTTCAAAGCTGTGGCCTTTTGGAAGCAGATTATCAGAGCTGTCTTCTGAAGCACCTCCAGGTAAATTCCAACTGACAACCTTCTGGCTGGTAGTTGTGCTTTAACAGTTTGCACCATTCCAGGATACCTTGTCATACTTTACAAAAGGATATTAATGAACAAGAGGGTGACTGGGAAAGTAGCCAGGAAGTTACTCTGTGAGAAATAGTATAGATTTAGTTAAGGCTTAGTTAAAGAAGAGACCAAAATGAGTATCTGTTAAGAGATATGTAGAAAAATAAAATCCTATGCTGGAGAGAGGCTAGACTAAGTATACCCTCTAATTTTAGTATTCTGTTATTTTCCTTATCCTTCATTACCTACTATTTTTATATAATTTCTTTTATTTAGAAGCCTCACATTTCTGGGGCCTTTATCCAATGTTATGGTCACACTGTAATTATTGATAGAGTTCAATATATTATGGCCTGTGCCTCAAAAGTATTCAATAGTGAGAACTACCAAGGAGATCCCTGCCCTACGGGAGGAACTCTTCCTGCTGTTCAGCCACATTAGTCTATTTCTGGACATGCTATCCATAACCTGAACACTCAGCCAAAGAGGATAATCTAAATTTTAAGCATAGGCAAAGGAAAAGAAGGAAAGCAGAGTGATAAGATTTGATCCCTGACTCTGTTAACTTGCTGTGTTAACCTCTTTGTTCCTCAATTTTCTCATTTGTTATGTGGTGATAGTAATAGTTCCTAGCTTGTATTTTCAAAATGTTTTTGTATCTTTTATGTCATTTTAGCCTTGGAACAGCTCTGTGAGGAGCTATTGTTGCACTTCTCCCTTCCATTTTAGAGATTGTGACTTTAAAAAATACATTAATACATTAAAAAAAAAAGTAGGCTATAGGAATGATGTCTTATCTGTTAATGAAAAGTACTGCTTAAAGGTAAAAGTCTGTTAATGGTCCTGACGTAGTCCACTGTGATGAGACCATACTTGTTGTTAAGTGTGTTTAGGTTCAGAAGGATCATTGACCAAGAGGACCAGGACCAAAGGAAAAGTCTTACAGTGGGAAAGAAAGCATATTATTATAAGAGGATCTAATAATGTAATGTATGATAGTGGTAAGATAGAAGAGACATAGCTTTTGAAAAAGATGTAAATAAAATACCTTTTTGCTTGTTCCATTTCTACTTTGTAATATCAATTTTCATTCTCCAGATGGTTTCTTTTTAAAATTTGCTTTGTAATAGCCCAAGAGTTGAGAAACTTAAAGAAGATGGCTTAATTTCATTATGGTACTACTTAAAATATCCCTTCAAAAGACAGGCATCAGTGATGAGATATATTTGTTTTTGTGGACTCATGCCCATATTGATTCTCTAGTTTTTAATTTGTTTAGATTCTGATCTAAATATCACTGTCTCAAAATGCGTGTTAGCTATCCTAGCAAGCAGATTAATCATGCCTCTGTGTCTGAGGGATATTTAATAAGCTCTGATTTTGTGCTTATTAGGTTTTCTTGTTGTTGTTTGCCGTCGAGTCGGCCCCGACTCATAGCGACCCCTCCTTGGGTTTCCGAGGCAGTATCACTACGGAAGTAGGATTGCCCAACCTTCCTAGGAACTTTATATTAATGGCTGGTTGTCTTAGTTTCATGCTGCTATAACAGAACTACCACAAGTGAATGGCTTTAACAAACAATTTATTCTCTGACAGTTTAGGAGGCTAAAAGCTCAAATTCAAGGTACCAGCTCTAGAGGGAAGATCCTTGTCTCCTTTCAACATCTGTGGGCCTGGCATTCCTTAGAGATCTCCATGTGTCTTGTCAGCAACTTCCTCTGGATCTAGGAGGTTCTTAGTACAGGGACAATGAATAAGGAAGACAAAAGAGGAATTAATGCCTTTGAATTATGGTGTTGGCAAAGAATATTGAATATACCATGGACTGCCAGAACAAACAAACCTCTTAGAAGAAGTACAGCCGAAATGCTCCTTAGAAGTGAGGAAGGTGAGACTTGGTCTCTTGTATTTTGGTCATGTTATCACCAGTCCCTGGAAAAGGACATCAGACTTGGTAAAGTAGAGGATCAGCGAAAAAGGGGACAACCTTCAACAAGAAGGATTGATATAATAGTTGCAACAGTGGGCTCAAACATAGCAACAATTGTGAGGATGGTGCAGGACTGAGCAGTGTTTTGTTCTGTTGTACATAGGGTTCTTATGAATCAGAACCGACTTCATGGCACCTAACAACAACCATTTGGTAAGCACTTTTTACATGACAGATACTGTACACTCTCTCCTCACTTGTTGACTACCTTATTATCTGACATTTCACTTATATGATAATAGTGAAAAATCTATTATCCATCTATTTTTCCCATTAACGACATATGTCTGGCAGTAAGGAACACTGAGGTGTGAAGCAAGAGTAACGCTGTCTGGTATGGTTAAGGTTATTTGTCAACCTGGGTAGGCCATGATTGTCAGTGGTTTGACAGTTAGTATAATAATGTAATTTGGCAGTTATCCAAATGTAGTCATTCTCTATTTGCACATAATACTGATTTTCGTGTAACAACCTGATCTTTAGAACCTAGCCATATTGATAAGTAAGGAGAGAGGATGGATTAGGTGCTTTGTATAGTTACTGTTAATCTGTAAAACTGCCCTGTATGATAGGAATTTATAATTCACATTTTATAGTTACTGGAAACCAAGACTTAGAGACATTAAGAAATTAGCCCAAAGACACATACCTAGTAAATTTTCCAAAGCCAGAATCCAAACCCAAGATCTTACTCATTTCCTTATACCATGCTGCCTAGACTTAGGTAAAAATCATTCAGGGGTTGCAGGCACTGTTTTATGACATGCTTGTCAGTTTTCACTATTTTGCTATGCAGTTTATTTATTTGTTTGTCTATTTGTAGGATAATTTAAAGCAAACTTAAAGGTTTTATACTGAGTTGCAAAATCCATATCATAAAAAACAAAGATTAGATATATTTAGGTTTGTTTTTTTTTCCACCTATGGCCCGATTCCAAACTGTTTGACTCTATAAGAAAATTTGAATATGAGATTTATTTAAATAAGTTTTTTTTCCTATAAACATCATATATTATGAAAATACAGATAAGAGTTTTTGTATTTCCAGTTGTTTCATAGTTTACCACTCTACATATTTTTGTCTTTTACAATATTCTCTGCGAGAACACCTGTTACTAGAATAAATCTGACATGCATACACTGGCAATGATTACTATCCTGTGTATAATGATGTCTTTTTGAACATTTGATTAAGTATTAACTAGCTTATAGCCAATTTAAAATTATCAATGAGTATTTTACAAATGAATCTGCTTTATTTATTCAGAATTAAAATTATACTATGTTAATTATCTTAGCAATGAGAAAATACTTTTATCATTGGATTACCACTTGACAATCGAGGTATAAATTTGGCACTATGTGGTAGCCATTTACTAAGTTTTGTCCTAGGCTACCTGATTTTAATTGCTCTGAATCAAAAGACAGCATTTAATACATAATGTTGAATAGTATGTTTCTTTTCTTTTCTTTATTTATTTATTGCTAGAGGGAAAAACCTCTTGACTCTGTTGTTGTTGTTGTTGTTGTGTGCCGTCGAGTCGTCCCCGACTCATAGCGACCCCTCCTTGGGTTTCCGAGGCAGTATCACTACGGAAGTAGGATTGCCCAACCTTCCTTCCGAGGAGTGGCTGGTGGGTTTGAACCGCCAGCCTTCTGGTTAGCAGTGACTCTGATGTAGTATAAACTTGTTCATATCATCCTGATTCAAAGTTGTATTTTTTCTCTTTGTATTTACCATTTTCTAAAATTTATTATATGCATTTTATTGAATCTTTTGCCTTTTAGTAATACTAAAAGTATTTAGTAATCACTTTTAGTAATACTAAGGGGGCTCTGGTAGCGTAGTGCCTAAGGCATTTGACTGCTAATCTTCTGGCGATTCAAACCCACCAGCCACTCCGGAGGAAGACCAGGCAATCTACTTCCATAGGGATACCACCTCAGAAACCCAAGGAGGGGTCACTATGAGTTGGATCCGACTTCACAGCAGTGAGGTTTTTTTTTTTAGTTTGCATAATTACAAAGCATATTAGAATAATTTACTTGTAAAGTCTCATCCAGATTATTCTGTACCCACTACACCTATGAATTCATCCACTCCCATAGCTCAGCTACTTCTTAGTTGCTGACACTGTCATTATCTCCCTGCTGAATTAGTAATACAGGCTTCTGTTCAGGTCTCTTGCCGTCAGATTTTCTCCGCTCTGATTTATTCTTCATGTAGCAGCTAGAGTGATCTTTTTTTTTTTTTTAAATTATGATTTGGGTAAAAGTTTATAGAGCAAATTCTCTTTCTATACAGCTGCTCATATACACTTTTGTCTCATGACATTGACTGCAGTTTCCCTCAATGCAACCGCTTCTCTTCCACTTCCTCCCCATAGTTACCTCTTCCCTGTGTCCTCTCTCCCATGCACTCCTGCCTCCTGAGCTGTCTCCCTGTGCATACACAGCCCTTCTGTTCTCCCAGGATTGATCTCTCCAAGGAGTGTATCTATCTAATGAAAATGTTCAGCTCATATGTTTGTCTTTTGTTTGGCTGGAAGCCACAGGAGTGGGTTCAGTTCCAGACCTGAAGGGCAGCTAGGAGCCATAGTCTCAGTGGTTCCATTAGGCTCTATCAGACCAGCAAACTTGGCCTTTTTTTTTTTAAATGATTTTGAGTTTTGTTCCACAATGTTCTCCCACTCTATCCAGGATCTCTTACATAGATTTCCCCTCTGAGTGGTTGATAGTGGTAACTGGACACCATCTAGTTCTTCTGGTATCATAGTACTGTAGGCTGAGGATCACATGCTATACCAGTCATTTAGACTAATTATTTCTGTGTGTCTTTGGTTTTCTTCATTCTTGTTTGCTCTGGATGAAGAGAGACCCATCATTGCATCTAAATGGCTGCTTGCAAGCTGTTAAGATCCCAGTCGCTACTCATCAAAGTAGGATGTGGAACAATGTTTTTGTGTAGTACGTTATGCCAGTTGAGTTTGATGTCCCCTGCGACTCTGGTCCCAACACCACAGCTGCTCGCTTCCTCTGGGTAGCTGGCTGTGGCCAAGAAGTGACTACAACCTTGTCCCTTGTCAGCTCTACTTTATACTTGGGAATTCTTACAGAACATACATACAAATACACTTGTAGAAACATTGTCTGCCAACTATATACATGGTCATGGGCACACTCCTGCTACATAGACATACCTAATCATTCAGCCTGTCTACTCATCTATCACCCATATGTCAGTGTTTGCCTTCATTGAGTGATCTTTCTGAAACTACCATTTAACAAGTAATTTTCTGCTTTAATATCTTTTGGTGGTTTCCTGTTGTTCATAGTGTCTCCCTCAATAGCATACATTTCACTTAGCCATTAACTTTTATTTATTTAAGTTCTTCAAATATACTATATTCTCTGGGTCCCAACATGTCTTCACACTACCTGGAATAAATTTTCCCATCTTTTTTGCCTCAGTGATTGCTGTTGATCCTCAAGTCTCAGCTTATAAAACAGTTCTTCTGAGAATCTTTCCTGACACCCTCCTTCCCTTTTACTAGTTCCTTAGAGTGGTTTAGGTATTTGTTCTCTGTCCTCTCATGGCATCCTGAAGTTGCCTTATCAGAATTTGTCATACTTTATCTGTTTTCTCTCATTATTGACTCCTCAGGAACTAAAATATTTTGTATCCTCATCTTTTGTCCTTCTGAATTGGTTTATATATATTTCATTTGGGGGCTTTGGTACATTTTTGAAGAGTAAGAAGATCCATAAGGCAAAGTTTGAGTCAGTCTGGTCTACCATGCTCTTCCTAGCATTTAACATGGTGGTGCCAGATACATGGTAGATGCTGTAGTATTTTAAATGACCACAAGTGAAGAAGAAATTTGTTTTTAGCCCTCACCTCTCCTGATTTCTAGTCCTGTATTTGCAGTTCTCTACCTAACATTACCTCACTTGTTGTTATTTGCCATCCATTCTGTTCCGACTTATGGCAACCCCGTATGTTCAGAGTAGAACTTCTTAGGATTTTCAAGGCTGTGACCTTTTACAGGTATATTACCAGGCCTGTCTGCCAGGTGCCTCTGGGTGTTAGAAGCTTCAGAGGCACTTCTAAAGTATGGCAGCAGGTATGCCACGTGCCCTGGGCACTACTTGAAGGGAAGTGCCAAGGAACCGTTTCTGTTAACCATCACAGTTTCCATCACCAGCTGTGAGGGATCATTGAGCTAGTTGAAACTAATACTTTTTCTATATTTGAGAGTCTCCATGGGTCAAGGCAGACTGTGTGATCTTTTTCTCCCTGAGAAATTCTTATCTGCATGCAGCCTTATCTCCAAGTTATTAGGGGTCAAGCGCAGGTAGAAAAACTTATTTCTTGCTGTCTAGCCTGAGCCTATGTGTGGACATTAATTTTAATGTGATTATCTACAGTGGGTCAAAGAGATTTGGAAAAGCAGCTCAAGGAGGCAAATCCAATTATTTCACTTTCCACTCCCTACCCCTTTACAGGCTCCTATCATTCTTCCTGCTCTCCCGTTTGGGATGACCCCAGCTCCAGCTCCAAAGTAGTCTTAAAGCCCACCTGCTGTCCATCCTCTCTGCACACTACTGCACCCAACAACATCTGATTCCGAAATGTTCTCCTCTTTCCTCTCTGGGGATGAGTACCAGGTGGACTCAGTGGGGCATGATTGCAGGTGCTAGTGGTCTCAGATGTGGGCTTTTTCCAAAGTGTGTTGTGTTCTAATGTGTCCTACACCCTGGGGAAGCTTTGGACTTAAAACTCGTAACACTGCGGGCTCCAGCATAGTTTCTTCCAGGAAGGTCTGCATGGCTTTGAGCACATCATAGGCCAATTTTTATCAATGAAATCAAGGAAGGGCAGTTGAAATTGTCATGTAGTGCCATAATGTGTTAAGTAAAAGATTAACAAGTTTGACTTGTTTCTTGAGCTGATACTATGGTAAAGTTATCTAAAGTCAGCTCTTTGGACAGGGATGCAATTTCAGTGCTTGCCATGGGTAACTATTTTCTATAGATATGCTTCTGTGAACTGTCATCCTTTTGGCTAATTGTCAAGTGCTGAACCGTTTGCATCATTCAGAGCCATATATTTTTGTTATTATGACATTTCATCAATTCCCAACTCATGGTGACTCCATGTGTTCCAGACTAGAACTACTCCATAGGTTTTCTTGTTGTAATCTTTAGAGAAGCAGAACACCAGGCATTGTTTTCCATACAGTCTTTGGGTAGGTTCAAATGGCCAGCCTTTCATTTACCAGCCAGGAGGTATCAATTAAGATGTAATTGACATATGGATTGGCATATTTGATAGTATGTATTTTAATCTCCAATTTTTTTTATGCCATTTAACATTTTAAATGTGTTTATAAATCGGAGAAAACTTTATTTTCACAAGTTTTTAAGATAGCTAGTATTGTGGATTGAATTGTGTCCTCTTAAAATATGTGTTATAAATCCTAACTCTATACTGTGGATGTGATCCAATTTGGGAGTAGGATTTTCTTTTTTTGTGTAAGGTATGTCTTAAGCCAATCACCTAAAGATACAAAAAGAGCAGAACAAGCACAGAGAGAAACAAGCTCTGATGGAGAAAGAGATGCTGTGTGACATGAAGATTGCCGAGGAGCAGAAGCTGAAAAGAGATAAGCAACTTCTCAGAGCCAGCAGAGAGAGTTCTTCCCCTGAAGCCAATGCTCTGAATTCAGACTTCTAGCTTCCTAAATTATGTATTATGGATTGAATTGTGTCCTCTAAAAGTACAGAGTTATAAATCTTAATCTTCGTACCTGTGGTTATAGTCCCATTAGGGAATGGATTTTCTTTGTTAGGTTAATGAGGCAATATTTAGTGTAGAAATAGCCACTTGTGGTATTTCTGTTATAGCAGCACTACATAACTAAGATACTGTGAGAAACTAAATTTATGTTTGTTAAAGCCACCCACTGTGGCATTTGTGTTATAGCATCACTACAAAGCTAAGACTGTTAGGATGAAACCCACATGAAGAAACCCAGGTACATAAGTGATAGGACTTTCACAGGATTTCCTAAGATATAAGAATGTAATCAGGTTTCTTGACATTCCATTCAGGATTCTCTTACATTATTCTACTTTGTCTCATTATTAGCTGTGCAATGCTTGTAAATAAACTCATAGACTGTCAGAACATGTAAAATTTATGGGGTGCCTTGAAAACAGTGTAGATAAGATAATACAATATGTAGTAATTCTTTTATATCTTGACATTCAGCGTATGTGAAGAAAATAAATTAAAGATCTTACTAAATCTTATGGCCCCAAATAGGAAACAGGAAAAACAAAGTGCATTAAAAAAAAATTAGAACCTGTGTGAAAAGCTGTTACAGTATTTAAAGTTCAGGTAATTGAGCAAATGTGGTAAAATTACTATGGCTGCAGAGAAGCTTTTAATTAAAATAATGTTATTTCTGATTAACAGAAAAGGTGAGAAATTTGATTATTTTAATTACCATGTTGAGTTTGAACAGAGAATAACTTGGTTAAAATTTAAATATGACAGAAATTAGTTGGGAAAGAACTGTATTTTCCTCTTGTATTTATATGCTGTATATGATACATGAATTATATGAATATATTTTACTAAGATGTCAAGATATAGATTATCCTAATATATTTCATTGCATTCAGTGTAGCAGATTTGTTTTGACACATTGCTAACAGCTATATGGACTGAAGGCGGTACATTGTCCTTTTTGTTTCCACTGAAGTTTCTTAACAGTTCTTTGTTGTTGTTGTTGTCATGTGCCGTCGAGTCGGCCCCGACTCCTAGCGACCCCTCCTTGGGTTTCCGAGGCAGTATCACTACGGAAGTAGGATTGCCCAACCTTCCTTCCGAGGAGTGGCTGGTGGATTTGAACCGCCAGCCTTCTGGTTAGCAGTCAAGTGCTTTAGCCACTATGCTAACAGTTCTTTAGGAATGCTTTTCAACCTTTTCTCTTAAAGAAAAATTTTGAGAACTAGATCTTCAGGTAGGAGCTTACGATAGAATTGGGATTGAAAAGTTAGAACTTGAAAGATGGGCAGGATTTGAGTAAGATAAGGAAGAATGCATCCAGTTACAGGGCATAAGAGCACTGATACGTCTTCTCTGAAAAGTGAGAGTGTTAGAAAGAAATAAGAAATAATGTAGGGTAGGTGGGGTAGGACTTGATCAATGTGTTGTTGTTAGGAGCTATGTAGTCGGTTCCAATTCATAGAAACCTATATACAATAGACTGAAACACTGCTTAGTCCTGCACCACCATCCTTAAAATTCTTGTTATATTTGAGCCTACCGTTGCAGCTGTGTAGTCCTTCTCATTGAGGGTTTTTAACTTTTGTGTTGACCCTCTACTTTATCAAGCATGATGTCCTTCTCCAGGAACTGATCCCCTGATAACATGTCCAAAGTATGTAAGACAACATCTCATCATCCTTGCTTCTAAGGAGCGTGTTGGCTGTACTTTTAAGACAGATTTTTTTGTTTTTCTGGAAGTTTGTGATATATTCAATTATTCTTCACCAACACCATAGCCCAGATGTATCGATTCTTCTTCAGTCTTCCTTATTCATTTGCCAGCTTTCATATGCATATGAAGTGATTGAAAGTGGAATGGCTTGGGTCAGGCACAGTTTAGTCTTCAAAGCAACATCTTTGCTCTTTAACTCTTTAATGAGATCTTTTGCATCACATTTGCCTAATGTAGTACATCATTTGATTTCTTGACTGCTGCTTCCATGGCCATTGATTGTAAATCCAAGTAAAATGAAATCCTTAACAACTCCAATCTTTTATCAAATTTTTTTTCATGATGTTCCTTATTGATCCAATTGTGAGGATTTCTATTTTCTTTATGTTGAGATATAATCCATATTGAAGGCTGTAGGCTTTGATCTTCATCACTAAGTGCTTTCTCTTTGCTTTCAGTAAGCCAGTTTTACATATACAAGTCACAGGTTGTTAATGAGTCTTCCTTCAGTCCTGATGCCACATTCTTCTTCATATAGTCCAGCTTCTCATATTGCTCACCATATAGATTGAATTAAGTATGGTAAAGGATACAACCTTGACATACACCCTACCTGATTTTAATCTATGCAGTATCCCCTTGTTTAAATGATTGTCTCTTAGTCCATGGACTGGTTACTAATAAGCACAGTTATGTGATCTAGAATTCCCATTCCCAATGTTATACATAATGTGTTGTGATCCACTCAGTCAGATACCATTACATAGTCAATAAAACACAAGTAAACACTCATTTTTCAATTTGACATACTGTGGTGGCTTGTGTGTTGTTGTGATGCTAGAAACTATGTCATCAGTAATTCAAATACCAGCAGGGTCACTGAGAAATTTCATTGGGGCTTCCAGACTAAGACAGATTAGGAAGAAGGACTTAGTGGTCTATTTCTGAAAAAAAATTGGCCAGTAAAAACCTTATGAATAGCAGTGCATCATTTGATCCGCTGCCAGAAGATGAGCCCCTCAGGTTGGAAAGCACTCAAAAATACAACTGGGGAAGAGTTGCCTTCTCCAAGTAGAGTTGACCTTACTGATGTGGATGGAGTAAATCTTTTGGGACCTTCATTTGCTGATCTAGCATAACTCAAAATGAGAATAAATAGCTGCAAATGTCCATTAATAATCAAAATGTGGAATGTATGAGAGGAAAACAGGCATATGGACATTGTCCTATCACTGACAGCATTGTACTTCAGGGTAGATCTTGAAGCATTCTTTTTGATGATGAATGTGACACCATTCCTCTTCAATTTGTCATTCCCAGCATAGTATACCATATGATTGTCTGATTCAGAATGACCAATACCAGTCCATTTCAGCTCACTGGTGCTTAAGATATCTATCTTTTTCTGTTCCATTTCACTTTGACAACTTCTACCACTCTTTGGTAGGTTTGTCTTACTGTGGTGGCTTATGTGTTGCTGTGAGGCTAGAGGCTATGGCACCGATATTTCAAATACCAGCAGGGTCACCCATGGTGGACAGGTTTCAGCAGAACTTCCTGACTAAGACAGACTGGGAAGAAGGAGAGGGTCGTGCACAAACTGCCCACTGAAAACCTTATGTTAATAATAGTGAGACACTGTCTGATATATTACTGGGAAACTTTATGAAGAGCCAGGAAATATTGTCTAATATAGTACCAGAAGATGTACCAGCCCCTTAGGTTGGAAAGCACTTAAAATACAACTGGGGAAAAGGTCCTCACTGAGAGTCAACCTTAATGATGTGGATGGAGTAAACCTTTCTGGACTTTTCATTTGCAGATGGGGCATCTCTCAGAATGAGAAGAAACAGCTGCAAACATTAATAATCAGAACATGTAATATATGAAATATGAATCTAGGATAATTGGAAATTTTCAAAAGTGAAATGGAACGCTCTTGAAGGTTGAGTAGCTAAATACAGCAAATGGAAGAAAGGATGGAAGTAAAAGAGCTGAGCAGAAGATTTCAAAGGGTGACTTAGGAAGACAAAGTATTATAATGAAATATGCAAAGACCTGGAGTTAGAAAGCCAGATGGGAAGAACATGCTTAGCATTTCTCAAGCTGAAAAAACAAGAAAAAATTCAAACCTCAAGTTGGAATACTGAAGGGTTCTGTGGGCAAAATATTGAATGACACAGGAAGCATCAAAAGAATATGGAAGGGAATATATAGAGTACCAGAAAGAATTGGTTATCATTCACCTATTTTAAGAGGTAGCATATACCTAAAAACTGGTATTATTGAAGGAAGAAGTACAAGGTGAACTGAAGGCATTGGTAAAAAATAGTGCTCCAGGAATTTGTGGAATACCAATTGAAATGTTTTAGCAAATGAATGCAGTACTAGAGGTTATCTCTCATCTATGCCAAGAAATTTTGAAGGCAGCTACTTGGCCAACTGACTGGAAGATACCCGTATTCGTGCCCAATCCAAAGAAAGGTGATCCAACAAAATGCGGAATTTATTGAGCAGTATCAGTAATATCATGTACAACTACAGCTTTGCCGAAGATAATTCAAACAGTTGCAGCAGTACATCAAAAGGGAACTGCCAGAAATTCAAGCCAGATTCAGAAGGGGATGTGGCATGTCACTTTGATACCAGATGGATGGATCTCTGAAACCAGAGAATGTCAGAAAGATACTTACCTGTGTTTTATTGATTAATGGGGCTTTAAAAAGCAAGAGAGGGAGCTCTGGTAGCATAGTGGCTAAGACACTTGCCTGCTCACCAGAAGGCTGGCGGTTCAAACCCACCAGCCACTCCTCTGGGCAATCCTACTTCTGTAGTGATGCTGCCTCGGAAACCCAAGGAGGGGTCGCTATGAGTCAGGGCTGACTCGACGGCACATAACAACAACAAAAAAAAAAAAGCAAGAGAGCTCTGGTGGTATAGTGCCTTAAGGCAGGGAAAATGGATGGATAGTACTGAAGTCAGAATTTACACTTGAAGTGAGTGAATTGTCTCTCAGCCAGTTATGAAATGTGAATTTTTGGCATTTCCGTCCAGTATTTTCTATGTATATTAACATTCATTGTGGTTAAATAAATATGTAAATGACAAAGTAAGAATCATTTACCTGAAGTGGAAGCTGTGGGATTATATTATTTTTCTTTTCTTTTCTAGTCAACTCCTTTACATCTTGCAGCAGGCTACAACAGAGTTCGAATTGTTCAGCTTCTTCTTCAGCATGGTGCTGATGTTCATGCAAAAGACAAAGGGTAGGTATATAATTTTATATCCATTGAGTGGATTCATTTGTGGATTATTATATTTTCATCATCTGATATTTTCAAATTTTTAGGCACTAAGCAAAGAAAGTCACATATCTCATTTCTTTATAGCTTATAGCACTTTAAAAATATTTAGTTTTGACTTCAGATTTTATTTTCATGCTTCTGTTTATTAAGGATACTCATTATCAGTTTAATTTTATTACAGTTATTTGAAATTAAAAGTTATTTCTCTCAATTGCAATTACTATTTTTTTAACTCATTAATTGGTTTTCGGAAAAACAGATAAAACATAGAAAATTCTGATAATATAGTAGCATAGCCATAATATTCATCATATATGACAGGATTATCTCTTATTAATAACCCAAAATCATAAGTTTAAAACATTATAGTTTTATTTTTTTCTTTCCCTCTGATGAAGTGTCAGGCATCTAAACTGAGAAAAGCTAGCAGGTTCTTGTGAAGGTGGACATGGGAAGGGAGGTGTGATGGAAGGAAAGCAAGAAAGCTGTTATTTCATTTATTTTATAAATGGATGAATTTTGGAAAATTTGTACCAGTTTTCTATCTAGAATCCAGTGATATATATGAATTGAGTCTGCTATCCAATATGGTGGGCTAACACTTCTCAGTATTCTACCTTAAGATGGTTAAAGCTAATTGAACCTACTGCCCAGGTAAAGTGGATTCGTATTACATTCTTGTGATTGGCAGCATAGAGCAGAAATAACGTACAGGAAGGTTTCTTCCACTTTGCCCCTTTCTATGTCTAAACTTAGAAATGAAGAACTCAGTACTGGAGATAATTATCAGAAGGGGAATCCATCCATTTCAATTATGTACTTTTAGATGTTCTGTTTTTCTTTTGGCTTTGCCAGATTTTGTGCCATACGTGAATGATGTCCCAATAGTATAGGGGCATAAATACCTGATGCTCTTATACATATCTGTTTCCTTGTGCATGTCTGAAAACAGATGGGTGTACAATATAGGTGAGTCATCAAGAGAAGTACACCATGAAAACAAGGGCTTCTGACTCATTTAAAACATACATTGATACACAAGTTATAATAGTTAGGATATTTGATTTTTAGGAAATTACCATGAAAGTGAATAAAGTATTAGGAATATTTCAATTCACAACCAGTTTATTTTCTTTTTGTTGTTGTTGTTTTTGTGTGCCGTCGAGACCCAACTCATAGCGACCCCTCCTTGGGTTTCCAGGGCAGTATCACTACGGAAGTAGATTGCCCCATCTTCCTTCTGAGGAGTGGCTGGTGGGTTTGAACCGCCAGCCTTCTGGTTAGCAGTCAAGTGCCTTAGCCACTATGCTACCAGAGCTCCTATTTCCTTTTTTATAAATACTTAATAGGTAAAGCATGCGATTGTCAATCAGCACTTGTTCTTCTTCTGTTTACCTAAATGTTCTTGAGGTTGGTATTTTTGTTATTGTTAAGGTTTATGATAAGCATAACATGGTTGACCATAAGCCGTGTTTTGTATTCTTTCATTAAAACTTAAAAATATTTTTTAATATAATTATGTTGGGATTTATTAGATTTTTGTTTCTTAGTACTTCATAGATAAATGACTACAGGTTGTTTGAAATTAAGTATTTTAATTTGCCTTTTTTCATTTAGTGGACTTGTGCCTCTTCATAACGCATGTTCTTATGGACATTATGAAGTCACAGAACTACTGCTGAAGGTGGGAGAAACTGAAAATATTGAATAGTATTCCCTTGTTGTTTTTTAACTTAAAATGAATTTTTATGTTTTTTGGCTGTTGAGATTTTTAAGAGACTAGAGTAGTTCAAAAACAAATATTACCATTGCCTTAAAAATTTAAAACATTCAAAAATATTTTAAGCTGTTTTTTTAATGCTGAAATTGAAACATTTATTGACATTTCAAAGAGAACTGAAATTTACAGTGACATTAATGTTCTTACAAGTTATTTGGTCCAGTGAAATGATCACTGGGCTAAAACTCTTATTTCTCAATTCAGCATGGAGCTTGTGTCAATGCTATGGACCTCTGGCAGTTTACTCCACTACATGAGGCTGCTTCCAAGAATCGTGTAGAAGTTTGCTCTTTGTTACTTAGCCATGGTGCGGATCCTACCTTAGTGAACTGCCATGGCAAAAGTGCTGTGGATATGGCTCCAACTCCTGAGCTCCGGGAGAGATTGACTTGTACGTATTTATATCCTAAACCCAGTATTGCTTGCTGCAAAATGAAAATATCTCATTTTTGTTAAGCTATTAGGGATCATGTTTTATCTAATTTAGATAGATAACAGTCTTCAGTTCTTGAAAGTTTATAGCCCTTACAAGTTTATATGCTTATTTCTACTCATATACTTTTCTTCATGAATTCCACAGGAATCTTATTTGCACGCTTTGTATATATATATTTTTGTTTGTTTAAGCCTAGGTCTAATTCATGTGCTGAGACTCCTTTTCTTTCTTTTTTTTTAAAAAAAGGCTA
The DNA here is from genome assembly GCF_000298275.1 of Orycteropus afer afer. Taxonomy (NCBI): domain Eukaryota; kingdom Metazoa; phylum Chordata; class Mammalia; order Tubulidentata; family Orycteropodidae; genus Orycteropus; species Orycteropus afer. The sequence goes on along the minus strand of NW_006921682.1, from coordinate 9,843,093 downwards.
ACGAAAATGAGTCAGTCCACAACCATTTATAGAATAACAAAGGCAGTAGTGAACAAAACAGAAAAAAACCTCTTAATTCATAGAGCTTATAATCTTGTACTATTGATAATAGGTAATATCTGCCATTTTTGAGCACTATTTCCCAAGTCCTGTGTAAGTACCTTACCCATTGGATCTTATTTAATCTTTTTATTTCATTTTTAAATTAAAGAATAATATACATACAGTGTAATTCATCTTTTTTAGTATAGATTCTGTGAGTTTTAACAAACACTTATTGTCCTGTAACCAGCACCTCAGTCAGTGTTAATTATTTTATGAATAGATGAATTTTGAAAATTTTGTACCAGTTTTCTATGTAGTCTCCAAGGATATAAGAATTGGGTTGGCTGTCCTATATGATAGGCAGCATTTCTTATTTTCCTAGCCTAAGTTCCATCATAACCCAAAATTCCCACATGCTCCTTTATAATCATCTCTTCTTAAGAATACTTTTAATGGGGGCATTTTGAATCTGCATCTCAATTTCTAGGTACTTGTCTAGATAAGTTAAACACCTGAGAAAATCTTTGCTAAGTGATAAATTAATGAAAAGGCATAGCCAAAATGATGTTGTCATCATTTATGTTTCAGTATGTTTTAAGCTAATTATTTCACCCTGGAAGAGTTCCCTGAGATTTTGATCTGGCTTAAGTGGAAATTTAAATTTATTTTGGTACTTGAACAGATGATACCTAGCAGATTACACACTAGCACAAAGCAGACTGCAACTGGGCAGATGTCTGTATAATGAATCCTTTTTGTAGCACATTTATTCTCTCCCACCCATGTGACTCTTACCATATGCTGTCTTGCACTGTATAGTCATTTTTCTATGTGTATGTTCTATCTTGCTGGTGAAACTTAAATTTTTAGAGAAATTTTTGGTTTTATTATTCTTTGTCTTCTTAGCACAATGCCTTGTACCTAATAAAAAAGTGTTGATAACATTTGTGTTTAGGTCTGTATATTTACCGACTTCTAATCCAGCTCAGTGTATTGTTACACATAGGACATGCTCAGCAAGTTTATTGAATTTGATTTAACTTAAAATTTACAATTTTATCTTTTTCTGATTTACTTAGTTTATGTCCTTAGTTTCTTGTTTACATAATTTATTTTAAAATGACTTTTTCAAAATTCTTACATGCTTTTGTAAATAATAATATAGTAAATATTTCTTGAAAATTTTTCCAGCTCCATAATTCTTTTCTGTGTCAAGACTTAATCACTATTAATATTTTGGTGACTGTTTGTCTAAATGTCTTCGTATCGTTACCTATAATTAGTTGTGATGACAGTAGTTGTGGGAGGAAGAGGACTAATGGCGCCAAAAAATTGGGTCAGCTTATCCTTAGTTTTTAACTACTTGAATTTTTCATTTAACGGTACTGTATACTTTCATCCCAGTACATATAAATCTGTTACTTTTGTGTAAGAACTTTAAAGATCGCTGGTATGTGAGTATGCCATAAATTATTTAATTAGTGCCCTTTTGGTGGATATTTAGCTTGCCTCAGTTTTAAACTTCTCTCAGAGCATACATATTTCAAAATTTTTTTATTAGTCTGTACCTTCATCCTCTACAGTTTTTCATCATATTATTGTATTACCGCTTTTGCTAAAAGAGAGGAATATATAAAATTAATAGTTTCCCTGCCTATTTATAATCATGCTAAAGATTTTTATAAATATTAAATCTTCATTATGTCAATCATTATTTCACTAACAGATGAATTTAAAGGTCATTCTTTACTACAAGCAGCCAGAGAAGCAGACCTAGCCAAAGTTAAAAAAACACTTGCTTTGGAAATCATTAATTTCAAGCAACCTCAGTCTCATGAAACAGCACTGGTAAGATATTATTGTTAATTCATTCCTTGTGTGCATAACAGTAATGCAAACACACAATATGCTTTTTATTTCAGAAACCTTAATTTTAGTACCTGAAATACCAAAAATTTGCATTTTAATGTTGGTTGCTCTGATTCTTAAATTTGGATTGGGTGATGATTCTATTTAGGGGTGACGGAATAGATACTTGCCCAACCTTGATTTGGGAATTATTATTTTCACGTTTGTGTTTATAACCTATTAGAACAAATCTGTTTTGTGGTCAGTGCTTTTATAAATTACAAGATATGATTTTCCGTACAGAGTCTTCTTTTTCTTGTAGTTGCTAGATAATTGCTGAATTTCTTTTCTGTAGAAGAGTAAATTGTTTTTCAGAGATACTTGCATCATCCTTTTGAACAATTGTATTCAAAGAATTGATATTATTCCTTCTAGAAAAATGATGGGATTGTGAATTTCTTGTTCCAAATTACAAATTATTTTTATGAGTACTGTTTTTTCATCTAATGCATTTTTGGAAAGATTAGTTCATTTTCCTTGTCACTGACCACATTAAAGCTCAAATAGGAGGTGGGTTATTGATTTTCACTCTTGAATTCAGAATTTAAGCATATGTGATGCCTGTAAGGAGCTCTGGTGGCCTAATGCCTCCTGCATTTAACTGCTAACCAGAAGGTTGGTGGTTCAAACCCACCAGCCACTCCACAAAGGAAGACAGAGAAATCTGCTTCCATAAAGATTTACCACCTTGGAAACCCAAAGTTGGAATCTACTCGATGGTAGTGAGTTTGGTTTGGGTTTTGTGGTGCCTGTATCACAGACCTCTAAATAGGCTTTAGTTAATATTCTATCACGTAACTGACACAAAAAAAAGCAGTCACACTTCAGTCAACATCTGCTGAAAACATTAAAAGAGTCACCATACTGAAATAAGCCAACTGTAAAAAAAAAAAACAAACTCACTGCTATCAAGTCAAATCCAGCTGATAGCGAACCCTCCTTGGGTTTCTGGGGCGGTATCACTATGGAAGTAGATTGCCCAACTTTCCTTCTGAGGAGTGGCTGATGAGTTTGAACCACCAGCCTTCTGGTTAGTAGTCAAATGCCTTAGGCACTACACTACTAGAGCTCCCAGGCCAACTATATATGTATTTAAATATATGACTCTCAAACTGAGGTTCACATGCACTCAAGTGACACAGCCTTATTCCGTGAAGTGTACTTAGCCACAGAGTAAACCTGACTGCTTTTTTGGAGTGTTTGCTTCTTTCAGTAGTAAGTCATTTTAAAATTTCAATATAAACATTAATGTAAAATGAAGTTCAATACAAGAGCTGTATAAATATTGTTATTTTTGTTAGGTGCTAGCTAGTCAGTTTCAACTCAGCAACCCTATGTACAACAGAGTGAAACACTGCCTGGTCCTGCTCCATCCTTGCATTCTTTGCTATGCTTGAGCCCATCGTTGTAGCCAGTTTGTTAGTCCATCTCACTAAGGGTCTTCCCCTTTTTTGCTGACCCTCTGCTTTGCTTCTTCAGGGGCTGGTCCCTCCTGATACCATGACCAAAGTATGAGTGACAAAGTCTGGCCGTTCTTGCTTCTAAGAAGCATTTTGATTTTACTTCTTCCAAGACAGATTTTTTCATTCTTCTGGCTGTTCATGATATATTCAGTATTCTCTGCCAACACCACAGTTTAAATGTATCAGTTTTTCTGTGGTCTTCCTTATTCATTGTCCAGCTCTCACATGAATATGAGGCTACTGAAAATACCATGGCCTGAGTTGGGCACACCTTACTCTTCAGAGTGACTTCTTTGCTCTTTTGCACTTTGAAAATATCTTTTACAACAGATTTGTGTAGTGCATTGTATTGTATGATTTCTTGATTGTTGCTTCCATGGGCATTGATTGTGGATCCAAGTAAAATGAAATCGTATGAATATTAGGATGAATAAAATTTCTGAAAATATGTCCGCCTCAAAGCTGCTTCAAGTCTATCACCCTTGTGCCTATCCCTATCCATACAGGCTTATTCTCCTATAGTGCTGGGGGTACCTCTGTGGAAAAGTTTGAGAAATGTTGACTTAAGTCACTGACAGTCTAAAGAAGAATTGAGTAATTTAGTTGTAGATTGCTGTAGCTGTGTAGAGGCGGTATACTCATGTATCCAATAAAATATATATATACTGGTATAATCATTTAATGGCTAAAGGAAACGAAACAAAGTCTTTCTAAATGTCTAATTAACAGCATCATTTCACCTTGGTTTAATTCATGTTGGCTGCATTTTATACTTGCAGTTTATTCAGAAGGAATTTTGATTTTCTCCATAATTTAAACTATAAGTATTTTCTGATGTTTTGAGATGAGGGTTCTAAATAGTCTGCAAGTGCTATTTAAATCAGACATCTACTTTTAAAGAGAAATTTATTAACTTCCTTTTATTTTATAGCACTGTGCTGTTGCTTCCCTACATCCGAAGCGAAAACAAGTGACAGAATTATTACTTAGAAAAGGAGCAAATGTTAATGAAAAAAATAAAGAGTAAGTAGAATCACTGAAGGAATTGCTCACTTCTTAAAGAGGAAATACAATAAAATTAAAGAGGAAATTACCTTTTCCTTTTCTACTCTCTTTAGTTTTATGACTCCCCTGCATGTTGCTGCTGAAAGAGCTCACAATGATGTTATGGAAGTTCTGCATAAGCATGGAGCAAAGGTATGACACAAATCTGAAAGAAGCTGCCAAACTCAGCTTTAAGGAACTGGCTACTCTTATGATTGCTGCTTCTCTCACTATTTTTTCTTAATGAGTTAATTTTATAAAGGACTGCTAGCTTATACTTGAATTCAGAGATTCTACTTTAAGCTGATGTAAATCTTGTTAGTAGTAAAAATAATTACCTGAGTTTCTTTGTGTAATGTAAAACGTAGCAAGTAAAATGTAGCTACCATAATCTTACCATTATAAGGAGTTCTGGTGGTACAGTGCCTAAGTCATTTGACTGCTAACCAGAAGGTTAGTAGTTCAAACCACCAACTGGTCCATGGAAGGAAGTTGGGGGGCAATCTACTGTAAAGATTTACTGCCTTGGAAACTCAGTGGAGATCACTGTGAGTCAGAATTGATTCGATGGCAGTGAGTTTGGTTTTGGAATCATAGCTAACAGTACTTCTTCCATTGGCTGTGCATACCTCTGTGAAATCATTTTAGCTAATCTAGAACTGGAACCAACTACCAAAATAAACTGACCTTAGAATCAGACCTTCAAATCCTTACATCACAATTTTTTTAATAAAATTAAAAAGAAAAAAAAACAACTTTCTAAAAATAGACCCAAAAGATATTTTGTGTCGTTGAGTGGACAGGCTAAACTATTAGGTATGTCTGTGCAGTGGAGAGTGTACCCAAGACCATATATAGGGTTGGAAGACGATGGTTCTACAAGTGTATTTGTATGTTCTGTAACAATTTACAGGTGTATGGTAGAGCTGACAAAGGACAAGGTTGTAGTCACTTCTTGGTCACAGCCAGCTACCCAGAGGGCGTGAGTAGTTGAACCTGTGGGCTCAGGACCATAGTCACAGGGGACATCAAGCTCATTTGGCATAACATACTACATAAAACATTGTTTCACCTCCTACTTTGGTGCGTAGTGACTGGGATCTTAAAATCTTGCAAGCAGCCATCTAGATGCAATAATGGGTCTCTCCTCATCCAGAGCAAAGAAGAATGAAGAAAACCAAAGATTCATGGAAACAATTAGTCCTAGCAACTGGTACACCATGTGATCTGCAGCCTGTATGACTGTGAGACCAGAAGAACTAAATGGTGTCCGACTCCCACTGTCAACCACTCAGAGGGGGATCTATGTAGGAGATCCTGGATAGAGAGAGAGAACAATGTGGAACAAAACTCAAAATCACTTGGAAATTATAAATAAATAAATAAATAAAAGTGGTGACCAAGTTTGCTGGTCTGATAGAGCCTGGTGGAACCACTGAGACTATGGCCCCTAGCTGCCCTTCAGGTCTGTCTTGTTTGGCTGGAAGCCACAGGCATATGAGTTGAACATTTACCTGAGGTAGATACACTCCTTGGAGAGAACAGTCATGGGAGAAAGAAGAGCTGTTTATGCAGAGGGAGACAGCTCAGGAGGCCAGAGTACATGGAGGGATGAACACAGGGAAGAGGTAACTATCGGGAGGAGGTGGGAGGGGAGCTGTTGCATTGTGGTAAATGTCATCAGTGTCACGAGACAAAGTGGATGTGAACTGCTGTATGGAAAGTAAATTTGCTCTGTAAACTTTCACCCAAATAACAATTTTTTTAAAAAAGATATTTTTTGTCATTGTTGTTGTTGTTGTTACGTGCCATCGAGTCAGCCCTGACTCATAGCGACCCCTCCTTGGGTTTCCGAGGCAGTATCACTACGGAAGTAGGATTGCCCAACCTTCCTTCCGAGGAGTGACTGGTGGGTTTGAACCGCCAGCCTTCTGGTTAGCAGTCAAGTGCCTTAGCCACTATGCTACCAGAGCTCCCTCTTTTTGTCATTAGTAATTTAAATATTTTAAATTTGTTACTGTTTAATTTTTTATTATTTTCCATGAATAGTTTTTAATTGTATGAATGAGCTCTGATATTTCTTTTCTGTATTCTAGTTATTAATTTGTTCTATTTTTTTTAGATTGTTTTTCTTAAAATTTTGATATTCTTACAAACTTATTGGGGAGTGTTGTATTATATTTTTGTAAAACTTTTATTACTTTTTTTTTAAGTAATGAAACTAATATTTTATTTCATCTCTATTTCATCCCTTATAATTTGTCTTTACATAAGTTTTATACATATTACTAATAATACTAGTATAGCACTGCTTATGATTTATAAATAAATACATAGACATATCCTGAGAGAGTTCTCAAAACATTTCTTTTAAGAATAGGATGCATGATCCAAAAATTTAGGTATCATTTTAAAAGAACAACTGATGATTTTAACTAAAAATCAGGATGGGATGGAATAAAAGGGACCATAGCTCAACAGGTTTATTAGCTATTTTATAACAGATTTTGTAGGTAAAACTGTATTTTTATATAAATTATATCTTCTGTTGTCAAGCTGTATGTACTAATGTAAATGGGCTTTAGGCTACACTTAAGAGCATTATATGTTCATAACTGATCTGGGTTTTTTTTTTTTTTTTTAAATTATGGCATTTATAATTTCCTTGAAAAACTATAAACAATGCCTTCCATTTTGAAAAAATAATATTTATTTGTTGTCTCCCTGAAGTCATTTTATTTCATAAAGATTCAGTGGGAAAAAAAAAACATATATAGTCTATCCTAGTCAGCATTAATGGGAGCTCTGGTAGCTTAGTGCCTAAGGCACTTGACTGCTAACCAGAAGGCTGGTGGTTCAAACCCACCAGCCACTCCTCGGAAGGAAGGTTGGGCAATCTACTTCCGTAATGATGCCACCTCAGAAACCCAAGGAGGAGTCACTGTGAGTCGGTTCTGAGTTGACAGCACATAACAACACCAACAGTCAGCATTAGTGTAGGTTTACATCTTTCTGCCTTTCATGTGTGCAGTACTTTCTCTTCAATACGTCTCAGTTTGTCAGTGGGGCATTGTATAATTTTAACCACACTGCCAACTATGTAAAATGACTTCTAGATTAGCATATCCTTCCTGGTCCCTTCACTGTTATTCAAGTAAATTGTGAGCTCCTGCTATTAGGCCCTTTAAAAGGGGAAAGAAAGAATCGTATTAATCATGGTTATGAATCAATAGATGCCAATTGCTTGTCCTCCCATTCACTCATCGCTAGTTCCACGGCAGAAGGATATCCCTCTGAGTGTATTCAGTGATTAATATGTTATTAAAAATTCCCTCTAAAATTTGATATAGCTGCTGTTGGGCCCCGATATTTGTTTTCCCTGTATTTTCTTTCAGGAGGACTCATGGTTTTGATATTTTTTTTGACAACTCATTGTTGCCTTTTGATTTTAAAAGCATCTTCTGAAAAATCCGTCTCATCCCTTAATTAGGATTCAGGCTTCTCACACTACTTCTACTGTGTACTGACATCACCTATTCTTAGTGAGTCCGTTTCTAGGGTTATTAAATCAAAGTGTCAAGAATTTGGAGAGAAATCTAATTACTATTGGCTAATATGTTGTTAACAGCCTGCGATATGCAGATGACACAACCGTGCTTGCTGCAAGTGAAGACTTTTGAAGCACTTACTGATGAAGATCAAAGACTACAGCCTTCAATATGGATTACACCTCAACATAAATAAAACAGAAATCCTCACAACTGGACCAGTAAGCAACATCACAATCAATGGAGAAAAGGTTGAAGATTTCAGGGATTTCATTTTACTTGGATCTACAGTCCGTGTCCATGGAAGCAGCAGTCAAGAAATCAGAAGTTGGATTGAACTGGGCAGGTCAGCTGCAGAAGACCTCTTTAAAGTGTTAAAGACCAGTGATGTCACTTTGAAAATTAGAGTGTGCTTGACCCAAGCCATTGCATTTTCAGTAGCCTCATATGCGTGTGAAAGCTGAACAATGAATAAGGACGACCAAACAATTAATTCATTTGAATTGTGGTATTGGTGAAGAATACTGAAAATACTGTGGACTGCCAGAAGAACAAACATATCTGTCCTGGAAGAAGTACCAGTGGATTGGTCCTTAGAAACGAGAATGACAGGACTTTGTCTCATCTGCTTTGGTCATGTCATCAAAAGGAACTAGTTCCTGAAGAAGGATATCATGGTTGATAAAGTAGAGGGTCAGTGAAAAATGGGAAGATCCTCAACAAGATGGATTGACACAATGACTGCAACAGTTGCCTCAAGCATAGCAAAGATTGTGAGGATGACACAGGACAGTGCATTGTTTCATTCTGTTGTACCTGGGGTTGCTATGAATTGTAGCCAACTCCTCATTCTCCTACTGCCCACCAACCTCCTACCAGTGCCTCTTATTGACCAAATCCAACAAAAGGTTGAACAGCAAGAGAGTTGTAGATGTGGTGGACAGAGACAGAGTGGAGATGTAGGAACATGGATCTGTAGGGAAAACAGTCAATATTTAACAAAAAATTAGAAAACAAATTGATAAGAAGAAAGGAGAACTGGGAGTATTAGCCAACTCATTTGAGAAGTCCATTTTCACTAGGAGTAAATTTCTGTACCTTAAAATATATATTTTTTAAAAAATAAAACTAAACTCACTGCCATCAAGTCAATTTTGACTCATAGCGACCTCCATTGGATTTCCAAGTGGGTTTATCTTTATGGAAGTAGATCACTGCACCTTTCTTCCACAGAGGGGATAGGGGTTTGAACAACCAACCTTCTGGTTAGCAGTCAGATGCCTTTGGCATGATGCCACCAGAGCTCCAAAATGTATATATATGTGAATAATTATACCTGCCATCTTCCTACTTTGTGAGATTACTATAAAACCTAAATTTAAATTTGCCCTTCATACGGCTGCTTGTTTTATTGTTGTTGTTTATTAATATTAGTCTACCCTGCCTTTCAGGAGCTCTGGTGGTGTAGTTGTTAAAGCATTTGGCTTTTAATCAAAAAGTCAGTGGTTCAAACACACCAGCTGCTTCATGGGAGAAAGATGAGGCAGTCTGCTTCTGTAAAGATTTATAGCCTTGGAAGCCCTATGGAGTGGTTCTGCTCTGTTCTAAAGGGTCACTATGAGACTCAGTGGCAGTGGATTTGGGTTTTTGTTTAACTCTGGCATTATTCTATTACTATCAAACTGTCTGTCGTTATTAAGTAGAATCAGCTACATAGGGTAGTATTCTTAAAAACAAAAGTTTAATTCAGAACTGCTTTTTCTTACATAAAAACACTTATTTCTTCAGTAGTGAGCATCTGTTAAATGAGTAGAACATGAAGAAATAGCTTTTGATGGTTCGTATGTCTTACTTTGACAGATTTATTTATATTGCGTGTAAGAAGAAATTGTATCAGTAGAAAATGGCATTTAATGGTCTTATTTCACATTTTGAGAAGTAATCAAGAGTCTTTGCTCACTTTGCAGAAATATGTTAGCACATTATAAAGATTTTAGTAATTCTATTCTAGAGGTAGATTTGTCAGTAGAGTCTGTTAGGCCAAAGGTGTTTAAGTACATTTAAAGGTATTATAGGTCCAAAGTATCTTCTACAGTTCAAATAAGATCTGAGGTTTGATCTCATAAAAATAAAAGTTTGAAGGGGCCAATGTCTTAGAGATATATTAGTTATAGGTAACAGAGACCAACTGAATCCAGATTAAAGCACGAATGGAAATCTGTTTTATCCTTACACAAATGGGTATTGTGGGCATTTTCTCCGTTCCTCATAGGGAATGCTTCAAACATATTCATATCACCAAAAATAATGATGACTTGTAAGTACTTTAATAAATTTTAGATATCAAGTTAAAGTATGCTTTTATTATAGACAAGATGAGTTGATTTTTTTCCAATATTGAACAATTCTATAAACACTACCATTTACTCTTTTTTCTCTTAAATTTCTATACAAAGAGAATGAATGGGTTTTGGTTAGATAGATAATATCTTAATATTCTCTAATGTTTATCTAATATACAAAACAACATGTTGAAAATATCATTCTTTATCATCAGAATTTACTTTTCTTTTGCTCTGGGAAGCCATTCACTTACCAACTGTTTTCAAACACCCATTTGTATAAGGCATTGTACTTTTTGCTCTGGGTATATATAAAATTTGACTTTGATTAAGATCAGTTTCTAAGAAATGTGAAATCTAATAATTTTGTTTAACATGAATATTGGGAGCTCTGGTAGCATAGTGCCTAAGGCACTTGACTGCAAACCACAAACCAGAAGGCTGGCGGTTCAAAACCCACCAGCCACTCCTCAGAAGGAAGGTTGGGCAATCTACTTCCATGGTGATATTGCCCCAGAAACCCAAGGAGGGGTCTGACTCAATGCAAACAACAACAACAACATGAATATTACACAGATTGGAAAATGATAGATATAATACATATATATAATATGAGAAGTATGGATGGATTGCTATTAGAATTCAGAAGAGAGAATTATTACTTCTATTGGTGGTAGTAGGCGGGGGGAGGGATTAGAGAAATTTCATGAAAAAAAATAGAGTTATAGAATGTTCAGGAATTTGATATATACAAGTAGGCAAAATGCAAAACAAAAAAAAAACTCAGTGCTGTTCAGTCTATTCAACTCATAGTGACCCCTCCCTGGGTTTCTGAGGCAGTAGCGTAGTGGCTAAAGCACTTGACTGCTAACCAGAAGGCTGGCGGTTCAAACCCACCAGCCACTCCTCGGAAGGAAGGTTGGGCAATCCTACTTCCGTAGTGATACTGCCTCGGAAACCCAAGGAGGGGTCGCTATGAGTCGGGGCCGACTCGACGGCACATAACAACAACAACAACAATCTCTACAGAGGTAAATTGCCCAATTCTCCTTCTGCAGAGTGGCTGGTGGGTTTGAACCACCAGTCTTCTGGTTAGCAGTCAAAGGCCTTAGGCACTACACCACCAGAGCTCCCAGGCAAAATGCAGAGGATGTATTTTATGTTAATAGTCAAAATCAGGAAAGCAAAGGGGGTATTTATTAAATGGTCAGAATTTATAATTAGTCTGATAGATATAGAAAAGAGGAATCATAAAAACCTGAAGAGAGATGTTACAGCAAGATCTTGGTGGTCCCAGTTAGAGAGTTTAAACTTTGTTCTCCTTATACTTAGAGAGCCGTTGGAAGTTTTTGAATAGGCAGGTGGCATGAGCAGAATCTGCTTCAGGGAGCTAGTTCATAGGAATACACTTTCTCTCAGAAAACCAATTAGAGAAATGTAGAGTGAAGATACACGCATAATAGCTGGTATAATCATTTAGCAGTCTTCATCACAATTAACTTTTTAAAGTTATTGCAAAGAGGGATAATATTGAGGCAGTGTTTCTTACTTTCAGGCTAGAAATATGCCTGTCACCTGTTCCCTTGGTTATAGTCTCTTTCCATCAAGGCACAGACCTGTTTCAGATACCTGTCTTTTGTTCCTTGACTATAGCTTTATTAATGTTTGTTAGTTATGTTTTTCTTGTTCCCTTTCACTTTCAAAGTATTCTGGTTTGGACTGAAAAAATATATACTTTTTAGCTACAGACATACAGAGAAACTGTTTTCAATTCTCAGGTTACTTAAGACCAAGTTTTGTATTGAGACACACATGTTCACAGTTGAAGTAAAATTACAATGTGAGTTAACATTAAATCCCTAAATACAGATTGTTTCAGAACAGTTCATGATTAATTGCCAAATGAGTGATACGGATAGTGATAGGTTTAGGTTTATGAGAGGCAGATGAACTCAGCGTCAAGGTTAGCTGTTTGAGACTAGGGTGTTCTCACTGATTAGAGTATTGAAGGATTCCCCTCAGCCATCGCCCTGTAATCTGCCTGCTGGTTTCCAGAACCATTGTGACATTTTAAATCGTAGTTTTATATTCTTTACATTTAAGGCCAATATGATTTTATATAATTTCACTCAAGTGTCCATCTTCAGGAAAATCACTTTTAATAATCAGATAGAAATAGGTAAAGATACATACCTAAACGTTATTACTATTTCTAGAGACAAGAAAAGGAGGTACAGGAGGTAGATTTTGTCTCTGTATCTGCCAGACAGCTTAGTACTCTTCTGACATTGTCTGAATGCACAGCTCAAGCTGTTTAGTTACCACAGTTGGGTGTAACACACACATTAAATGCAGCATTTCCTTATTTAAGGCAGTTTCTGTAACCTCTTTAGTGCTGATGAGAAGCATCTTAATGATATCCTCTACCATATCCTGAGGTGGAAATTATGGTTGACAGGGGAAATAAAACAAGGACTGAAAAAAGACATGATTTTAAAACTGATCTAATATTCTCAAATTTCTTCAATAAGTATGTATATTGGTAGCTCCAGATAATATATATTAAGAATTAAAGTTGCATCTCAAAAACACAAGGAATAAATAAAAACTGATACATGGAAAACCAAAGCTGTTGGATATATTGTTTTAGGTTGAGAATATATAAAGACATAGGAACAGAATCCATATCTCTGGCTATTTAATTTAAAAGTTTTCAGAAGAATTCTTATAAATGATAATCATTTGGTCAGTTCAGTGTCAATAATCATTAAGCACTTGAATATATGTAAAATACTAGACTGTATCTTCTGGGGTTGTTTTTTGGTTGTTGTTGAGTTTGATTGTCATATATAAAGAACATTTTAAATATTGTTAAGCCTAAGCATTCACCTGAGTAAAAAAAATTGTTACTGTGTCACCTTTTAGAGTAATACTGCTAAAGATAATCATCATTTGTGCCACAAGGATAAAAAATGTCATCTCAGAGGCATGATCTTCCAGCTCATGGTCTATAGTCTGTACTTTAGTTGGGCTTTTCACTGCTCCCAATATTGACATTCATGGCTTATTTAATGTCATCCAAATTTCCCCATCAGTATTGTTAAACACTGAGCTACTAACCAAACATCAGCAGGTCGAACCTAATAGCCACTCTGTGGGAGAGAGAAGTGACAGTCTGTTTCTGTAAATATTACAGCTTTGTAAACTCTATGGGGCAGTTCTACTCTGTTCTGTAGGGTAACTATGAGGTAGAATTGACTTGACAGCAATGGGTTTGGGGGTATATTTCCCCATAAGTATGTTGTTGTTAGGTGCCATTGTGTCAGCTCTGACTCATAGCAACCCTATATACAATAGAACCAAACACTACTGGGTCCTGCACCATCCTCACAATGTTTGCTATACTTGAGCTCAATCCGTCTTGTTGAAGGTCTTCCCCTTCTTTGCTGACTCTCTACCAAGCATGATATCCTTCTCCAGGAAATTGTCCCTTCTGACAACATGACCAAAATATGACAGACGAAGTCTGGCCATTCTCACTTCTAAGAAACATTCTGGCTGAACTTGTTACAAGAAGACAGATTTGTTTGTTCTTCTAGCTGTTTGTGGTAGTTTCGATATTCTTTTCCAACACCACAATTCAAATGTATCACCACTACTAGGTTCTTCCTTATTCATTGTCCAGCTTTCACATGCATATGAGGCAATTGAAAGTACCATGACTCAGGTCAGGTGGACCCTAGTCTTCAAATTTACATCTTTGATTTTTAACACTTTAAAGTGGTCTTTTGCAGCAGACTACCCAGTGTAGTAGGTCAGCTGATTCATTGACTGCTACTTCCATGAGCATTGATTGTGGATCCAAGTAAAATGAAATCCTTGACAACTTAAATCTTTTGTACATTAATCATGATACTGCTTATTGTTCCAGTTGTGAGGATTTTCATTTTCTTCATGTTGAGGTGTATTCCATACTGAGGTGTATTCCATCTTCATCAGTAGGTGCTTGCTCTTCAGCAAGCAGTGTTGTCATCTGCATATTGCTGGTTGTTAATGAATCTGCTTCTAATCCAGATGCCATGTTCTTCTTCATATAGTCAAACTTGTTGGATTATTTGCTCAGCATACAGATTGAATAAATACGGTGAAATGATACAACCCTGATGCACACCTTTCCTGATTTTAAACTACCCATCAGTGTACTGAATCAATATTATTTACCATTTTTGAAACTGATAGGATAGTAGAGGTAAGATAAGCCACACCTGTGAGAGCCTTCTATAAACAATTGACCCTATAATTAATTCTCTGGGATCACCTTGGCTTCAAAATAACACCTTTCTTCACTGAGAAACTGGATGATAACAGCAATACAAATCTTGTCAGATGACCCATTTAGGAAATCAGGAAAGAATGATAATCTGTAGTTATAAAAGACAGTCATTGCTGCAGTGATCTGAAGCAATTCTGGTAATCTCATTCTCCTTGCTAATACATGTTCACTGAAAACAAATTTACCACTTACTTTGGAAGACAGGCACATTTTTGCATTTCTGTACTTTGAAGTACTCCTGAATATATTAAGTAAAATGTTAGGTTAACTACTATTTAGAGGATCCTGACTATATCCTATGACTGATTGATAAAAGGAGAAACAAAGGTAGACCATTAAGGGTGTTGATAAAGCTAAACTTAAGAAGAAATTAGAATCTTTGCTTGCCCTCCCCCCAATTTGAAACAATTGAAAGGTCTTTAATGACTCAAGCAGATAGTTTTTTGTTTCCCACCTAGTAGTCATTTTGTCCTTTTTTTCTTTCTATAGCGCCAGGAGTCAGTAAACTTTTTCTTAGCCAGAGAGTAAATATTTTAGTATTTATAAGGCTAAGAGACAAAATCATGTGTATTATATAGGTACTTATATAGACATTTAAAATGTAATTTCTTAAAAATTTAAAAACTGTTCTTAGCTTGTGGACTGTGCAAAGTGGACAACTGGTTGGAATTGGCCCGTTGGTCAATTGCCAATACTTTCTGTAGAAGTCTGTTTTGTTAATATATGGGAGACCATGTGTTTCTGGATGGATCTAAAGCAGCTCTAGTAATCTCATTCTCCTTGCTGATGCAGATTCATGACACATTTTCTACACCAGCCATAAGGAATTGTCTGCTGGGAAAGGTTTTTTTTTTTTTTTAAATAGATGTATGAAACTTCCTTGTGTGTAGGTGATATGAGGAGCTGCTGCAATAGTTATCTTTTGACCACAGAGCAATAAATATGGGGTCCCAATACTAGGAGATCTGACAAATTATGTCATTCACTTCTCATAAGAAATCATTCTTCCTCACAAAAACTCTTATTGAATATCTCTTTAATAGTTTCCCTATTATCCATTGTTGTTCTTTTAAGTAGGTTGTGCACAGTGTCACCATATTGTTCTAGTTTTGTTATTCTAGCTATTGCGTGGAGTGAGTGGTTCTATTACATTACTTGCTGATACTTTTCTGTGATATCTTTGTTGTCTGATAAGCACTCCATAGGTAATCTCTTGTTGCTATGATACTTTCTAGAGGTTAAGGTAAGAGTTAAAGTGTTCTTTCATAATAAAAAAAGCATGGATTTGTTCAAGTAAAACATTTTATGTTACACTGACTGTCTTGTACTTTAGCTAAGGAAGTTTAGGTTTCTGAAATACTGGAATACAATATAACCAATAGGAATGAGTAAATGCCTTATGTAAACCACAAGGATGAGGATATAAAGCTTAAAGATATAATCACATTTTGGGTTTTAGCCTTGAACTATTTCTTATCAAATGGTTGGATTTTTGGATCAGCTAAATATAAAAATTCTCTTTAGAAGTGGACTCTAATAATCATTTACACATTTTTCCCCCATTCATTCAGAAGATGTATTTAAAACTTTAGCTATATCTTAAACATTGTTGCTTCTTGGAGTTAGGAGTGGAAAGAAGAGTTACATTTAAGACTAAGTTATGGGCCTTGCTTTAAATGTCTTGTAATTTACATACAGCTTCTAACACAGAGCCTAATATTGTTGTTGTTGTTATGTGCCGTCGAGTCAGCCCTGACTCATAGCGACCCCTCCTTGGGTTTCTGAGGCAGTATCACTACGGAAGTAGGATTGCCCAACCTTCCTTCCGGGGAGTGGCTGGTGGGTTTGAACCACCAGCCTGCTGGTTAGCAGTCAAGTGCCTTACCCACTACGCTACCAGAGCTCCCAAGCCTAATATTAGTAGGTACTTAATAAATATACCCCCTCCTTACCAGACTACCTAGAAGATGAACAATTTAGTTCTAATTTTGACAGGTGTTTATAGGAAAGGAATGTACTCAGGCCTCCCCTCTCTGAGACAGAAGAGGAGACAAGAAAAATTAAATAATCTCAATGGGAGGTGACTTTGTCCACTATTTCACTTCATTAGCATGTGACCCAGAGTGAGTGAGAGATGAGACAAATCAATCTGTTGTTTTCTATATTGTACTCAGTTATATTTATGGCAGAAACCTCTTCTTGCACATAGTGGGTTTCTGGAGTTACTATGTGTTCTCTGTCTGTGTTGAGTTGATCTGCTCATGCATAGAAGGTAAAATTAGCTGGTCTTGGCTTTACTGAGAAATTTTCTATCTGTTTTTACCATAGCATTTTGCTAAGGTAGTTTCAAGGGTTATCTTGACCAAAGGCAAATGTTACATTTTGCAGTGACTTTAGAAACTTAACACTTTTCTAAAACAGGTGCTAATAAGGCTAGAACAAAGCAGACCTAGCAAATTGTAATGAGAAGTGAAAGTAGGAAGGAGGGTGGCATTAAAATAGAGTACACATAGTCTTAAATTAATGCTGTGGGATTCAGTTTTATTCAGAGGCACTGAAAAGTCACTTAAGTTTGAGGCAAGGAATAACTTGTGTAAGATCTGTATTTTATAGTAGTAATTCTAAAACCATGTGCCCATGATTCATATTGCTAAATTGGGGATTCCATCACTATCATTGAATAATATAGCCTTCACAATTTATTTTTCTCATAAGAATTTATTTGCTAAGGGAATGAAAATATATACTCACTTCCATGTGCCTACCAAATGATTTTTTCAGATGAACGCACTGGACACCCTTGGTCAGACTGCTTTGCATAGAGCTGCCTTAGCAGGTCACCTGCAGACCTGCCGCCTCCTGCTGAGCTATGGCTCTGATCCCTCCATCATCTCTTTACAAGGCTTTACAGCAGCACAGATGGGAAATGAAGCGGTGCAGCAGATTCTGAGTGGTGAGTTAAAATAGACAAACTGTATTTTATGCTTTTATTCCATATCCACTGATGCATACAGACAAACTTTGCACCACTTGTTTTAAGTATCTCTTAGGAATGTTTTCTCAGCGTCATTTTTTTCTTCCCCCACATGTCTCCCACCAGTTGAATTGTGTCCCCCTAAATTATGTGTGAACTTGGCTGGGCCATGATTCTCAGTCATTGGGCAGTTATATAATGATGAAGTTTGGCAGTTATGTAATGATCAAATCATCCCCTATGATGTGATCAGCCAGTCAGTTGTAAGGGGGTTAAGGTGGAAGTAACACTTAGGTCACAGCTCTGAGCAGATGTAAGGGAAATTTCCATGGGTTGTGGCCTGCGTCACCTCTTACCTTACAAGAGATAAAAGGAGAAAGAAGTGATCAGAGAAGTAGGGATCTCAGTACCACCAAGAAAGAAGAGCCAGGAGTGGAACACATTCTTTGGACAGAGAGTCTCTGCTCTAGATCCAAGGGAAGATTGATGCCAAGACACATAGAGATCTCCAAGGAACGCCGAGCCCACAGTTTGAGAGGAGACAAGGAATTTCCTCCAGAGCTGACAGAGACAACTATCCCCTAGAGCTGGTGCACTGAATTTGGACTGTTAGCCTCGTGAACTGTAAGAGAATCAATTTCTGTGTGTTAAAGCCATCCACTGTGGTATTTCTTTCATAGCAGCACTAGCTAACTAAGATAATGCCTTTCCTTGCTTATAGTGGTACTATGCAAACCAAACTCACTGCCATCGAGTCGAGTCCGACTCTTAGCAACCTCTCCTTGGGTTTGCGAGGTGGTATCTCTACAGATGTAGATTGCCCCGTCTTCCTTCTGAAAAGCAGATGGTAGGTTTGAATTGCCAGCCTTCTGGTTAGAAGTCAAATGCCTTAAGCACTATGCCACCAGAGCTCCG
This sequence comes from Orycteropus afer afer, assembly GCF_000298275.1. Classification (NCBI taxonomy): domain Eukaryota; kingdom Metazoa; phylum Chordata; class Mammalia; order Tubulidentata; family Orycteropodidae; genus Orycteropus; species Orycteropus afer. Next base: position 9,824,521 of record NW_006921682.1, on the reverse strand, counting down.
ATAGTTATACTATGATCTTCCCTATTTCCTTTTTTGAGGAGGTAAATAACCTCTTTAATTTGTGTCAGTTTTAAATTTTAACGCTCACTCGTAGGTGTTGAACCTAAAAATCACATAAACTGTGTAGAGTTATGGTAGTTCTGTTGTTAGTTGTCATCAGGTTGATTCTGATTCATGGCAACCCAATATACGCAGAGTAGAACTGCTGTATGGGGTTGTCAAGGCTGTGGTGTTTTGGAAACAGATTGCCAGGCCTATCTTTCAAGGTGCCTCTGGGTGGGTTTAAACTGCCAACTTTTCAGTTAGTGGTCAATTTGTACTACCCACAGAGTCTTATGGTAGCTCTGAAACCTATCAAATAGAGAATATTACAAAGTATTCATACTACAAAGTATTCATAACTTCTAATTCTTATATATGTTAATACTTTGATCTGCTTTTTTTAATTCTTAATTTCATTTTACTGTTACAGAATTATCATCTTTTTATTGTTGTTTAAATATAATTATGTATCTTGTTGAATGTTAACAGCTCCTACCTAGTGTGCAAGCACCAAAAAAACCCATTGCCATCAACTCCATTCCAACCCATGGCAACCCTATAATGACAGAGTAGAACTGCCCCATAGGATTTCTGGCACTGTAATCTTTATAGAGGGAGCTCTGGTGGCTTAGTGCCTAAAGCATCTGGCTGCTAATCAGAAGGCTGGTGGTTGACACCCACCAGTCACTTCTCAGAAGGAAGACTGGGCAACCTACTTCCATAGAGATACTGCCTCAGAAACCCAGAGAGGGGTCACTATAAGGTGGAATTAACTCAGTGGTAGTGAGTTTGTTTTCTTTTGTTTTTAAAATCTTTATAGAAGCCACACCTTTCTCCCACAGAGAATCTGATGGGTTCAAACTACTGACCTTTCATTTAGCAGCCATATGTGTAACCAGTATGCCACCAAGGCTCCTCTACCTAATACATTGTTAGATACTTTAACTGTTGAGTGTTTTGAGGGAGATCAAACATAAAATTGATGTGGACATGGACAGTGGTTTCGTAAGTCCAAAATTAGAACAAATAACACAGTCTCCCAACTGAAAAATTATGAACCAAAACAAATTTAGTATAATGGAGTCTTTTCCCCATCCTTTTAATTTCATATCTGCTGTGTAGTGATTTAGGAGCTCTGGTAGCATAGTGCCTAAGGCACTTCACTGCTAACCAGAAGACTGGCAGTTCAAACCCACCAGCCACTCTTTGGAAGAAAGGTAGGGCAATATACTTCCATAGTGCTACTGCCTCGGAAGCCCAAGGAGGGGTTCCTGTGAGTTGGGTTCAACTTGACGGCAGTGAGTTTGGTGTTTTTTTTTTTTTTGGTGGTATACTAGTTAAGGTATTTGACTGGTAACCTAAAGGTTGGTGGTCGAACCCACCAGCTGCTCTGCGAAGAAAGATGGAGCAGTCTGATTCCATAAAGATTTACAGCCTTGGAAAACAAATTAGGTTCACTATGTGTCATAATCGACTTCATGGCAGTGAGTTTGATTTGGTTTGAATATGGTGATTATATTCTAGCTTATCCCACTTCATACGCCAGCTGCGTCATGTGGAAATCTCAGAATCCCACTATCTTATCCTGAACTATGAAGATGTAAGAAATCCCCACTTTTTTCACTTCTCTGTTCAGTTCTGACACCAGCTGCCCATGTGATGCTTCTTTCCCTCACTGTAGCCACCTGGAGCTAGGTCATAACTCAAGCTTTACAAGGACATTATCCTTCAGACTGCCAGATAGGCAAATGCCAGCCACACATTTGGGAGTCCACATGACACCCCACCTTCATGATCTGCTGGCTCCCACTACTGCTTTGAGTTTGATAATTCACTGAAATGACTCACAGAACTCACGGAAAGTCCTATACTTATGATCACAGCTTTATTATCTAAGAAAAGATGTACACAAAGGTCACATAAGGCAGGGTCTGGGATATAGGAGCTCTGGTAGCATAGTGCCTAAGGCACTTGACTGCTAACCAGAAGGCTGGCGGTTCAAAGCCACCAGCCACTCCTCGGAAGGAAGATGGGACAACCTACTTCCGTAGTGATACAGCCTCAGAAACCCAAGGAGGGGTCGCTATGAGTTGGGTCCAACTCGATGGCATATAACAACAACAAGAACATGTCCCAAAGGGTAGGCTGTGCTCCCACATGTGTTGATGTCTTTCACCACCCAGGGATCCTCTGGAGCTTCCTTGGCTAAATCTGACATAGGCATGATTGATTTAACCAAGTTTCCCTCCCTACCTGAGGTCAGCTGATAATAGGCTACCAGGTGATCTTTTTGGCTAGGCCACCTCCTTGCTCCTTTGCACAAATCCTCAAGTGCTGTTTAGATAACAAAGGTACCTCAATTACTCAGGAAATTCCAAGAGTTTAGAGTTAACTCTCAGGAAGCAAGGGTGGTGTAGCACCTAAGGTGTTTGACTGCTAACCAGAAGTCTAGCAGTTCAAACCTACCAGCTACTCCTTGCAAGGAAGATTGGGCAGTCTGCTTCTGTAGAGATACTGCCTCGGAAAACCCAAGGAGGTTGTTGCTATGAGTCAGGATCGACTCGACGGCAGTGAATTTGGTTTGGTTTTGGTTTACTTTGGGTAAAGTTAAATTCTTCATCCCATAGTTCCATAACAGTCTGGAAAAGTGAAATGGAAAAAGCTACAGACTGGCAGTCAGAAGTCTATGGTTACTTTTTCCTATCTGCAGTACATTAGTTCTTCACAGTGCCCCATTTTTATAACAAATATTTTATAGCATCCCATTTACTATACAAAAATGAAATTAATGAACACTATAACCTAGCTACACAGATACCTCTCAAAAAATCTGTATTGAATGCTCTTACTATAATATGTAGTCCCTGGTTGAAGCAAACAGTTAAGCACTCTCTTATAAGCTAACAGTTGCGTGGTTTGAACCCACCCAGAGGCACCTCAAAAAACAGGCCTGGAAATCTGCTTCTGAAATGAATCTGTTTTCTGAAACCTTGAAAATCGCTGTAGAGCAGGTCTGGTCTGCACACATTGAGTCACCGTGTGTCAGAATCAACTCCATGACAACTAAAAACAATAACAACACCTATAATATAAAGTGGAAATGTCAGTAAATTATAATAAAATAATGTATAATTATTTTATTTGACATGGCTACACTAGATGAAAACATTGGTCCCACAGATTTTTTTAAGGACCCCAAGAGGTAAGGCCCAGTTGAAAATCACTGCTGTCTACTAAAGTGTGGAAGCATATGGAGATTATATGCGTTGTTAGAGCTGATCAACGCTAACCAGCCTCTTAAGAGTAGTTGTGCAATATAGTGAAAGCTGTTGATTAGGATTTATCAGGCAATCTACTTCTGTAATGATACTGCCTTGGAAACCCAAGGAGGGGTCACTATGAGTGGGATCCGACTCAATGGCAGTGTGTTTGGTTTTGGTTTTGGTTCATTCTAAGATAGTGATCTAGTGATCAATCTAGTTCAGTCTTAGATCATGATTTTTAGACAGTGAAAGAAGACCTATCTAGGCATCTTCACTATCAAACGAATAAAGGATTGAACTTTTTTGTTATACCATGTCAAGCTTAAGCTGTTAATAGCATGTCTTCATTAACTTCCTATATTTACAGAGCAATAAACGTTTTTAAAAGAAGATAGCACTCATTGACTAGGAAATATTTTTGCCTTCTCAGTAAATTTTAATAATTTTCTAAAAGGTGTGATTTTTGTTGAAATGTTCATTATTTTTCTCTTATGTCTTTTATTGAGAATCATTTAATACTGAATTTTAAGTTAGTTTTTTTAAGATATAACCATAAATCAGGTAAACTATAGCTGTTGCAAAGGGCCTAGGTGATGCAGGGGTTAAAGCACTCAGCTGTGAACAAAAAAGTCAGCAATTTGAATGTGGCAGCCACTCTGCCAGAGAAAGATGCAACAGTCCACTTTTGTAAAGATTCACACTTGGAAACTATGGGGCAGTTCAACTCTGTCTTACAAGGTCGCTATGAGTTAGAATCCACTCAGCAGTTACAGCTTTTGCATCAAAATTTCTAATAATGTTATATGTAACTTTTAGAGATAATTGATAAAATCAGGAGGAAAAGACTGATCAAATTAAGCACATTATATACATATAATGAGAGCTCTGGTAGCATAGTGGCTGAGGCACTTAACTGCTAACCAGAAGGCTGGCGGTTCAAACCCACCAGCCACTCCTCGGAAGGAAGATGGGGCAGTCTACTTCTGTACTGATACTGCCTCAGAAACCAAAGAAGGGGACGCTATGAGTTGGGTCCGACTTGACAGCACATAGTAACAACAACATACATATGATACTTCTTAAACGTCTTTTAAATGAATGCATTTGGAATATATGACCTCTTGTAAAAGATGAAGTTAAATACTGAAGATCACAGATAATACATTTTTCTTCATTTGTTTTGATAATTCCATTTAAAACTTGATTTTTAAAATAGAGCACTGTATGTTGTTGTTGTTATGTGCTGTTGAGTCAGACCAGACTCCTAGTGACCCCTCCTTGGGTTTCCGAGGCAGTATGACTACGAAAGTAGATTGCTCAGTCTTCCTTCCGAGGAGTGGCTGGTGGGTTTGAACTGCCAGCTTTCTGGTTAGCAGTTAAGTGCCTTAGGCACTATGCTACCAGAGCACTGTATAGCTAATTAAATACTAATTTATAACATGCCAGAACTTTTTAGTTTAATTCTTCATGTTCTTTATTGTTCTGGAAAGATAATGCAAATGATAGAATAATGTGGTAAAGTCTTGGCTTTGAAAGATTTTTTTTTTTTTTTTTAATGAAAATTGTTTCTTGTTTGAAATAGGCTATAATTTTTAAACTGATACTTCTACCAGAAACTTCTTTCTTTACGATTTGTGGATCATGTACTAATTGAACTTTTCAATCATACTTATTAATCCAATTCCAGGTTGTGTCTATAATGACTCTTGAAAGAATGTATCAAACTTCCTGTTGTTATTTAGTGCTATCAAGTTGGCTCCAATTCAGTGACCTTGTGAACAAAAGAATGAAACACTACCTGGTCATATGCCATCCTCACTGCCATTGCTATGCTTAAGCTGACTGCTGCAACCACTGTGTCAATCCATCTTGTTGAGGGTCTTCCTCTTTTTTGCTGACCATCTACCTTACCAAGCATGATATCCTTCTCCAGAGACTGGTCCCTCCTGAAAAAGAGGGAAAGTCTTGCCATGCTCACCTCTAAAGACCTTTCAGGCTGTACTTCATCTAAGGCATATTTATTTGTTCTTCTGGCAATCCATGGTATAATCAGTATTCCTTGCCAACACCATAATTCAAATGCATCCATTATTCTTTGGTCTTCCTTATTCATTCTCCAGCTTTTGCATGCATGTAAGGTGACTGAAAATACCATGGCTTGGGTCAAATGCACTTTAGTGTTCAAAGTGACATCTTTGCTCTTTAACACTTTAAAGAGGTCTTTTGAAGCAGATCAGCCCAATGCAATACATCATTTGATTTATTTACTGCTGCTTCCATAGGTGTTGATTGTGGATCCAAATAAAATGAAATCCTTGACAACTTCAATCTTTTCTTCATTTGTTATGATGTTGTTTATTGGTCCAATTGTGAGGATTTTCTTTATGTTAATGTGTAATCCATACTGCCAAAAGGGCATGTGGGGGAGTGCATCTAATCTCTAACTTCACAGCACAGAAGGAGGAGAAGATGAACAGCCCATCACTGATTCCTGTGAGACAGAGGTCAGATATGCTTTCACCCTCCAACATTTTTATCAGATCTCACAAAAACCGTCCCTCCCATGGCACTCTCTACTTCTCTGCCAAGTTCGATAATCCATCGCAGTTATCACACAGAAGTCAGACAGTACTCATGATTATGGGGTTTATTAGAGAAGTAACAATTCAGCATTAGGAACAACTGAGGATACAGTTCTTCAGTCAGGACAACTTCTTCTCAGCTGTGCCACAGGTACACTCCTCTCTGGCCGTGGCCTCCACCCAGCTCTAGCAAGTGGTTGAAAGCTCTTTAGCTCTGCCGATAGGTGCCCACAGAGGTACCCCATTCCACTAACAATCCTCTTGCCCGAAGGTACTCAGCTTTCTTGCTCTGGGGGCTGAGAAGCCTGCCACTTTGTCACATTCCACTGTTTTGGCTCTGTTGCTGCCATTTTTTCTGTCACTGCTTCTTACCTTTTCTTGCCATCTCAGCAAAGTGGTATAGTTGTTTTTGTCTCCTGGGTCACGAAAGTTCAGCACAGGGATCTCAGGTCCATAGAACATATTGCACTCCTGGCTCTTCTTTCTTAATAGTAGTGAGATTCCCCCTTTCTGCCTTTTGGATGGATGGCTCATTTTAAGACTAAACCCTACTGCCATCAAGTCGATTCTGACTCATAGTGGACCCCATTGTGTTTCCAAGCTATAAATCTTTACAAAAGTAGATTGCCTCATCTTCCTCCTACAGATCAGCTGGTAGATTTAAATCACCAACCTTCTGGTTAGCAGCCAAGTGCCTTATGCGCTATGACACCAGAGCTCATTATTTTAAGCCTAGAGGATGGCAAAACTGACCAGTCCTCATGTTCAGGTTCATACACTTTATTTGCACAGTGCCACCCCTGCGAGACTGCTATGTACCTTATTTACATTATTTGTAAATTATCCAATCTCCTTGGTGAGTTTCAGTCACCACACATTTGCACAGTGCCACCAAGTTATCTGATGGGATTCACAAAGACCATGGCTAGAAAAGCCATACTAAATAATCCACTGCAACACACATACTGAAAGCCTTTGAACTTCATCAGTAAATGCTTCAAGTCCTCTTTGCTCTTAGCAAACAAGGTTGTGTCATCTGCATATTGCAGGTTGTTAATGAGTCTTACTTCAATCTTCATATCATATTCTTGTTCATATAGTCTAGCTTCTCAGATTATTTGCTCAGCATACAGATTGAATATGTATGGTTAGAGGCTACAACCCTGATGCACACCTTTCCTGATTTTAAACCATGCACTATCCCCGTGTTCTGTTTGAATAACTGCCTCTTGGTTATGAGCCTATGTATAGGTTCCTCATGCACACAATTAAGTGTTCTGAATTCCCGTTCTTCACAGTGTGATCCATAATTTGTTATGATCCACACAGTTGAAAGCCTTTTCATGTCAGTCAAACCCAGGTAAACATGTTTTTGGTATTCTCTGATTTCAGCCAAGATCCATCTGACATCAGCAATGATAGTTCTCGTTCCACATCCTCTTCTGAATCCAGCTTTAATTTCTGGCAATTTCTTGCTGCAACTGTTTCTTGTTATTTGCAGCAAAATTTTACTTGCAGAATGGGTAACCAAACTATGGCACATACACGTAATGGAATACTATGCAACCCTAAAGAATAACCTAAAATCTGCAAAACACCACATAACATGGATGAACTTGGAGGACATTATGCTGATGAAATAAGTCAATCACAGAAGGACAAATATTGTATTAGTCTGTTATTGTAAAAGTCAAGGAAAGGTTTATGTATGGAAGGAAATTTTCTTTGTTGGTTACCAGAGGTGGGAGGGGAAGGATGGGAACACTGTTAAGACAGGTAGAGACAAGTATTGATTTGGGTGAAGAGAAGGGTAATGTACCAATTGTAAATGATCAACATGGTGGCGTTGATGAAGAAAAAGACATCGAGAGGTACATGGGAGGTGCAGACAACAAAGATGAACCCTTTTGCACATACTGCATTGTCAGTGAAGGCAAACACAAGTATACAGGTGGATAGATGGGTGGACAAGCTGAACTATTTGGTATGTCTATGCAGCAGAGGGTGTACCTAAGACCATGTTTAGGGTTAGCAGTGGTTCAAGTGTATTTGTATGTTCTATAAGAATTCCTAGGTGTATAGTAGAGCTAACAAGGGACAAGGTTGTAGTTGCTTCTTGGTCACAGTCAGCTACCCAGAGGGACCGAGTAGTTGAACCCGTGGGCTTGGGACCATAGTTACAGGGGACATCAAGCTCAGTTGGCATAACACACGACACAAAACATTCCACCTCCTACTTGGCGAGTAGCGACTGGGATCTTAAAAGCTTTCAAGCAGCCATCTAGATGCAATGATGGGTCTCTCTTCGTCCAAAACAAAGAAGAATGGAGAAAACCGAAGATTTGTGGAAACAATTAGTCCTAGTGACTGGTACACCATGCGATCTGCAGCCTATATGACTATGAAACCAGAACTAGATGGTGCCTGGCTACCACTGTCATCCACTGGGAAGGGGATCTCCTTGATAGAAAGAGAGAACAATGTGAAACAAAACTGAAAATCATTTGGAGAAAAATAAATGACTGAATGAATGATGAATAAAATAAATAAATAAAAGGGGGGGACCAGGTTTGTTGGTCCGATGGAGCCTGGTGGAACCACTGAGACTATGGCCCCTAGCTGCTCTTCAGATCTGGAATTAAACCCACACCTGTGGTTTCCAGCCAAACAAAAGACAGGAATATGAGTTGAACATTTACCTGAGGTGGATACACTCCTTGGAGAGAACAATCATGGGAGAAAGAAGGGCTGTTTATGCACAGGGAAACAGCTCAGGGGATAGGAGTGCATGGAGGGATGGACACAGGGAAGAGGTAACTGTCGGGGGGAAGTAGGAGGGGAACTGTTGCATTGGTGTAAATTGTAGTCAATGTCATGAGACAAAGTGTATGTGAACTGTATGGAAAGTGAATTTGCTCTGTAAAACTTTTACCCAAATCACAATTTAAAAAAAAATTACTTGCTTGTAATATGAATGATATTATTAGGTAATTTCCACATTGTTTGGGATGGTCACAGAAGCGATCTCTTCCAGTCAACTAGCCAGGTAACTATCTTCCATATTTCATGGACTAGACAAGTGAGTGCTTCCAGCATTGTATCTGTTGGCTGCAGTATCTTAATTAGTATTCTGTCAATTCCTGGAACCTTGTTTTTGCCAATGCCTTCAGTGCAGCTTGGCCTTCTTCCTTCAAAGCCATTGGTTCTTGATCATGTAGTTTCTGCTGAAATCCATTGGTTCTTGATCCTATAGTTGCTACTGAAATGGTTGAATATCAATCAGTTCTTTATAGTACAGTGACTGTATTTCTTCTGTCTTTTGTGGGTACTTCTGCTTTGTTCAAATTTTGCCCAGAGAGTCCTTCAGTATTGTAACTCAAGGCTTGAATATTTTTTTTCAATTATTTCAGCTTGAGAAATGCTGAGTATGTTCCTCCTTGTTAGTTTACCAACTCCAGGTCTTTGCACATTTCATTGTAATACTTTATTTTGTCCTCTCAAGATGCACTTTGAAATCTTCTGTTCAGCTCTTTTACGTCATCATGTCTTCCATTCACTTCAGGTACTTTGCATTAAGAGCAAGTTTCACAGTCTCTTTTCATATCCATTTTGTTTCTTTTTCTTTCTTCCCTTTCTTTTTATGACCTTTTACTTTCTTCATGCATGATGTTCTTAATGTCGTCCCATAAGTCATCTGATCATTGGTCGCTGGTATTCAGTGCAGTCAGTGTATCAAATCTATTCTTGAAGTGGTCTCTAATTTCAGGTGGGATATAGTCAAGATCATATTTTGGCTCTCATGGACTTGTTTTAATTTTCTTCAGATTCAATTTGAACTTGCACATAAACTATTAATAATCTGTTCCACAGCTGGCTTCTGGCCTTGTTCTGAGTGATGATGTTGAGCTTCTCCATCATCTGTTTCCACAAATATAAACTTTTTGATTCCTGTGTATTCCATCTGACAAAGTCCATGTGTATATTCACCATTTATGTTGTTGAAAAAAGGTATTTGCAAAGAATAAGTCATTGTTACTGCTACATTATATCATGTAATTTCCAGCATAGTTTGTCATGAAGCCCATACTTTCCAACTACTGATACTTCTTTGTTTTCAATTTTCACATTCCAGTCACCCCTAATTATCAGTATATTTTGATCGCATGTTTGATCAGTTTCAGAATATGAAAGTTGGTAAAAATAATCTTTAGCTTCTTCATCTTTGGCTTTAGTGGTTGGTGTGTAAATTTGAATAATAGTTACATTAACTAGTCTTCCTTTTAGGTATATGGATATTATCTTCTCACTGAAGCATTGTACTTCAAGAGATCTTGAAATGTTCTTTTTCACTATAAATACAACTCCAGTCCTCTTCAATTTGTCATTCCCAGCCTAGTAGACCATGTGATTGTTCAATTCAAAGTGGCCAATACTAGTCTATTTCAGCTCACTAATGCCTAGGATATCAATCTTTACACATTCCATTTCATTTTTTACAATTTCCAATTTCCTTAGATTTCATACTTTATACATTCCATGTTCTGATTATTAGTGGATGTTTGCAGGTGTTTCTTTTCATTTGAGTTGTGCCACATTAGCATATGAAGGTCCTGAAATCTTTACTCCATCCACATCATTAAGGTTGACTCTTTGAGGAGGCAGCTTTTCCCCAATTGTATCTTACCTGCCTTCCAACCTAAAAAGCTCATCTGTCAGCCCTATATCAGACACTGTTGCATTGCTATTCTTAAGGTCTCGGTGGCCAGTTTTTCAGAAGTAGACTTCTGCGCCCATCTTCCTACTGTGCCTTTGTCTGGGAATACCACTGGAACCTGTCCACCATGGGTGACACTGCTGGTTTTTGAAATTCTAGTGGTATGTAACTTCCTATCACAGCAGCACATAAGCTACCACTATGTGACAGTCTGACCAGATAAACACACTCATATAATGTATATGATACTGAGGTTTTGTTACAGGTAAAATTTTAAAGATTCATATAGCTATACATATTAAATACTGAGTTTGAGATTCACTTTAGAAATCTCTACTTTGAGCTCTCAAGTCTAGTTTCTAGTGGTTTAGATTAATAAAGTTTCAGTTATACATTGCTTGCAATATTTATATCAAAACTAATGCCAGGGTAAAGAAAACAAGGTTAAACAACTTCTCATAAACAACCATTTTAAAACTGGCTTTCAGTAGATTTGACTTCTTTTCTAGATATGCTGTCCCTGTATTTGGTCTGCCCAATACAATACCCACTCTCTGTATGTGGCTAAATTTAAAATAAAATTAAATAAAAGTTAGAACTCGATTCCTCAATCACACTAGGCACATTTCACATGCTAAGTAGCCACTTGAGGCTAGTGGGTACCCCAGATAAACAGCACAAATAAAGAGTTCTCGTAACTTACTCTGTAAAACCAAGTCTCCTAAGCAAAGCGTTTTAGCCAAGAAAGATCTGAAGTGTTTCTTCTGAAATCTAACACCTTTTCATAGCATCACTTGACCTTCCCACTTTTGACAGTGGATTCAAAAAAGGTATCTCTGATCATAAGATATGGCAGCCTTAAATTTGAAAGACACTTTATAGGTGTAAAAACTAAGTTCTTAAGTGATTAGTCCAAAGTCACTGATATTACAAGCCAGTCTAAAATCTAGGTCTCCTGGACCTCAATACTTTTCTGTTATAAATGCAGTATGAAAGACAATGTAATATCCGTGAACATACTTTGTGTGACATACATTGTTTTCTTTTAAAACCTATTTTATTTGGGCCGATAGGAAATGAATTTTTGGTTTGTTTATATTTAATTAAGCTAAATGTCTCAATTTTGGGTCATACTTCTAGACTTAACATTGTAATTTAATTCTATTCTTTTAATATTTGTACCTTACTTCCAATTACACAAATATTTAAATTTCCCTGAAACCAGTCGGTAAATGTGAATTAACAATATATCTGTATTTTATAGGTTTCTTTTTATTCCCTGATTATACTTTCTAAGATTACTTCAATTTCAGGAAGAGTGCCTTTTTTTTATTATTGTGATTTCAGTGAAAATTTACAGAGCAAATTGGTTTTCCATTCAACAATCCATACACTTTTTGTTTTGTGACATTTGTTGCAATCCCCATACTGTAACAGCATTCTTCCCACTTTTTCCCTATGGCTACTCCTTCCCTTCATTCTTCCTTCCCATCACCTCCCACTTTCCTAGCTCTACCCCTGGGCAAATTCTTTTCTTTTGATCTCATATGCTTGACTATTGTAATGACCACATACCCTCCAGATGTTATTATTCACCTTGTAGTCTATCCTTTGTTTGCCAATTGAGTCATGAGGCTTAAGTTCAGTTCCTAATTTGAAGGGTGTGTAAAGGCATAATGCTGAGGGTTCCACCAGTTCTCATCAGACCAGTAAGCCTGGTCTTTTTGATGATTTTGCGTTTTGTTCCACATTTTACCCCACTCTATCTGGGACCTCTTCATGTGATTCCTTTCAGATCCATCAGCAGTGGTGGCTGGGCACCATCTAGTTCTTCTGTTCTCAGGGTTATGGAGGCTGGGGTTCACATACTCCATTAGTCCTTTGGATTAATTGTTTACTGCATCTTTGATTTTCTTCACTTTTCTTTGTTCCAGATAGTGAGAGACCATTAGTTGTACCTTAGGTGGCCACTCACAAGCTTTTAAGACCCCAGTTGCTACTCACCTAACTAGGATGTAGAGCATTGTGTTTGTGAACTGTGTTGTGCCAGTTGACCTTATTGTCCCCCAAGACTATGGTCCTGAGCTTCCATACCCAGCGAGTCATTCCTTCAAGGTGTTTGGTTATGACTATATGTTTTCCTAACTTTGTTTTCTGTATGCTTGTCTACATTCATGGATATATTTGTGATACATAGATAGAGATAGCCTCTGTCAAACCTGTGTGTATTTGTTGGTGTTGTCCCATTTTCCTTCCTACCCCTGTTAAGCTGGAATGTGTATCTATGCATCCACTCTACACCTAAGTATTGTTATTTCTATTATCAAAGGTTATCTATGTAATTCACCTTTGATGCCTTTAACTCTTGTGCTTCTTCCTATATCTTCTGCTGCTTCAATCATTTTGCTCTGATCTCTTCTTTATTGTATATTGCCTTTCCCTTCACTCAAGTTAATAAGTGTCTATCTTCTAGTTGGTAATTGTTCCTCCCTTTCCCTTCCACCCCTGGTAACCTTCAAAGAACAATTCTTTTTGTGTATAAACCTTTTCTAACTTTTAACCATAGTGGTCTCATACAATAATTATCCTTTTGTGATTGGCAAATTTTACTCACCATAATATCCTCTCGATTCATCCATGTTGTGAGATGTTTTGCAGATTAATCATTATTTTTTAATGTGGCATAGTATTCCATTATTTGTATGTACCATAGTTTGTTTATCCATTCATACGTTCATGGGTGTTTGGCTTGTTTCCTTCTTTTTGCTATTGTGAATGATGCTGGGATGAACATGGATGTACACATATCTGTTCATGTCACAGCTTTTATTTCTCTAGGATATATACCTAATAGTGAGATTGCTGGATCCTATATTTCTATTACTAACTTCTTAAGGAAGTGCCATACCACTTTCCAAAGTTGTACCATTTTACAGTCACAGCAGCATGTATAAGTGTTCCAAGCTCTACAAACACTTGCTAGCATTTGTTGTTTTCAGTTTTTTGAATTTTGCAGTTAATGCTGGGGTGAGATGATAGCTTGTCATTTAGGTTTGCATCTCTCTCATGGCTAATTGCACCACTCGTTTGTCAGTTTGTTGTCCTTTGGTGGCTTGTGTGTTTCTGTGAGGCTGGAGGCTATGCCACCAGTATTTCAAATACCAGCAGGGTCACCCATGGTGGACAGGTTTCAGCAGAGCTTTCAGACTAAGACAGACTTGGAAGAAGGAAGGGGCCATCCACTTCTCAAAGAATTAGCCAGTACAAACCTTATGAATAGCAGTGAAACGCTGTCTGTTGTATTATTGGAAAACTTTACGAATAGCCCTGAAACATCATCCGATATAGTACAAGAAGATAAGCCCCTCTGGTCAGAAGGCACTCAAAATACAACTGGGGAAGAGCTGCCTCCTCAGAGTAGAGCTATCTTAATGATGGATGGAATAAAGCTTTCGGGTCCTCCACTTGCTGATGTGGTATGACTCAAAACGAGAAGAAACAGCTGTAAACATCCCTTAATAATCAGGACATGGAATGTATAAAGTATGAATCTAGGGAAATTATAAGTTGTCAAAAATGAAATGGAATGCATACAAATCAACATCCTAGGCATTAGTGAGCTTAAATGGACTGGTTTTAGCCATTTTGAATCAGACAACCATATGATCTACTATGCTGAAAATGTCAAATTGAAGAGGAATGGCATGGCATTCATCATCACAAAGAATGTTTCAAGATGTATCCTGAAATACAGTGCTGTCAGTGAGAGGATAATATCCATACGCCTACAAGGAAGTCAATAATAGTTCATTGTTGTTGTTGTTATTTGCCGTCGAGTCGGCCCTGACTCATAGCGACCCCTCCTTGGGTTTCTGAGGCAGTATCACTACGGAAGTAGGATTGCCCAACCTTCCTTCCGAGGAGTGGCTGGTGGGTTTGAACCGCCAGCCTTCTGGTTAGCAGTCAAATGCCTTAGGCACTATGCTACCAGAGCTCCTAATAATAGTTAATACTATTATTCAAATTTACTCACAAAGCACTAAAGGCAAGGACGAAAAAATTGAAGGTTTTTACCAACTTCTGCAGTCGGAAATTGACCAAATGTGCAATCAAGATTATCACTGGTGATTGGAATGCAAAAGTTGGAAACAAAGAAGAATCACCAGTAGTTGGAAAATGTGGCCTTGGTGATAGAAATAACGCTGAAGATCACATGATAGAATTTTGAAAGACCTACAACTTATTCATTACCAATACCTTTTTTCAACATAAGCAGCAGCTATACACATGGACACAGGAATACACAGCAATCAGATTGACTACATCTGTGGAAAGAGGCAACAGAGAAGCTCAATATCTTCAGCCAAAACAAGGCTAGGAGCTTACTGTGGAACAGACCATCAACTGCTCTTACGAAAGTTCAAGTTGAAGCTGAAGACAATTAAAATAAGTCAATGAGAGCCAAAATATGACCTTGATTATATCCCTGCTGAATTTAGTGACCATCTGAAAGAATAGATTTGACGCATTGAACACCAGTGACCGAAAACTAGAGGAATTGTGAAATGACATCAAGAACATCATCCATGAGGAAAGCAAGAGGTCATTAAAAAGACAGGAAAGGAAGAAAAGACCAAAATGGATGTCAGAAGACACTATGAAACTTGCCCTTGAACAGAGAGTAGCTAAAGCAAATGGAAGAATCAACAAGATAAAGAGCTAAACAGAAGATTTCAAAGAGCAGCTGGAGAAGACAGACTTAGTTATTACAATGAAATGTGCAGAGACCTGGAGTTGAAGAAAGGGAAGAATGCACTTCGCATTTCTCAAACTGAAAGAACTGAGAAAAAAATTCAAGCCTGTAATTGGATTATTGAAAAATTCTATGTGCACAATATTGAATAATGCAGGAAACATCAAGAGCAGATGGAAAGAATACACAGAGTCACTGTAGCAAAAAGATTTGGTCAGTGTTCATCCATTTCAGGATGTGGCATATGATCAAGAACAAATGGTTTTGAGGGATGAAGTTGAAGATGCACTGAAGGAATTGGTAAAGAACAAAGTTCCAGGAATTGACCGAATACCCACTGAGATGTTTCAACAAAGGGATGCTGCGCTGGAGGCACTCACTTGTCTATGCCAAGACATTTGGAAGACAGCTACCTAGCCAACTGACTGGAAGAGACCCATATCTGTACCCATTCCAAAGAAAGGTGATCCCACAGAATGTGGAAATTATTGAATATTAAAATTAATGTCACATGCAAGTAAAATCTTGCTGAAGATAATTCAAAGACTGTTGCAGCAGCATATTGACAGAGAACTTCCAGAAATACAAGCTGGATTCAGAAGTGGATGTGGAGTGAGGGATATCATTGCTGATGTCTGATGGATCTTGGCTGAAAGGAAATACCAGAAAGATGTCTACTTGTGTTCTATTGACTATGCAAAAGCATCCGATTGTGTGGATCATAACAAATTATGGATAACATGAAGAAGAATGAGAATTCCAGAACACTTAATTGTGCTCATGAGAAATCTGCACATAGACCAGGAGGCTGTCCTTTAAACAGAACAAAGGTATATTACATGGTTTAAAATCAGGAAGGGAGTGTGTCAGGGTTGTATCCTTTCACCATATTTATTCAGTCTGTCTGCTGAACAAATAATCTGAGAAGCTGGACTGTATGAAGAGGAGCATAGCACCAGGATTGGAAGAAGACTCAGTAACAGCCTGCGAAATGCAGATGACACAACTTTGCTTGCTGAAAGTGATGATGACTTGAAGCACTTACTGATGAAGACTGAATACTACAGTCTGCAGTATGGATTACATCTCAACATAAGAGAAAATGAAAATCCTCACAACTGGGCCAATAAGCAGCATCATGATAAATAGAGAAAAGGTTGAAATTGTCAGACTTCACATTGTTTGGTTCTACAATTGATGCCAATGAAAGCACCAGTCAGGACATCAGACGCTGTACAGCACTGGGCAAGTCGGCTGCAAAGGACCTCTTTCAAGTGCTGAGGAGCAAAGATGTCTCCTTGATGACTAAGGTGCACCTGACACAAGCTGTGGTATTTTCAGTCACCTCATATGCATGTGAGAGCTGGGCAATGAATAAGGAAGACTGAAGAAGAATTGATGCTTTTGTTGTGATGTTGGCGAAGGATGCACAAAGTACCATGGACTGCTAAAAGAATTAACAAATCTGTCCTGGAGGAAGTGCAGCCAGAATGTTCATTGGAAGTGAGAATGGTCAGACTTCATGTCACCTACTTTGGTCATGTTATCAGAAGGGACCATTCCCTGGAGAAGGATGTCATGCTTGGTAAGGTGGAGGGTCAACAAAAGAGGGGAAGGCCCTCAACAAGGTGGTTTGATACAGTGGCAGTGGTGAAGGGCTCAATTATAGCAGGGATTGTGGAGCTGGCCCAGGACCGGGTGGTGTTTCGTTCTGCTGTGCATAGGATCACTGTGAGTCAGAGATGACTCGATGGCACCAAACAACAACGAAAAAGGGGAAGGCCCTCAATGAGATGGATTGACACAAGTGGATACAGCGATGAGGTCAGGGATAGCAAGTATTGTGAGGCTGGCACAGAACCACACAGCATTTCATTTTGTTGTACATAGGGTCACTGTGAGTCAGAGTCTTTCTCAATGGCACCTAACAGCAAGAACAACAATGGCTAATGGTCACGAGCATTTTGTCATGTGTTTGTTGGCCACCTCAGTGTCTTCTTTTGTGACGTATCTGTTCTGGTTCTCTTGCCCATTTAGATTGCTTGTCATTTTTTTTTGTTGAGGTGGTGAAATTTTCTATAAATTTAGAGATTAGTCCCTTGTCTAATACATAGTTGCTAAAAATTTTCTCCAGTTTATAGATTCTCTTTTCACTTGTTTGACAAAGTCATTTGATGAACATAAAAGTTAATTTTTAGACAGTCCGAAACTCTAATTTGTTTTCTGATGTTGTATATTTAGATGTATTTGATAGTGTGCTTATCCCTAGTGTTAGGGCCCCTAAGTTTGCCCCTATTTGTACTTTGATGATTTCTATGGCTTCTGGTTTTACATTTAGATCTTTGCATCCATCTAGACTTAGTTTTTGTGTATGGTGTGAGATATGGATACTGTTTCGTTCTTCTTCAAGAGAACATCCAGTTTTGCCAGCACCATTTGTTAAAGAAACTGTCTCTTCCAAATTTAATGGATTCTGGCCCTTTGTGGAAAGGGGCTCACGTGACACAGTGGTTAAGGTGTTTGGCTTCTAACCAGAAGGTTGACAGTTCAAACCTACTAACTGCTCTGCAGGACGAAGGTGAGGCAATGGGTTTGGGTTTTATTTTATTTTTGACCCTTTGTTGAAGATCAGCTATCCGTGGATGGATGGATTTATTTCTGTGTTCTCAATTCTGCTCCATTGGTCTATGTGCCTGTCATTGTACTAATACCAGGCTGTTTTGGCTACTGTGGTTGTATAGTAGGTTTTGAGATCAAGGGAGTATGAGGCTACCTAGTTTGTTGTTCTTCAATAGTGTTTTGCTTATCTGAGGACTCTTTCATTTCCATATAAAGTGGACAATTAACTTTTCCATCTCATTAAAGAATGATGATGGAGTCTGAATGAAGATTATAGATTGCTTTGGGTAATATTGTCATTTTTACAATGTTAAGGCTTCCTTTTCATGAACATAGTAAATTCTTCTATTTATATAGGTCTCTTCTGGTTTCTTGTAGTAGTGCTTGTAATGTTCTTTGTGTAGGTCTTTTTTGTTTCCAGTTAGGTTTATTCCTAAGTACTTCTCTTTTGGGTGGCTGTTAAAAATGGTATTGTAGATATCCTTTTCAGAGTTCTCTTTGTTACTGTAGAGGAATCCTACTGATTTTTGTATTTTGGTCTTGTACCCTGGCAGTTTACTGAAGGCTTCTATTAATTCCAGTAATTCTTTTGTTGAATGTGTAGGGTTTTCTATGTATAGCATCAAGTCATACAAATAGATCTGCATATAGAGATAGTTTTACTTTTTCTTTGCTAATTTTGATGCCTTTTACTTCCCTTTCTTGCCTTATAGCTCTGATTCATTCTTCAAATACAGTATTGAATAGGAGTGGTAATAAAAATCATCCTTGTCTGGTTCCGATTTTCAGGGGAAATGTTTTCAGTCTCTTTCCGTTGAGAACAATATTGGTCATTGGTTTTGTATATATATATATCCCTAATTATGTTGAGGAATTTCCCCTCTATTCCTATTTTTATGAACATGTTTATCAAGCAGTGGTGTTAGATTTTGTCAAATGCCTTTTCTGCATTGATTGTTTTATATATGTGGTGGATTACATTGATTGTTTTCCTAATGTTAAGCCATCTTTGCATACATGATATAAATCTCACTTAGTTATAATGTATGATTTTTTTGATAGGTTGTTAAGAGTCTACTGACTAAGATTTTGTTGAGGGATTTTCTGTTGGTGTTCATGAGGGGTATTGTCTGTAATTTTCTTTTTTAGTGTTGTCATTGCCTGGTTTAGGTATCAGGGTTATGCTTGCTTCATAGAATGAGTTTGGTAGTATTCCATTCTTTTCTATGTTCTGGGATACTTCGAGGAATATTGATCTCGGCTCTTCTCTGAATGTTGCATAGAATTCACTAGTGAAGACTTCTGGACCAGGACTGTTTTGGTATGGAGTTTTTTTTATGACTTGTTTAGTTTTTTCTTTAGTAAATGGGTTTTTTCAAATTTTCTACTTCAGCTTGTGTTAGTTTAGGTGTTGTTGTGGTTGTTATGTGCCGTCGAGTCGGACTGACTCATAGCGACCCCCTCCTTGGGTTGCCGAGGCAGTATCATTATGGAAGTAAATTTGTCCATTTATTCTAGTTTTTCAAATTTGTTGGAATACAATTCTTCATAGTATTCTATTACTATTCTTTTTATTTCAGCAGGTTCTTTTGTGACATGTCCTATTTCATTTCTTAATTTGTATTATTAGTGTTATTTTCTTCTTTTTCTTTGTTAAATTTGCCAGTGGTTTGCCAGTTTTATTTAATTCTTTCAAAGAACCAACTGTTGTTTTGCTGATTCTTTCTCTTGCTTTTCTGTTCTCTGTTTCATTTATTTCTGCTTGAATATTATTTCCTTTTTTGTGGTGACTGGAATACTTCTTTACACATATAAGAAATTTGATGCCCCCCCCAAAAAAAAAAAAAGAGGAAGAAGGCAGCTAAAAATGAAGTACTGAAAGTTGAATGAGTTCCTTAGCTTTTACATAAGACATCTGTGGGAAAGCTTTGCTATGATACCATGTAAAACAGTGTACCAAAAATATTCTTGATCTCATGGCCTTAGGTTTTCCCACTATCCTTTGCCAAATTTTTGACCAGAATATGTGAAGGAAGGATAGAAGAAATGAAGGAAGTTGTGGTTCTAGAATTTATTTAAGTTTGGCTTAGGATGAGATTGATATAGATTGAAGTATAAATAATTAATTTTGTATCTAAAAAGGTTTGGTAAAAACCAATATTGCATCTCAGAAATTTTAGATCCCTTAATCTCTTCCCAAGTACCAAGTAATATTCCCTTCTTGACTAAGATTCCTCAGGAACTACTAATGATCTTTCCCTCTTTTAAAATGCAGAAAGTACACCTATACGCACTTCTGATGTTGACTATCGACTTTTAGAGGCATCTAAAGCTGGTGACTTGGAAACTGTGAAGGTAAGTCAGTACTCTTGATGGCTTGAGCATCACTATTCAACCTTTACTAACTAATTTATTTTTAAATTTGTAAGTAAAATTACTAAAGTCCAACAAATAAAAGGGATGAGCAGAGTAGATCTTTAGAGTAGAGAGACCTTGTAGTACTAAGGATTTCCACGTATCATTTACAGACTTAAAACACACACATGCACACACACACACAACTGTATATATAATTTCAAATATGTGTATATTAAAGGAGACAAGGACTGTGGGTTAGTTCTGTAGTTGACCACAGTTGGTCTCATTTGGTCTAAGAGAATGCTAGTTAGTACTTTTCCATATAGAGTGGAGATTGTGGGCTCTACCATACTGCCCAGACTTCCCCTTTAATGTGAAAATGGTACTACCTGAAAGGTCCTTGTTTTTATTCTTATTTTTATGTCTTTCATATATGCCTGGTTACATGAAAGCTCTTTTATATTTTCACTCATGTTAATTAAGTGTCCACATTCATAAATATGTATGTAGTTCAAGTCCAGGGGATACATGTTAAACTTTACAGTGGTGTTTCTTCGTTGTTTTCTAGAAATTCTCACATTTGCTCTAATTAAACATTCTTAGGGAGAATGCCTGTGAAGCTCTTGTAGCCTAGAAAATGCCACTGTTCTCTCTGCTTTATTTGCTTTTTTAAAATTTTCATTGCCTTTCTTCTCACTGCTTGCCTAAAATTAGGTGGAGAAGTAAGCAATGATGCATGATGTAACAAAAAGATGAAGAAATTAGGAATCAGTAAAACAGGGTTTGATTCTTTATTGTACCATTTACCAACTTTATGAGACAGGATAAATCGCTTAACTCCTGTGAGCTTCGGTTTATTTGTATGTAAAATCGGAATAATGATCAGATTATTCACAGATAGATATTAATTTTCTTACTGAAAGAATATGAAATTTTTTATAAACTAAATTATTCAGATGTTACTGTTACATAATCCAGTGATGCAGCCTACTCTGCTTTGCTTTGATTTCTACCACTTTGTATGCAAACAAAATTGAGCATATAATTTTGATTATGTTGAAATGGTAGCAATCAGAAGGAGAGAAGGAGGCTGAGAAGAGATTTGAAGGACAAAGCTGAAAATGATAGAAGATTGTCAAAAACTAGAGTATGATTAGAATTGGTTCAACTTAAAATGTTAGACAAACTTCCCCCTGCAAATAAGTACTGTTGACTGCTTTGCTGCCGTAGGTCAGAAGGCCAAATGGGTGGCCTAAGCAGAATTAAAATACTTTTCCCAGAGCTGTGCTGGCTTGATCCATGGGAGAGTAGACAAGAACTGTAAGTTAGTTCTGCAGTCAACCAGGGTTGGTCTCATTTGAGGAAAAATCTAGGTAATGCAAGCAGAGATTCTGTGACAAGTAATCTCAGGCAGGAAAGACTTACAGAAATGAAAAGGCAAAGCATGATTTACCTTGAAAGTGCTTACTTTATTGTAGATTTCTCTATTTGATTAGAATTTTGGCTAAGAAATGTTTAAAAAAATGATTAATTGCTCTATAAACAGTAAAAATATTTGTAGTCATTATTAAGCCAAACATAGTGCTGATTTTTGAACATCATTCATTTTAGCTAACCTTTGCAAATAAATATACATTAGAACATTACAGCTTTTCCAAGATGCTGTAGTATTTTAGAGCAAAATCTACGAATAAATATTAATGTTTTTTTTGTGTATGTATGTGTCTGTACCATAAAAGCAACTTTGCAGCCCTCAAAATGTGAATTGCAGAGATTTAGAGGGCCGGCATTCTACACCCCTACACTTTGCAGCCGGCTATAATCGTGTGTCTGTTGTGGAGTATCTTCTACATCATGGTGCCGATGTCCATGCCAAAGACAAAGGGTATGTGTTAGAATTTAGCTGTTTGGGATTAATTTTCTTCACACTTCTAAAATTCCTTTTTAAGTATTTTTGAAGTCTTAGATCTTTTTCCCCATTAAAAAAGTAATGTATTTAAAAAAAAAAAAAAACTTAAAAGCATTGTGGAAATGTCAAAAAATATTGACAATATTGAAAGTGAAAATTACCTAACACTGCATTCCCTAGAGGTTATTGCTATTGTTAGGTGCTTTTGAGTTGGTTCTAACTCATAGTGACCCTGTGTACAACAGAATGAAACACTGCCCATCCGGCACCAGCCTCACAGTTGTCACTCTGTTAGAGCTCATCATTGTAGCCACTGTATCACTCTGTCTCATCAAAGGTCTTCCTCTTTTTCACTGACCCTCTATTTTACTAAGCATGATGTCCTAGAGATTACGTACATGGAAAATTTTGTATGTAGTTCTTCTAACTTTTGTTAAATATATATAACAGTGTGTATGTTGTTATGATGGGGGTGGGAATTTTCTCGTATATAAGATGATGCCATTCTATACAATCTGTTTAGTGGTTTTCTTTTTTATATATATCTTGAGGAATCTCTGGGTGGCACAAATGTTTAAGCACTTAGCCAAAAGGTTGGCGGTTCAAATTTACCCAGAAGGTCCTCAGAAAACAGGCAAGGTGATCTGATTCTGAAAAGTCACAGCTTTGTAAACCCTATGGAGCACTTCTACTCTGCACACATGAGGTTGTCATGACTCAGAATCTAGTCAATGATAGCTAATGACAATAACCATAGTATATCTTGAATGTTGTCCTTTTATGTCCATACTTAATTGCTCATCTCATTCTTTTAGTGCCTGTATATTTTATTGTATTATATGTGTGTGTTTATACTGTTTCTATTATGGCTTCTTTTGTTTGCTATTAAATAATGTGTATTTAAAGAAAAGCTATCTATCCCCAAAACATTTTCACTAATTTATATTTTTATATCCAGGTACTGAGTTATTTTTTGTACACAAAGCATAAAACAGCCATTGAAGCTATTTAGAATTGTAAGGAAGGAATTTTAACTGAAAAGATTTTCTACACTCTAATTTTGAGTTAATTTAATATTATCTCAAAATATAAATAAGCCAGAAACTTACTACAGCAGAGTGCTGTAGAATTTAAACCGTACAATGTAGGTTTCAGTTAACCATTATGAATTTATTTATCTTTTTAAAGAGACGCAGTGGACATGAATATTCAATAACAGTATGACTATCTCTTTAAAATTATTGTAAGTACACTGGAGAACAACAGTTGTTTCCTGTTGCCCATTTTGGCACTTAACATATTTAGTATCAAAACATTTTTTAAAAAGTTACTGCCAAAGGGGCAGGGAGGCCGCATCTTCTGACCTCCTCTAACCCCACAAGAGGAAGACAGAATCACCATCAGTAGCCAAAGGCCTATTCCTGCAAGACCAGACATGCTATCTCCCTCCAGCCCTTTCACCAACCCTGAAACCAACTGTTCTTCCTTCAGCACTCACCACCTTTCTGCTGGGTTTGATAATTCACTGCAGTGGCCACACAGAACTGACAGATTATGGGGTTTATTAGGGAAGCACCAGGCTACAATTCAAGTTCAGGAGAAACATTCAGTCTCTCTCAGCCTGCTGTCTCTCAGCCAACAGTCTCTCTCAGCCACTCTCCCAGCAGTGCTTGTCTCTTGGTGTCTGTCTCAGCAATGCGTGTCTCAGTGTCTCTTTCTCAGCAGCACGTGTCTCTCAGGAGCACCTGTCTCCCAGCAGCACATTTTTCTCAGCCAGTAGTCAGAGAGACCTCTTCTGCCTCTAGGAGGCCTCCTTTTGAGCCTGGCAGAGTGGCCAAACTAACCAATCATAACATCAGAATTCTAAGCACCTGAGAGAGAGCAAACTTCTCAGAATATTGCTTTGTGCCACTGCATAACAGAAATACCCCAGGTGGATAACTTTAGCAATCAGGAGCTCCTCAGTTGCTCATGGCAAATTCCACCTTGGAGTTTACAAAGACTAATAGGTAGAAAAGCCACACTAAGTAATTTACTACACTGTAGGTACTGATCTCTCCAAATAAAAGGGAGCTTAAAACAAAACCAAACTCACTGCCATCAAGCCAATTCTGACTTGTAGCAACCCCTCCTTGAGTTTCAGAGGCAGTATCTCTATGGAAATAGATTGCCCAATTTTCCTTCCAAGGAGTGGCTGGTGGGTTTGAACCTCCAGCCTTCTGGTTAGCAATCAAATGCCTTAGGGGACTATGCCAACAGAGCTCCCAAAAGGGAGCTTAATACCTTGTTTTTATCATGTCGTGAGCTCTGGTAGTGCACTGGTAAAGCATTTGCCTGCTAACCAAAAAGTTGGTGATTCAGATCCACCAGACTCCACAGGAGAAAGTGAGGCAGTCTGTTTCTGTAAAGATTTAACAACCTTGGAAACCCTGTGGGGGCAGTCCCTACTTTGTCTTGTAGGGTTGCTGGGAGTCAGAATCAACTTGATGACAGTAGGTTTAGTTTGGTTTGTTTAAGTGCAACATAAACTTATCCTTCTGATAATCCCCTTTTCTTTGGAGGAGGTTTTTCTTTTTCTTTTCTTTTTTTTTTTTTTTTTTTGTCCTTTTAGAATAACAACTACCATTAAGTGAAAACTCAGTCATCTCAGAACAGTTTGCTCTTAAGTTGAGAGAGCAAGATTGTTTTCTTGTCTGACTAGTGTTTATGATTGACATCATTGTTTTCCTTACTCAATACTTCTCTGTCTCACTTGGATTATGAATTTTCATTGCCTGTCACCTGCAAATTTTAAACCTGTTTGCAGAAACCACCACTGAGTTGTTGTAGTTGTTGTTAGGTACCATTGAGTTGACTCCAACTCATAGCGACCCTATATACAATAGAACGAAATACGGCCTGGTCCTGTGCCCTTCTAACAATCCTTTTATACCTGAGCCCATCATGGCAGCCACTCTGTCAATAAACTGAGTTATTAGGAATTTAAAAAATAAAAACCAGACACAGAGGTAGAACCTATCTAATGAAATAATTTGAACTGAATTTTATAATTTTGTAAGTAGGCATACAGTTTTAATTAGGAAAGCCCAAATATAAGAAAACTGAGAGCTGATAAAATTAGATTGGTCAGTTATTCCTGAAAATAATTTTGTAGTGTTGTTCTTTATATTACCAGGATGAAAACCTGAATTAAAAGTATTGTGATAGAACTTTATCCTATGGGTATTTCTGTATGTATTTTAACCCAGAAAAGATACGAGAGCTGTGAAATGTATATTCATCCCTAAAAGTTCCTGTATTGAAAGGAACATTTTTTACATTATCAATCCTTGTTTAGAAATGACTGACTATGTCTTAAAGACCAGAGGGGATTTATTTCTTTTGTAGGTGGGTGTTCAGTATAGTCAATGCCAGAGAATAATTATTTTTATTACAGCAATCATTTTAACTTAAAGAGTTGTTGTATGACTTTTAAATCATTTTCTCTTGTTTAGTGGCTTGGTACCCCTTCATAATGCCTGTTCATATGGACACTATGAGGTAGCTGAGCTTTTAGTAAGGCATGGTGCATCTGTCAATGTGGCAGACTTATGGAAATTTACCCCTCTACATGAAGCAGCAGCTAAAGGAAAATATGAAATCTGCAAGCTTCTTTTAAAAGTATGTAATTTAAAAAATTATAAAATATAAAGTAATTGTGTTTGTTTGTTGGTTATTACTTTAAATTAAATCAGTACTTTTTATGCTATTAACTACAGTAACTTTTATAATGACTACTTCCACTTTAGGGGGATGTTTAAGTGATATGAGAGTTACATTGCTTTGAGTAGTGCATGAAGCATCTCTCTGAACTGATGTAAGTTCAGTTCATTAAACTTCATCAAGGTAAATTTTGGAAAGAGTTGAACTAGCAATGGTTACCTAATACAGTATTAATGTCAGGAAAAAAAAATTGTACAGAAGAGAGAAGGTTTTTAATCAAGTTTGATTTCTTCTACTGACTTTTTTATTATTGTTAACTCACTAATGCATTCCTCATTATTAAGCATTATTTAATCATATATATCTTGAGGAACTTATTTTAATACCAGATTTTTATTAAAATATAAGATTTCGTTTCTCTAAACAAAGTTATATAATGGTATATACATGAAATAGTAAAAACTAGTAATTATATGAAACTAATCATTTTGGGTTCTTTTTAAGTTAGTAGATTTGAAAAGTGATCAGACATGTATTTATAAGTTTTTTTTTTTAACTAAAGAAAAAATGTTTATAATTAAATATGAATAAAAGTTTTCTCCCACCACATTTATGGTGTGAAGTATGTTCTGTGAATCTTGAGACTAACATCATATTAGACACTTATTTTAATAGCTGCTTGGTAAGAAGTGACATCATTGGTTTCTTCCTGATTTCCACAGTAGGCTGATTGTATTCTCTGTCGATCCTGTAATAAAAATTTTTGACTTGTATTTATTTGATTTCATAAGTGTAGTTGATTAAACTTTAAATCAAGTTCCTTGTTAATACATTTGTACCTGATTTTAGGAGAGATGTTAAGACTTATTATAAAAATATAAAATATATCACCAAGCTTTTTTGTTCTGATTACATTTAGAAATAAGTACTTTATTCTACCTGTGTGTCTTCTGTGTCTCTCTTTTTTCATGATGCTCCCTGAATATCTTTATGTAACTAAAATCTGATCAAAATTAACATAAAGAATTGAAGGCTTCCAAATACAACTTACAACATATTATGTAAAAAATAAAAGGCAGTTTGCACTCTCCCAACTTTAACATCACCATTGATCCTGAGGCTTATGGCTTTGGTTGAGCAGTAGTTAGAAAGTTTATCTAGTATACTTCCATGTAGAGAATTCATGAGTAGAAATTTGCAAAATAAAATAGGATATTGCTTTGTTTTTCAAAATCTTATAAATAAATCTCTTTCTTTGGGTGAACAAAGGTGGATTAAGGAAAATAAAACAAAACAAAAAACCCATAAACCTTAAGAAATATGCTACAGAAAACACAATCCACATTTGATTTTTGTTCTTTGTAGCATGGAGCAGATCCAACCAAAAAGAACAGAGATGGAAATACACCTTTAGACTTGGTGAAGGAAGGAGACACAGATATTCAGGACTTACTTAGAGGGGACGCTGCCTTGCTGGATGCTGCCAAGAAGGGCTGCCTAGCTAGAGTGCAGAAGCTCTGTACTCCAGAGAATATCAACTGCAGAGACACCCAGGGTCGAAACTCAACCCCTCTGCACCTGGCAGGTAAGCATCACAGGCTTTTCAAGTATCATTTTCCTTTCTTGGAGACCTAATACAGACCTTTACTGAAAGCTGAAAGAAATGCTGAGCATAAAGGGTGTACTACTTAGTAAAATGCTTTTGACATAATTTCATATTTCTTAATGTAAAGGCCCTGAATTATGTGATAATAATAATAATGGCTTCGAAAGCAAAAAGTATTGAAACCTTAAAATGTTCTGGTTCTTTTATATTTATATACATATGTATTTTTATGTTTTTTATATATAATTGTGTGTGTGTGTGCGCGCTATCTTTTTTCCTTTTAAGCTGACATTTTTGCCTTTTTTCGTTCTAATAGCAGGCTACAATAACCTGGAAGTAGCTGAATATCTTCTAGAGCATGGAGCAGATGTTAATGCCCAAGACAAAGGAGGTTTAATTCCTCTTCATAATGCAGCATCCTATGGGGTAAGCATGCTAAAGTGAAATGAAACCTCACTGATGTACTACTTTTTTACATGTGTACAGCACATGAAGTAGATATCTAGCCAATAGCATAATTTAGCATAATTATAATCTTATTGAGAGTTTTCTTTTGTGTTCCCAGTTAAGCTTAAGTATCTTTCAGTCAAAGACCATACTTTTTAAGCTTTTTAGTCTTCTCACAGTATCTAGCACAATAATAGAGATGTAATGAGTGCTCAGTTAATATTTATTGATAGAATAAATCTTAATTCTACCTCATGACTTTAGAAACTGTAAAAGCTGGGAAATTCCTATATAAGCACGTAAATTATGGTTACTTACATTTATCACCAGCATCTTAAAAATGTTCAAGTATGCTATGGATGTATATGATTTATATTATTGAGATTGAGTGACTAGCTAAAACCCCACAGTGAAAGTCCAGTCATTCTTTCAAAGCATTATAATGTCAAACGTAAGCTCTAAGAGGAAGAGGAATGCTTTATAATGCCTTGATGCCATTTTTGGGGACTGACTTCCTAGAAATAATGAAGGCCAACTTTAGGCCTGATGATTCACTGCAGTATAAATAAAATAAATGCTCATGTGCTTTCTGTTCATACTCTTAATCACTACTTGACTATAAAAATCCACAGATGCCAGATTGTACATACCAAGCGTTCTCGCCGTTGGAATCGTTACTGATGAAGCAGTTTCATCAAGATTTGCAGCAAACTATAAATAAAAATTAAACTGTCCTAATTCTTTGTTCTTACTGCCTTCTCCCTTCGTCTTTGTAGTGAGAATAAGCTTATCTTCTCAGTCACCCTCTGCAGTGACCAGGATTTCAGGGAGAAGACAGATTTGAGTGGGAATACTCTCATATAAGGAACACAAATAATCCAGTTTTGAGTTGGACAGATAGGACAAGTGTGATATAAATTAATTGAAAGCCATCAGATTTAGTATATTATTAGTAATGTAGTCCTTTTGAAACTGCAGTATCTAAAAAGTTAACTTCCCAGAGTTAATCTTTTATTAGAATTGTCTGAATTTTCTTTTACCCTTCATTCCCATAAGATTCTCAGCTTGACTGTACAACAAATATTTCTACTGAAATAAGACCTTACATTCTAAGAATTTGCTTAAATATTCACTGCTGACATACTACATACACATTTATGCATAATCCTTTTAAATTATAACTATATATGTATATCACTTGGGGATTAATTTTCAGTACTTCTTAGCATGATCCTTTTCTCCATATTGTATTCCACTTAATGCTTTTGCTAAGCTTTAGGTAAGAGTTTATAAAGCTGATGAGATAAGTAGAATTTAAACCAGAGTTTTAATTTCTGTATGCATCTAATGAATAAGGATAGGCATAGCAATAGAGTTACACTTCTTGATCTGATTTAATAAAGCTTATATTGTACTATCAACTGTATATACTACATAGATCTATATGTTTTTTAATATATCCCATGCATTGTGGATATAGGAAAGTTCTAGTCCATCAATCTTTTCACAATCTTTACAGTTGTTACAGAGAATAAAGTAAAACTTAGTTTGTAAAATAAGTATTTTACTTTCTAATAATCTCTGTTCTTCACCTGATGGAATGTTGAAATGTTACTTACTATTCTCTGTGTCATTTGGTGACCAGTGTGAGGAGAATAGAGTTTATAATGGCTCTCCTTTGTGGCTAGATAGTAATAGAGTGTACAGGGTCACCTTACCTTATTTGTTCTCTTTAAGCTGTCTTACCATAAACAAGATAGGTGGTATAATCCAGTCACTGTTTCATTTATGTAAATTTATTTCACCATCATTGATAACCTTTCTAAGGAGCTCTGGTAGTATAGTGCCTAAGGCATTTGACTGCTAACCAGAAGGCTGGCAGTTCAAACCCATCAGCCATTCCTCAGAAGGAAAACTGGGCAATCTGCTTCCATAGAGCTACTGCCTTAGAAGCCTAAGGAGGGGTGGCGATGAGTCAAGTCGACTCGACGGCAGTCAGTTTGGTGGGTGTTTTTTTTGTTTGTTTTTTTTTTGTGCGGGGAGGGGGACTCCAACTTGAAGGGACAAAAATAATGAATTTCTTTCATCATCTCTTTTTATATTCTGTTTATTATCAAATCCTCGCTGCCTGGCTCTTTGTAAATGAAGGTAACTCACTGAGATGAGAATGAACAGGCTGTTAGAAAGCACTTGATAGAGATTTTGGTCAAGCTGGTTCATACCATCCTTGTACTGAAGAATGCAGATGAGCTAGGTAATGTGTTTGGAGCAGGTGTTTTTACCTCATTGTGTGGTTGGATTAGAGTCACTCTAAAAACCCTTCATGTATTAAATGGATAAATTTTGATCATCAAATATCTGTGAGTTAATTACTATGTACTCTTACTAACTAAAGCCTTTATTTTGGTGGTATGTTGACCTTTTTTCTGTTCCCATGCTTTTCACATATATGCAGCCTAGTCACCTCAGTAATAACTCATGACACACAGTGATTCTCAACTGACAGTGGGTAGAATTATTCTCTTCATTGAGAATCTTTGATCTATAAGATAATTTTGTCTAATGTAATTTGTAAACCATATAATGTATTGTATCAAATCATATTTATCTCAAACTCAATTAACTACATATTTTAAACACAATAGAAACATTTGAAAAGCCACTTTGACTTTCTTTTTAACTAAAAGATGGACACAGCTATATTTTTATTATATTTAGATATGTAAATCTTTATGTCTTCCAAAAGTCCCTAGATATATGCCTTGACTGAATATTTTAATTAAATTGTAAGGCTCCAAGCCATATGTCTCTGTGACTATGGCAAAATACTGATTATATTATATTCATCCCATTGATGCTTGAACTGACCTGACTGCATTGTGTGCAATGCACTTGCCCTGAAATAATAGCTTTGAGAAATAGATTTTTGTGGTACTTCATCCACAGTAGAGGCAGCTATGCTAAAAATAAAGCTATTTGTAGTTTGAGGTATAGCGTTATCCAGTAATCTCTACTTAAATAGCTTTTCCCTAGTATCACTCTGCCATTTTCATCTAATCAAGACAATGTCTCTTGTGTCTAGCAAGACCCTGTAGGAATCTTGTGATGCCTGAACTTAGGAGCTGAGCATCTAAGATCTAGTCTTTACTCTTCTGTTCAATAACCCAGTAATGTTCAGCATTTCAGTGGTTGAATTTTTATAATCTTCCACTTTCTCATTAGTAAAACTTGGATGCTAAGACCTTCTTTATAAGGTTGTTGCAATTAAAAGATTAAATGAGATCATGCATGTGGAAAGTGCATTCTAAATCCTAAGACATTACAATATGTAAAACCCAAACCAAACCCCCTGCCATCAAGTCAGTTCCGACTCATAGTGACCCCCATTGGGTTTCCAAGGCTATAAATCTTTAAAGAAGTAGATTGCCTCATCTTCCTCCAACAGAGCAGCTGGTGGGGTTGAACCACTGACCTGGTTAGCAGCCAGCTGGTGGGTTTGAACCATGACCTTCTGGTTAGTAGCCTGATGTCTTACCCACTACTCCACCAGAGTTCTTTTTACAATATGCAAGATAATACTTATTATTAAATAACTCCCTCCCACAGACCATACACAGATTTGGCCAGACATAATAAGGGCTGCTTGTCACTCTTACATCTTACAGCCTTAGGAATAATCTATATGTTTGACCAGCTTAATATCAGTATTAAATAGATAACAATATGAATAGCACAGTAGTAGATGATTACTAGTGGTGTGGAGATAAAATTAATAAGGTATCTGTGAAATTACATAAAATCATTTACTTAAGCAATTGGTTATGATTTTATGTACTTTACATTTGTTTACCTTAGGGTGCCTTCTGTGTGTCTTTAGGCCCTACAACATCATTTTTATATGGGAAGGGCATGCCACCTCATTCATTTTCCAAATGAAGAGATAAATACATAGTTTAAGAAGCTTAAATAAAAGGTACAATTTCACTGAAACTTTCTTACTTTCTAATTATAAGGCATTGATATATATTTATCACAAAGCATGTAATTTTCTGTTATCTCCAGAGTATAAATCAATTGGCTGATCACTTTTCTGTCTCAACTTTGACACTCTTAGTGGTTTCCCTCAAATGTATATTTGAGGATTTCATGACATCCTTGTCATAAACCCTCTCTCTTTACAACTACATAGCTCTAACTTGCCCAAGCATGTTTCTCTAACCCCAGCTTCCTACCTTTCTAAACTTAAATTAGGGCCCTCCCAATCTTTTATATTTATTTTTCATTTAAATTATTTTATGATGCAGCTGGATTCTGAAACCGTTTTTTTTTTTTTTTTTTTGGCTTGGAAACAATCCAGCAGAGTTCATTTCCTTTTCTAGAATTTCTTATTCAAGACTTTGCTATTGCATATTGTATAGAACCTAGCTGCAGCTTGCTTATTGCATTTGTCAGCCTTAAATTAAGGTTACTATTTTTTGTCCCAATGATGTAGCTCTTTAAAAGATTTAAGAATTGTCTTCTTAAGAATTGTGAATAGTAATATACTCATTCTTGACTATTATTCTTTTAGATGTTTGTCAGCAAATTTAACAAACATGTAATACATAACATATATACAATTTATTTTATATATGCATGCACACAAAAGCAGGGCACTCCTGTCCTTTCTTGTTGTTGTTGTTGTTATGTGCCTTGAGTCAGACCCAACTCATAGCAACCCCTCCTTGGGTTTCCAAGGCAGTATCACTATGGAAGTAGATTGCCCAACCTTCCTTCCAAGGCGTGGCTGGTGGGTTTGAACTGCCAGCCTTCTGGTTAGCAGTCAAGTGCCTTAGGCACTATGCTACCAGAGCTCCTGTCCTTTTCTTATTAGGACCTTATAATCTGGAAAGCTATGTGAATTGGTCTACCAAATTATTTATGCAACCGTAAATGCAGGAGTAATTAAAAGTAATGATCAGAAGCACAGTTTAAGTGGCCTATATTTCACTGGGAAGAAGATTGAAATTATTCTGTGCTCTTAGGCTAACTGAAAGAAAAATAGTTATCCTTTTCCAACATAAATTATTGTTGTTAGGTCTTAGGTGCTGTCTAGTTAGTTCTGACTCATAGAGACCCTATGCAGAGCAGAACAGAACTGCCCAGTCCTGTGCCATTCTCACAGTCCTTGCCACTTTTGAGCCCATCTCACAGCCTCTTTGTCAATCCATCTCATTGAAGGTCATCTCCCTTTTTTGCTGACCCTTTACCCAGCATGAAATCCTTCTTCAGGGTCTAGTCCATACTGACAACATGTCCAAAGTACAAGAGACGAAATCTGGCCATTCTTGTTTTTAAGGAGC
Source organism: Orycteropus afer afer (assembly GCF_000298275.1). Lineage (NCBI taxonomy): Eukaryota > Metazoa > Chordata > Mammalia > Tubulidentata > Orycteropodidae > Orycteropus > Orycteropus afer. The sequence goes on along the minus strand of NW_006921682.1, from coordinate 9,791,184 downwards.
TTTCAGGTTGTACGCCCTCCAAGATAGATTTGTTCATTTTGCCAACAGTCTAGGGTAAATTCAGTAATCTTTGCTAATACCACAATTCAAATATATCAGTTCTTCTGTGGCCTTTTTATTCATTGTCCAGCTCTTGCACATGCACATGAGGCTATTGAAAATACCATGGCTTGGGTCCAGGCACACTTTAGTCTTCAGAGTGACATCTTTGCTCTGTATCACTTTAAAGAGGGCGGATGCAACAGATTTACCCAGTGCAGTACTTTGTTTGATTTCTTCTTGACTGCTGCTTCCATGGGCATTGTGGAGCCAAGTAAAATGAAATCTTTGACAATTATAATCTTTTTTTTCTCCATTTGTCTTGATGTTTTTTATTGGTCCAGTTGTGAGTATTTTTGTTTTCTTTATGTTGAACTGTACTCCATTTTGAAAGCTGTAGTCTTTGATCTTCATCAGTAAGTACTTCAAATCTTTACTTTCAACAAGTAAGGTTATGTCATGCGCATATTGCAGGTTGTTAATGAGTCTTCCTCCAATCCTGATACCATGTTCTTCATATAGTCCATCTTCTTAGATTATTTACTCAGCATGCAGATTAAATAGATAAGGTGAAAGGATACAACCCTGACACATACCTTTCCTAATTTTAAATGATGGAGTATCCCTTTGTTTTTTAGACAACTACTTGATCCACGTACAGGTTCCACATGAGCACAGTTAAGTCCTGGAATTCCCATTTTTCGCAGTATTATCTCTACTTTGTTATGATTCACACAGTTGAATGCCTTTGTGTAGTCAATAAAACTTTGCTTTCAGCCAGAATCCATCTATAGTATCACTCGTTCCATGCTCTCTTTTAAATCTGGCTTGAATTTCTGGCAATTCCCTGTCAGTATACTACTGTGACCATTTTTTAAATTATTTCCAGTAAAATTTTACTTGCTTGTGATATTAATGATACTGTTTGATAATTTCTGTATTCTGTTAGATCACTTTTTTTGGAATGGGCACAAATTTGGATCTCTTTGAGTTGATTGGCCACATAGCTGTCTGTCAAAATTCTTGGCATAAATGAATGAGCACCTCCAGCACTGCATCCATTTTTGAAATATCTAATGGGTATTTCATCAATTCTTTAAAAAAAAAAAATGCCTTCGGTGCAGCCTGGACATCTCCCTTCAGTACCGTCAGTTCTTGATCATATGCTACCTCCTGAAATGATTGAATATCAAACATTTCTTTTTTGGTACAGTGATTCTGTGTATTCCTTCCATCTTCTTTTGATGCTTCCTGCATCATTCAGTATTTTGCCCACAGAATCCTTCAGTATTGGAACTTGAGACTGAAATTTTTTCTTCAGTTCTTTCAGCTTGAGAAATGCCAAGTGTTTTCTTCCCTTTTGATTTTCTTAGTCCAGGTGTTTGCATATTTCATTATGATACTTTTCCTTATCTTCTTGAGCTGCCCTTTGAAATCTTTTGTTCAGCTCTTTTTACATCATCATTTCTTCCAATTGCTTTAGCTAAACTTAAGAGCAAGTTGCAGAGTCTCTTCTGACATCCATTTTGGTCTTTTCTTCTGTCCCCTCTTTTTAATGACGTTTTGCTTTAATCATGTATGGTTCTTGATGTCATCCCATAACTTGTCTCATCTTTGGACAGTGGTGTTCAGTACATCAAAACTGTTTTTCAGATGGCCTTTAAACTCAAGTGGGATATACTCAAGGTATTTTGGCTCTTGTAGACTTGTTTTAATTTTCAACGGTATTATCCTTTAAATAAGGAGGATAAATCCTGGGTTTTTTTTAAATTAGTTAGTTTTAAGTTATTTTGATGATACCACAGATGGTGCCTGTTTTCATCTTTTATATTGGAAATGCTAAACATAAGTTAAGCTGTTGAATCAATTTTAAAATGATATCATAATCCCAAAAGGGACAACATGATAATAAAATATAGCCTCTTCTTAGAAGTGCTACACTGATTATGCTGCTTTTCTTTTCTTTCTATTGTCAGAGCAAACATGAAAGTATTTCTTAGAAGGTATCTAAGATCGGTACTTTCCTTTTTAAGATAATAAATTTTCTTCTTCTTTTTTTTTTCTAAAATGCCTTTTCTTTTTTAAGAGAGTATCTTCAAGAGAGCAGAAAAACTGTGTCTTATAGAATATGTGAAGAAATATACCCTAAATCCCATCTTGGGATCTTTCAGTTTTTACCTTCCCCATCTCTTCCCATTTTCATAAAAGCTTCAAAAAGCTCCATATACTGTAGTTGAGTAACAGCATGAATTAAACATATTCTCAACAGATAATGTGCTTTTAAGTTAATTATCAAAAATGGCCAACTTATGCTAAGAAATGGATCCATAAGGAACTCACATGTGCCAGTCACACAAAATTATAGAATATTGGAGTTGAAGCAGACTTCAGAAATACTTCAATTACCACCTGTTACAGCATCTCTAAATGTGTTTATAAAAATACAGAAGTTATTTTTAATATTTTTAAATGCTTGTGGAATCAGTATTACCTGTGCATGATTTTTTTTTAGTTTATTTTGTAAGAACTTTGGGAAGTAGCAGAAACTTTTTGTTATATAGAGTTTATTATTTTATTTAAGAGAACTTGATCTCCTTGAAACTTTATCCTACGTTGGCTTCTATATTCCTGCCCCTTTATGGTTCTTCTATAGTTCTTATTTCCCCTTTTGTCCCCTCAAAGAGCTCTTCTTTCTTTCTCTTTCCCAAAAATACTGTTTTTCTCAAAGCTTTGTCCCTCTTGTACTTGTCTTTCTGTACTCCTTCTCTTAATGAGCTCATTTATCATGTAGCTTTAACTCTTAACTCAATATTCTATTTTGTAATCCCACCCCCTTCCCGGATTCTATACCCTCCAGTGCCAGACACTTAGAAAGCATTCAGTAAATGTTTGGTTGGTGGGTGAGTAGGTGACAGTACATGAGTAAATAAATGATGCCCTTTTACCTGTGCTCCAACTGTTTGTCACACTGCTTACACCACATCATTACTTTGATTTTCACTTCAGCTTTCTTCCAGTTTGATTCCCACTTAAACTTTTGCTACTCTATTTCTGTTAATGGTTGCATCTTTGTTGTTTAAGCTTCTAAACCAGGAGCAGGGGTTAAAAAACAGTCATCTTCATCTTCTATTTCTTGTTCTTCCTCTGTCTTGTTCTTCCTCTGTAGTTAATTTGTCTTTCTAAACCTAATTTTATTTTTCCTTAAAAATTTCTCTTGAATTTAGCCCTTCTAACAAGCTCTGGTGGCTAAGGCATTCACCTGCTAACCAAAGGTCAGTGGTTTGAATCTACCAGCTGCTCTACAGGAGAAGAATCAGACAATATGTTTCTTTAAAGATTTACAACTCAATAGCAGTGTTTTTTTACTTCCTTTTGTAACCATCATAATTAAGGATCTAATCACCTCTTGTCCAGATTTTTATTGTATCTGCTACTGATATTTCATCCACCCCTAATTTACTTTGGACATGACAGACTAATTTTATAAAATACTGTGTTGTGGTGTTACTTTCCCAAAGACAAGAAAGAACATAAAAATCTTTGAGATGTATGTTCCAATAAATAGATGAGTGTCAGATTGCAGTGGGTTGGAAGAGAAATGGAAAGAGAAGTACCATGTATAGAATGCTTATTTGAAAAGTTTGGCAGACAGACCATTGACAGAAGACTTTGGATCATGTACTAGTTTCATTTTACGTAGTTTATTTTTAAAATAGACTTGGATATTTTAGCAGGCTGAATTTTGAGGATGCAAAATAAGATGAATTCACAAACACAGGTAGAGGGATGAATATTCTTTTTTGTAGAAGAAACTTATAAAAATTATGAGGATACAGATAGTGAATGAAATGTTAAATAAAAACAAGTACATGATAGAGTTTTTTCAGATGATTTCATTCTTAACAATTTGTACCCTTTTGTTTTCTTCAGCATGTGGACATAGCAGCATTATTGATAAAATACAACACATGTGTAAATGCAACAGATAAGTGGGCATTTACTCCTCTTCATGAAGCAGCCCAAAAAGGAAGGACACAGTTATGTGCCCTCCTCTTAGCACATGGTGCAGATCCAACTATGAAGAACCAAGAAGGTCAGACACCTTTAGATCTGGCAACAGTAAGTCCTCACTTCAAAATATTCAGTATTATTCATTATACTTTCAAAGATGACATTAAATTCTAGGCCTTAGCAGATTTATCTTTAGTAGTACTTTTTTAACTTAGAAAGAGAACAGATTTCCTTCTGAAAATTTGAAATTCACGCTATGTAACTTATGTCTGATAAAAAATAATTTAAAACTCTACTAAAGCAAATTTAGTATTAGGTTAATTTTTTTTTTTTGCCGTAATTGGTGAAAGCATAAATCCGAGACACATTTCTAGAGTGTATCCTCAAAGAATCACGTTAGTAAAATATCATTTTTATTTGATATAATACTGTAGTGCAAATGATGTTCATAATTATCTTCTTGAGGCTATGAAATTGTGGTGCAGACAGTTAAATGCTTGACTGCTAGCCAAAAGGTTGGCAATTTGCACCCACCAGAGGTGCCTCAGAAGACAGGACTGGCAATATGCGTCCAAAAAGTCACAGCCTTGAAAACCCTGTGGAGTAGTTTTACTCTGCACATATGGGGTCACCATGAGTCAAAATCGATTTAATGGCAATTATAACAACATGAGTTTGTCAATGTAAATTGAACATCTGGCCAATATATTGTTCTTAGGAGGAAGAAAAGTAAATTAGTATACTGTAGAATTGTATGCACTGCTGTAGAGTCGGATCTGACTCTCAGTGACTCCTCCTTGGGTTTCCAAGGTGGTATCGCTATGAAAGTAGATTGCCCAACCTTCCTTCCAAGGAGTAGCTGGTGAGTTTGAACTGCCAGCCTTCTGGTTAGCAGTCAAATGCAAAAGGGACCAGGTTTTGCTAGTCTGATAGAGCCTGATAGAACCATTGAGACTATGGACCCCAGCTGCCCTTTGGGTCTGAAACTGGACCCATTCCTGTGGCTTCCAGCCAAACAAGACAGGCATATGAGCTGAACATTTACATTAGGTAGATACACTCCTTGGAGAGATCAATCATGGGAGAATAGAAGGGCTGGGTATGCACAGAGAGATAGCTCAGGGGGCAGGAGTGCATGGGAGGGAAGGACACAGGGAAGAGGTAACTATGGGGAGGAAGTGGAAGGGGAGCAGTTGCATTGTGGGAAATTGCAGTCAGTGTCATGAGACGGAGTGTATGTGAGATGCTGTATGGAAAGTGAATTTACTATGTAAACTTTCACCCAAATCACAATAAAAACTAAAAAAAAAAAAAAAGAGTTATTGGAAAAAAAATGTATATTATTTGACTAGAAAATTAAATACCATCTTTCTCAGACTTTCTGAAAATCAGGGAATTATTGTACAGTCATAATAATTTGTAATTTTGTAAGCCAGAAATGTTTTATCCATGTTACATTGTGTTTGATACATTAATGGCTAAGTAACAATTTCAAAACACTTAATAGCCTAAAATAATAATATTTCATTATTTCTCCCAGTTCTGTACATTGTTAAGGAGATTCTTAGGCTGGTCCCTCCTGTGCAGTTGCATTCATCTGGTGGCCAGGACAGGAACATCCAAGATGGCTTTACTCTTATGCCTAAAGTTTTAGCAGAGATAGGCAGAAGGGTGGGCTCTCTAATTCTATCCACACATGGTCTCTTGTCATTAAGTAGTCTTGCTGGAGCTTCATTGCAGGGTGATGGCATCCGAAGAGCTAAGCCTGGAACTGACAAGTCATGAAGTCAGCCCAAATTAAGGGGTAGGGAAATAGAGTCTGTCTTTGAAAGGACAATAAGCAAAGATCTTTAATTGACCACAGTCTACTCTTGGGCTACAACATATTTACATTTCTTCTACATTCACAATATATTTACCGCCCTTTCCCAAGACCCCCCAGTCTCATGCATTTATAGCATCAAGATTAAAGTCCAGAATCTCATGTTCTGCCTCAAATTAGATGTAGATGAGGTTCCTCGGTATAGTTCCTCACACATAGTTGCCCAAACATAACTCCTCTCAATGAAAAACCCTGTAAACTAAAAGGCACGTTATCTCCCACACAAAAAAAAACAACATACAATGATGGGACAGGTTCAAACAATTGCAGTAGAGTAATCCTTTCAAATAATGGGATAAATAATAGGAGATAGAGTTGTTACCAATCCATAGTTGTTCTGAAATCCCTCTCTAATTTGGATTGCATGTCAGGTGCTGTGAGACCCTTAAGATTGTTAAGATTGATAAAATCTCTCTCATCTAGCAGAGAAAGTTCATAAGGCATTGCCTTAAAGATCTTGTTAAGATTTCCAAAGGTCTTAACAAAAGGTATCTTTGCTTCTGATCTGGTTTTCACTATGAGGCATGTTTTATTGTCACTGCCTTGGATTGCATCGTTGTCCTGAGACTGATGCTTATTTTGAGAAACTTTTGCTGATACAAAGGCTGGAAAGAAGGACTGGCTTTATTTTCCAAACTAGTAAGTCCTGGGTGAAAGTATTTTCTCAAAGCTAACTGAACAGTTCCTTTCTTTGTTCTCTCTTCCTGTATGCTATTATGGGTAAATAAAACAAGCCAGTTGACATATTCAACATTCTTCTGGAAATCTCCTTAGCCAAACCCAGAAGTTTATTAAGTTCATTTTCTATTTTCCTTGATACCACAGGTGACAGTGTTGCCAAACATTCAAAGCCATGTCATAAGTTTTTGTTACAGCAGCCCCTCACTTTCAGATACCAGTTCCTTTTTCACTTCTGTACTGCAGCATGACCATCCCAAAATCATTAAACAATTATTTATTTCTCATAGTTCTATCAACTAGGCTTAGGTAGGCAATTCTACTGTTTGTGTATTTACCTTTAACTAGGAGCACAGCTGAGGCTGGAACATCCAAGAACATCCTGTAGGACCTCTCTAATCACTCAGTAATCTAGCCCAAACTTCTTTGCAGCATAGTGGATGTGTCTTAGAGACAAAGTAGAAGCTACCAGTCCTCATTTCTCCCTAATGCTTGGCTCAGAACCCTCAAAACATCCATTCCTGTGTGTTCTCTTAGTCAGACCAACTCAAGGGCAACCCAGATTCAAGGCAGGGCAAATAGATGCCACCTCTTGATGAGAGGAGTGGTATGTATGCATATACAAAGATGAAGGAATTGGCTAGTTTGATAGCAATTACTCTCAATACTTAAAAGCTGTAAAGTTAATGAATAAGCTATCCAAATTAAAGTGCTATACCTTTAAAATTTCACCAGATTTTAATTGTACCTTAAATTACCAAATGTGCACTAAATACCAGAATAAAATTTATTGTATGTTTAAGCATAAACAAAGCATAATGAATAAGGAACCCCTGTAAAGAGAGAGTGACTCTGAAATGTGTGTGTGTGTTTTATTTAATGAAAGATGAAATGTAAAAAAATATATATGGTTTCTTCAATTCTTCCTACTGAAACTACTGAGACCTTTGGAGCTGTGGATTGAAAAAGGAAAGAAGAAATCAATAGGGAATAATGAGGCACTCATTAAAGGAAGCATTTACAAAGTATCTGATCCTTAGTGAAAAACGTAAATTTTTAAAATGTAGTATTTTTGTGTGTGTGTATGTGGTTTTTATTTTATTCTATATTTTTAGGCTGATGATATCAGAGCTTTGCTGATAGATGCCATGCCCCCAGAGGCCTTACCTACCTGTTTTAAACCTCAGGCGACAGTAGTGAGTGCCTCTCTGATTTCACCTGCATCCACCCCCTCCTGCCTTTCTGCTGCTAGCAGTATAGATAATCTTACTGGTCCTTTAGCAGAATTGGCAGTTGGAGGAGCATCCAACACAGGGGATGGAGCAGCAGGTGCAGAAAGGAAGGAAGGGGAAGGTGAGTATGGCCTGTGAAAACTTATTTGATGATATATATATATTTTTTTAATGAAACAAATTCACTTTTTTCTGTCAGTAATTATTGAGTAGTTCTGGTAGCATAGTGCCTAAGGCACTTGACTGCTAACCAGAAGGCTAGCGGTTCAAGCCCACCAGCCACTCCTTGGAAGGAAGGTTGGGTAAATCTACTTCCGTAGTGATACTGCCTCGGGAACCCAAGGGAGAGGTCGCTATGAGTCGGGTCCGACTCGATGGCACATAACAACAATACCATCTCACTTAAAAACAATCCTGTCTATAAGTAAATTTTCCTATACCCAACATCATAGAAGGAATCCTTCATCAAAGAAGGCTAACCAAGTCCATTGGAATCAATATTGTTCCTATTTATGGATATCCAAATATATCCATTTTCAGCCACAGTATTTTATTGAGCTGTTGAGTGATCTTATTACTGAAATTATATCAGAAAAAAAAGAAATCATTTAAGGAATGAAAACTAAAATGATAGCTGGTATATTGGGGGTTTTTAATGCAACTGTTAAATATTCATTAAAAGCATTAGATTATGTTCTCTAATATTAGAATTAAAATGCATGTTGATTTGATAAAGCACTCTGCTTCTAATTTCTCAAACATTCAGATTTAATTTTAGGTGTTTGAATTAAGTTTATCATGGAATATTTTATGCTGTGTAAATCATCTATATAGTCAAGGATGTCAGAGAGCCATGCCTTTAAATAGATATGGGAACTTTCTTTACATTAGTAAAATTCTTGACTTAAATGTATTTCTGTTTTAGTTGCAGGTCTTGACATGAATATCAGTCAATTCCTGAAAAGCCTGGGTCTTGAACATCTTCGAGATATCTTTGAAACAGAACAGGTAAACTCTGTTGTATACGTTTGAGTCTTTTAAATTAAAATTATGAGTTATTACCATTCATTGCTCATTTTTCCTTCTTAACAGCTATTTTGAAAGTCACCACAAATTTCTAAATAAGCCGAGGGCTGGTATTTTATGTTTCTTTCCAAAGTCGTCTAACATTTGGTTATCTTTAATTGTTATTTTATTTTCACAAATCAGTCTGACTCTATATGTTTCATACATTTAGATATTTAAGACATAAGACCACCTTGTTTGGTTATTTTGTTTCCAGAAAGTGTTGGCATTTATTCATCTCATTTCATTACTTAAAATCAATAAGAAATTTTTATATTAAGTATTTTATAAAATTTTCATGAGGAAATTAAAACAAGTCCACAAGAGCCTAAATGTGACCTTGATTATATCCCTCCTGAATTTAGAGGCCATCTAAAGAGTAGATTTGATGCATTGAACATCAATGACAAAAACCAGAGGAATTGTGGGATGACATCAAAAACACCATTCATGAAGAAAGCAAAAGGTCATTAAAAAGACAGGAAAAGAAGAAAAGACCAAAATGGATGTCAGAAGAGACTCTGAAACTTGCCCTTGAACAGAGCGTAGCTAAAGCAAATGGAAGAAGTGACAAGAAGAAAGAGCTGAGCAGAAGATTTCAAAGAGCAGCTTGAGAAGACAAAGTGAATTATTACAATGAAATGTGCAAAGACCTGGAGTTAGAAAACCAAAAGGGAAGAACACGCTTGGCATTTCTCAAGCTGAAAGAACTGAAGAAAAAATTTAAGCCTTGAGTTGCAATATTGAAAGATTCTATGGGCAAAATATTGAATGATGCAGGAAGCATCAAAAGAAGATGGAAGGA
>NW_006921682.1:9771304-9776742 GCF_000298275.1 Orycteropus afer afer | reverse complement strand
CTTCGTCTCACCTATTTTGGTCATGTTGTCAGAAGGGACCATTCCCTGGAGAAGGATGTCATGCTTGGTAGGGTGGAGGGTCGACAAAAGAGGGCGAGGCCTTCAAGGAGATGGATTGATAATGGTGGCTGCGATGATGGGCTCAAGTATAGCAGGGTTTGTGGGGCTGGCGCAGGATCGGGCAGTGTTTCGTTCTGCTGTGCATGGGGTCGCTATGAGTCGGAAACAACTCGACGGCACTTAACAACAACAATACACAGACGACACAACTTTGCTTGCTGAAAGTGAGGATGACTTGAAGCACTTACTGATGAAGATTAAAGACTACACTGTACATTGTTGATTACACCGCAATATAAAGAAAACAAAAATCCTCACAACAGGACCAATAAGCAGCATCACAATAAATGGTGAAAAGATTGAAGTTGTCAAAGACTTCCTATTAGTTGGTTCTACAATCAACGCCAATAGAAGCAGCAGCCACGTATCAGATGTCGTGTATCATTGGCTAAATCTGCTGCAAAAGACCTCTTTCAAGTGCTGAAGAGCAAAGATGTCTCCTTGAAGACTAAGGTGTGCCTTACCCAAGCCATGGTATTCTCACTTGCCTCATATGCATGTGAGAGCTGGACAGTGAATAAGGAAGACTAAAGAAGAGTTGATGCTTTTGAATTGTGGTGCTGGCAAACAATGCTGAAAGTACTATAGACTGCTAAAACAACTAAGAAATCTGTCCTAGAGGAAGTGCAGCTGGAATCTTCCTTGGAAGCAAGAATGGCCAGACGTCATCTCACCTACTTGGGTTGTGTTGTCAGAAGGGACCATTCCCTGGAGAAGGATATCACACTTGGTACAGTGAAGGGTCAGCGAAAAAAGGGAAAGCCTTCAGTGAGATGGACTGACAGTGGCTGCAACAATTGGCTCCAGTATAGTAAGAATAGTGAGGCTGGCACAGGACTGGGCAGTGTTTCGTTCTGTTGTACATAGGGTTGCTATGGGTTGGAGGTGACTCAACTGCACCTAACAACAGCACTTCATATCACCTTTTACTACCTGTAATTTGAATCGATTATTTATGTTTCTGACCTATAGTGAGCTTTCTTTTTAGACTTAAATTTTGTGTGTGTGTGTGTATGTGTATATATATATATATACATATATATATATATATGTTTGTGTGTGTGTGTGTATATATGTATGTATGTATATTATACACATACAGACACACACAAACATATAAACCAAACCAAACTCACTGCCGTTCAGTCGGTTCCAATTCATAGCAACCCCTCCTTGGGTTTCCGAGGCAGTATCTCTATGGAAGTAGATTGCCCACTCTTTCTTCTGAGGAGTGGCTGGTGGATTTGAACTGCCAGTCTTCTGATTAGCAGTCAGATTCCTTAGGCACTACACCACCAGAGCTCCCGTGTGGTTATGTGTGTGTGTGTGTGTGTGTGCGCATACACACACATCCATATATATTTGAAGACAGATATAGATATACATATATATTTAAATACAGACATACAGACATACATGATGGTGATCATTAAGCATTTTTTTTTATGAATCAGTAAATGAGCGAATGAACATATATCTAAATTCTTAGCTTGACATTTAAGGTTTTCCAGTGGTCACTGCCTGTTAATTATGGGAACAAATTGAACACCATGTAATTCAAAGCAACATAACTTAATATTTAGTTACTTTTGCTTTCTGGTCAATTTTTTAAAGAAATATAAGCAGGAGAAAGACAGGAGTCTCAGTTCTTCTGTGTGCTATTGTCAGGATTTCTCTGAGCTTTGTTTTCCTCATAAGAATATTAGTGGTGCTTCATGGGTCATTGTGAGGATTAAATGAGGTAATGGTGTTAATAAGGTGCTTTATACTATGCTAAGGAACTCTGGGGGCATAGTGGGTAAGAAGACATTTGGCTGCTCACCAGAAGGTCAGCGGTTCAAACCCCCCAGCTGCTTCATGGGAGGAAGTTGAGGCAGTCTACTTCTGTAAAGATTTACAACTTTGGAAACAAACCCAATCGGGGTCACTATGAGTAAAAATCAACTTAATGACAGTGAGTTTGGTTTGGGTTTTTGTTTGTTTGTTTTCTACTATGCTTGGTATATGACCTGTTGCCAGTGAGTCAGTTCCAACTCACATGGTTTCCAAATTGCATTTAAACCACTTCTAGCTAAAAAATGTAAAGGCACCTATTATTTTGTGAACAATTCTGTCTCAAATATATGTATTTCAGAACTGTATGTATCTTTTTGAAAGTTCTGTTAAAAACTTCCTTTGAGTGATTAGATATGAATTGGCCATTTTTTTTTTCCAGTGGACCAATTATTTCTTAAATGGCCACACAGGCAATATAGTAAATAATTTCCAAAAAATGTATAATGGATTCTCATTGTGCTCACTGATATCAGACTTACTGTATGGTATTTCATTCTGAAAATAAGAATCAGAGCTCCGAATTAGTCAGTTTTCAAAATGTTATGTACAGGTATAAAAGTAGAATGAGTTTTATAGATAGATAAAAATAGCTAGTTTGAGTCAGAAAGAAGTTGAGTTTTCCAAGGAAAAAGAAAGCAAAGGTGTATCTTATGGACGGTTGTTGTTGTTGTTGTTGTTGTTGTGTGCCATCGAGAGGGAGCTGACTCAGTGACCCGTCCTTGGGTTTCCGAGGCAGTATCACTACGGAAGTAGATTACCCCATCTTCCTTCCGAGGAGTGAATGGTGGCTTTGAACCACCAGCCTTCTGGTTAGCAGCCAAGTGCCTTGGGCACTACGCCACCAGAGCTCCTATCTTGTGGACTAGTACTTGGATTTCTGACCAGTCTTTTCTGGGCCAGAAAATTTCATGTTCAGGCCTCAATGTTCAGAACACTGCCACTGGGTGGTGCTAGAGTCATAGTCAATCTTATTCCATGAAGGAATTAGATTATTTTGAGTCATGGTCGTAGCCAACTAATCGTATCTCCAGGGGTGAATAACCAAGAATTTAAAACCACAATTTTGTACAAAAGTAGAATGTATGTTATGCAACAGGGGTTGTAAAATCTGAGAATTTAAAATCCGTTTACTCTGTTTTCTTCTCCAAATTGGAATACTTTATATAGTTTCTCTATAAAACGATCTGTAATCTAGCTATAAATACTTGTAATATGTATATCACTACTTTATAGGACAGCCTATTCCATGCTTGAATATTGCTTAGCATTGGGAAGTTTTCTCTTTATCTAAAATCTACTTGCCTAAAACTGTGCACTCCTTTGACCACATTGTTTTTAATGGTGTTAAAACACTTCTCCCTTTTTCCTACCATTCTTCTCCACTACCTGCTGCAAACTGAGCTCTGGTGTTTCCCGCTTTTAAGCTACTGATTGTTCTTTCTTATATCTTGAGGCAAGCAGAAGGTAGTAGAATTAAATAGTAAAAAGTAAATGGGAAATACAGCAATGATCATTTTGTATTTATATAACATTGTTTCTCCTTTTTAAATTTTTAATTGGTTAAAAAGCAAAATAATTAGTATTTTGAGTGAGCAAAAAGCTGATGAGATTTTTATTAAGGCAACTTGAAGAAGATTGTAAGTTCATGTTTATAACAGAAATAAAAGAATTTTCTTAATTTGAGTGAAATTATAGCATCATAGACAAATGGGAGAGCTCATGTCCTCTGGAACTCTTTTTATTTTATTTTTCAGATCACATTAGATGTATTAGCTGATATGGGTCATGAAGAGTTAAAAGAAATAGGCATCAATGCCTATGGACACCGCCACAAATTAATCAAAGGAGTAGAAAGACTTTTAGGTGGGCAACAAGGTAAGCTATTCAGAAAAAAATATATACATTGGAAATTAGTGGTACAAGCTAAGTGTCAGGACTAGCATTAAACTCAGGCATTCTGACTCCAGACCTCATGCACTTAACTGACATTATTCTCCATCCAGTTGCTTATCCCAGAAATCTGAATGTCATTCTTTCCTCTCCCTCCACACTTTGTATCTGAAGTATCTCTGGAATTTCTGTACCTCTGTCTTTCCTCATTGTTATCACACTAATCTAAGCCACTACCATCTCTCTTCCTGTCTGTCACAGTTGTCTTCCACCTTATCTCCATCCTTTACCTTTGCCTCTCTCCACCATATTCACTATGCTGTAACTAAAGAACTCTTTTTAAAATGAGTGTATGATCATATCACGCTGCTGCTTAAAAACCTTCAAGAGACTCTTGTTGCTTTTTGGATAAAATCAAGTATTGATAACATGGCATTTTATAATTCTGACTTTCCTCTCTTAGCTCATCTTGAAACTTTCTCCCTCCCTCATAACTGTCAACTCTGTTTTTTCCATTGTACTTTGCTTTTACAAGTCTCTTATCTTTCTCTTTGGCATGTCTCCATGTTTATCATTTCAGTCTTTGCTAAAAGTATTTTCATTATAGGAAAGCAAAGAAGAGAAAGGAAACAACTTGAATTAGGCTACAGAGCTAATAAAATTGCAAAAGTGACATGAAACAGAAAGTTAGGAGGTTTTGAGCTTGTGTCTTACTTACCTGTATTTCAGTTAATCTCTGAAATCAATAAGGATGATTTATTTTGGAACCTATGATAAGTAAAGAAGGGAAGAACACTCAGCATTTCTCATGCTGACAGAACTGAAGAAAAAATTCAAGCCTTGAGTTGAAATATAGAAGGATTCTGTGGGCAAAATAAGAAGCTCTGGTGGTGTTAGTCCCTAAGGCATTTGACTGCTAACCACAAGGTTGGTGTTTCAAAACCCACCAGCCACTCTGTGGAAGGAAGACTGGGCAATCTACAGCCATAAAAATTTACTGCCTTAGAAATCCAAGGGGGTTACTATGAGTCAGAATCAACTCTATGGCAGTGAGTTTGGCTTTGGTTTTATGGGCAAAATATTGAACAATGCAAAAAACATCAAAAGACGATGGGAGGAATACACAGTCACTGCACAAAAAAGAATTGGTTGATGTCCAACTATTTCAGGAGGTAGCATATGATCAAGAATCCATGCCACTAAAGGAAGAAGTCTAGGCTGCACTGAAGGAATTGGCAAAAAACAAGGATCCAGGAATTGATGAAATGCCTATTGAGATGTTTCAACAAATGGATGTGGAGTCGCATGCTCTTAGTTATTTATGCCAAGAAATTTGGAAGATGGCTACCTGGCCAACTGACTGGAAAAGATCAGTATTAGTGCCAATTCCAAAGAAAGATGATCCATCAGAATGTGGGAATTATTAAAACAATACCATTAATATCACACACAAGTGAAATTTTGCTGAAGACAGTTCAAAAATGGTTACAGCACGCTAAAGAATAATGTAGAATCTGCAAAACACCGCATAACGTGGATGAACTTGGAGGACATTATGCTGAGTGAAATAAGTCAGTCACAAAAGGACAAAT
>NW_006921682.1:9770601-9771204 GCF_000298275.1 Orycteropus afer afer | reverse complement strand
CGAACTATATCATTAATATCAAATACAAATAAAATCTTACTGAAGATAATTCAAAAATGGTTACAGTAGTGTATTGACAGAGAACTTCCAGAAATGCAAGCTGGATTCAGAAGAGAACGTGGAATGAGGGATATAATTGCTGATGTCATATGGACCTTAGCTGAAAGCAAAGAATACCAGAAAGATGTCTACTTGTGTTTTATTGACTATGCAAAAGCATTCTATTGTGTGGATCATGGCAAATTATGGATAACATTCAGAAGAATGGGGTGATTGTGCTCATCAGGAATGTGTACATAGAAAAGGAGGCAGTCTTTCAAACAGAACAAGGGGATACTACATGGTTTAAAATGAGGAAGGGAGTGAGTCAGGGTTGTATCCTTTTACCATACTTGTTCAATCTGTATGCTGAGCAAATAATCCAAGAAGCTGGACTATATGAAGAAGAGCATGGCATCAGGATCAGAGAAAGACTTAACAACCTACAATACACAGACAACTTCCAATTTTCCTAGATTTATACTTCGTATATTCCATGTTCCGATGATTAATGGATGTCTGCGGCTGTTTCTCTTCAATTTGAGTGATGCCACATCAGCAAAT
>NW_006921682.1:9764199-9768235 GCF_000298275.1 Orycteropus afer afer | reverse complement strand
CCAGAAATTCAAGCCACATTCAGAAGAGGGCATGGAACAAGGGATATCATTGCTGATGTGAGATGAATCTTGGCTTAAAGCAAACAGTTTACCTGTGTTTTATTGACTATGCAAAGAAATTTAACTATGTGGCTCATAACAAGCTGTAGATAACATTGCAAATAATGGAATTACAAAACACTTAATTGTTCTTATGAGAAACCTGTGCACAGACCAAGAGGCTGTCTTTCAAACAGAACCAGGGCATACTGCACACTTTAAAATCAGGAAGGGGGTGTATAGGGTTGTATCCTTTCACCATACTTATTCAATCTGTATGCTGAGCAAATAATCCAAGAAGCTGACTATATGAAGAAGAAAGCGACATCAGGACTGGAGGAAGAACCTTTAAAAACCTATGATATGCAGATGAAGATGACCTGAAGCACTTACTGATGAAGATCAAAGTCTACAGTCTTCAGTATGGATTGTACCTCAAAATTAAAAAAAAAAAAAAAATCCTCACAACTGGACCAATAAGCAACATCATGATAAATAGGGAAAAGATTGAAATTGTCAGGGATTTCATTTTACTTGGATCCACAGTCAACACCCATGGAAGCAGCAGTCAGGAAATCAGACATCATCTTTCACTGGGCAAATCTGCTGCAAAAGACCTTTTTAAAGTGTTAAATAGCAAAGATGTCGTTTTGAAGACTTAAGGTGTGCCTGCCCCAAGCCATGGTATTTTCAGTTGCCTCATATGCATGTGAGAGCTCGACAGTGAATAAGGAAGACCAAAGAAGAATTGATGGCTTCAAATTATGGTGTTGGTTAAGAATACTGAATGTACAATGGACTGCTAGAATAACAAACAAATCTGTCTTGGAGGAAGTACATCCTGAATGCTCCTCAGAAACAAAAATGCCCAGACTTCCTCTCTTATACTTTGGTCATGTCATCAGAAGGGACTGGTCTTTGGATATCTAGCTTGTTAAAGTAGAGAGTCAGTGAAGAAGGGAAGGACTCTCAATGAGATGAATTGATAACAGTGGCTCCAATGATGGGCTGAAGCATAGCAAGGATTATGAGCGTGGTGCAGAACGGAGCAGTTTCATTCTGTTAATACACAGGGTTGCTATGAATCAGAGCCAACTCAGCAGCACTTAGCAACAACATTATAAGTGACCGTTTTAAGCTATCCAACAGAGTTTTTAGAGAATAATTCTTAACTCTTAGTCCCAATTACATTGTTATTTCAGTGTCTGTTTCACTCTTGTATCAGTGATACAAAACACAACCTCATACATGTTATGATTGCGTTCTATTCAATACTTACCCTGCTGTACAAGGAACTCTGCAAGAAGGGATAAAATTGATCCCCAACACATTTACATTTCTTCTGGTCTTCAAATATATTTGTTTAAATATAACCTTATATGTTAGGTTCACATTGCAAATAATTTAGGCTTGCTCTAGCATATCAACTATATAAAATGAAATTTTCCCTAAAATAGAACCTGAATAGTGTGCTTTTATTTGATATGTTCATTTTTCTCTCCTATAGGCACCAATCCTTATTTGACTTTTCACTGTGTCAATCAGGGAACTATTTTGTTGGATCTTGCACCAGAAGATAAAGAATATCAATCAGTAGAAGAGGAGGTAAAGTACTTTAAGATTTTTAAATTTCTTTTCCTGAAATCTGTATTTGATCTATTTTTCCAGGAGAGGTAAGGTCGTCTTATGGTCACTTGCTTATCTATTTATCCTATCTCCATTAGCCATTGTGGTGGAATATTGCCAAAATTAAAATAGGACTCTAGATTAGAACTTTGCCACATTGCTTTTGTATCTTAAGCCTAGAGTTTCAAGTGGATGGGGCAGAAATGTCTTTCTGTCTTAGAGACTTTCTTGAAACTCATGCAAGTGAGGACCCTATTATAACCGTTTTTTTTATATTGCTGGAGTGCTGCCTAAGAATGGGGTAAGAAACTTGCCTCATAGATAACAAATACCTCCTGATCTTTATTTTTATACAAAGTTATAGTGTGATTAGAGGCTAATAATGCCTGACTTTCATATATGCTTATGAAATCTACCCCAAAAGTCTGAATCATATTTTATTTTTTAGTCATGGTTATTTTAAAACTCCATGGTAAGGCTCTTTGAGTGAACCTCGTGGTAGACAGATGCCGTAAAAATTCTCCCTACTGTTGGCATATTGGCCTTACTTTTTAACCACAATAAACAAAGTGCCTAATTCTATTAACATAATAAGTATGCTGCCTAATTCCATAATAAATGTTCATACCTAAACAGAGAAAGGGATGCCTACGTTTGTGTTTTTTTCTTTTTAATTTGTGTACATATTATTCCTAGGCTAGGAAATCACATTAGGAAACTCAGGATCATTACGTCAGGATGGTATTTCAGCTCATACGTAGTTGGTTTATCAGAAATCATCATGTCTTCTAATGTCTTATTGTGTAATTACTCTCCTAGTAGTTGTAAATTCTGATGATAATGCCAAAAATGGTGAATAACTTCAAAAAGAGACAGTGAAACAGAATTAACTCTGAATCAATTCTGTGAGAAGTTTAACCCTACTGCCATCGAGTCACATCGGACTCATAGCAACTCCTCCTTGGGTTTCCAAGGTGGTATCACTATGGGAGTAAATTGCCCAACCTTCCTTCCAGGGAGTAGCTGGTGGGTTTGATACACGAGCTTCTGGTTTGTAGTCAGATGCCTTATGCACTATGCCATTCTATTCCACAGTAATTAGTCATAATTGGAGGAGTGGAAAGAAAATTAGTAGTAGTCAGGAGAACGTTATTCGACTTACTTGTACCTTGATTTTTTTCAGCTTCCCCTGGTCAGTGTAGGTGTACTTTGAGATCTCATATGAGAGGTCATTGAGGTAATCAATTTCACCTAGGTAAAAAAGAATAATGATATTTTTTAAAATTCTTTGCATTTATTTTTACCATTTATCTAATGATTAATTGAGTGCAGGAGTTTTAATTTGATCTAATCACAGTGTTGTTTATCTGTCTCAATGACATGAAATAGTAATGCGGATGATTTAATGTGATATTTTACGAATTTATCTCCCCATTGTGTGTAAAGAAAAAAATCTTCTAAAGATTTTATTAAAAATATATAGAAAATAAAGTTTAATATTTATTTCTGTGACTATTTCCTCACCAGAAATACTTATCCACTAACCTTGTAGATCAATTTATACTAGCCATTTATTTACTTATTGGTCTTAGACTCATCTGTGAAAGAGTTTAATAAAATTGATCTTTTGAAAACAATAGAAGGGTTGTCTTTAGAATAATATTAGAGTATTTCCATAAAGTGTGAATTATTTTGTCCCCTAGATGCAAAGTACAATTCGAGAACACAGAGATGGTGGTAATGCTGGAGGGATCTTCAACAGATACAATGTTATTCGAGTAAGTTTAAAAAATTTCAGGGTGAAATTTGATTATAAGCATTTCCTGAAAATTATAATCAAATCTGCCAATGAATTGACAACCTTATCATTTTTAAACTATTAAATTAGAAAGTAAATTTAAGCAAACAAAAAGTGAACCATACTAAAAAACATTCTTTTTTCATTTTTGGATCATAGACTGCTAATTAGCATACATTCACGGATAACTGGCTTCTTTCTGCCTCATCCTCATAGATTCAAAAAGTTGTCAATAAGAAGTTGAGGGAGCGATTCTGTCACAGACAAAAGGAAGTGTCTGAGGAGAATCATAACCATCACAATGAGCGCATGTTGTTTCATGGTGAGTATCATGACAATAATTCTAAATGTCTCTCTGGGCTTTTGAAACTTTGAGTGAAGTAAAAAGGCTGTGTTATTGACTATATGAAGGTTGTGCTAAAATGGCTTGTTTAGATTTTTCTTTTCCTCCTCAATAATTACACATTGGTAACTGCTTTCTACGAGTCCCTGGGTAGTGCAAGCAGTTAAGTGCTCAACTGCTAGCCAAAAGTTTGGTGGTTCACACATGATCATATCAATTGATGCAGAAAA
>NW_006921682.1:9743428-9744486 GCF_000298275.1 Orycteropus afer afer | reverse complement strand
GTACATACACACAATGGAATACTATGCAACCCTAAAGAATAATGTAGAATCTGCAAAACACCGCATAACATGGATGAACTTGGAGGACATTGTGCTGAGTGAAGTAAGTCAATCACAAAAGGACAAATATTGTATTAGTCCATTATTGTATAAGTCGAGGAAATGTTTATCTATGGAAGGACATGTTCTTTGTTGGTTACCAGGGGTGGGAGGGGAGGGGAGGGGAGGGAACACTGTTAGATAGAGATATATATTGATTTGGGTGAAAGAAGGGCAATGTACCAAATGTGAGTTGTTATTATAGTGGCATTGAGGAAGAGAAAGACTTAAAGAGGTATGTGGGAGATATAGACAACAAAGATAACCCTTACAGTATGGCATTGTCAATGAAGGCAAACATGGGTATATTGGTAGATAGATGGGTGGACAGACTGAAGTGTAGTAGGTTATCTCTATGAAGTGGGGAGTGTACCCAAGAACATGTATAGGGTTGGCAGACAGTGATCCTATAGGTTTATGTGTATGATCTGAATTCCCAGGTGTATAGTATAGCTGACAAAGGGCAAGGTCATAGTCACTGCTTGGTCACAGCCAGCTACCCAGAGGGACCAAGTAGTTGAACCTGTGGGCTTGGTACAATAGTCACAGGGGGCATTAAGCTCAATTGGCATAACATAGTACACAAAACATTGTTCCACCTCCTACTTTGACGAGTAGTGACTGGGGTCTTCAAAGTTTGCAAGCTGTCATCTAGATGCAACAATGGGTCTCTCCTCATCCAGAGCAAAGAAGAATGAAGATAAACCAAAAAATCATGGAAAAAATTAGTCCTAGTGACTGGTACACCATCCGATCTTCAGCCTATACGACTATGAGACCAGAAGACCTAGATGGTGCCCGGCTACCAATGTCAGCCACTTGGAAAGGGATCTGTGAAGGTGATCCTGGATAGAGAGGGAGAACAATGTGGAACAAAACTCAAAATCATTTGGAGAAAAAATAAGGGGGGGGAGGGACCAAGCTTGCTGGTCCGATAGAGCCTGGTGGAACCACTGAGA
>NW_006921682.1:9731639-9743142 GCF_000298275.1 Orycteropus afer afer | reverse complement strand
AAAAAAAAAAAAGTTTGGTGGTTCAAACCCCAACCACTGGCTCCTTAGAATACAAGTCTTGTTTTACTCTGCACAGATAGTATTGCCATGTCAGAATCTGCTTTGCAATAACCAACAAACAGCCTCGTTCTAAAGCATTACATGTTAGTACAGGCTTTCCCAGACATGGTCAATAAAAATAATTTATCTAACATTGTTTTAGAAGTTAAATTGCAAGTAGCCATCTGGATAATAAAATACTTTTATTGTAGTTTATTATGTTTGTTTTGATTTATCAGATTATCTATGCTGACATAAGTACGATTGGACATAAACTTCGTATTTTCAAAGTCACATTGTACTTTCCTGTCTAAAATCTCATGCCATCTTCAAAATCCATATGGCATCCTTGCTTGGCAAACACTGATACATTATAATAATTTATGTATAATAAACCAGCTTATAAAATAAACTTTTCATAAAATGCTAAGTATAACTAGTATGCAGCTATTGAGATTCTGGTAAAGTGTTCACAAATTAATATTTCTATCTTTATATTTTTAGGTTCACCCTTCATTAATGCCATTATTCACAAAGGGTTTGATGAGCGACATGCATACATAGGAGGAATGTTTGGAGCTGGGATTTATTTTGCTGAAAACTCTTCTAAAAGCAACCAGTATGTTTATGGAATTGGAGGAGGAACAGGCTGCCCCACCCACAAAGATAGGTCATGTTATGTATGTCACAGGTGAGTATCTTGCCTTTAATAAAATGGTTACCATCTTCAGGTGGTGAACCAAATTAGTTTCTTAGGATCTACAGAAGTCACAGGTTGTCTTGTCTTACTTCCTAATAAGAATGGGAAGCTAGTTCTCTGATTAGCCTCTACCGGAATAGGAACAATGATAGCAGCAATGATACCAGTGGCAAAACCCAGATACACGTCAGCCACTCATAAGTTAGAAACTCAGTCCATCTTGGCTTTCTCTTTCCTTTCTTCGGAATCAGATAAAGAAAAGATTGAGAATTATTTCTATAGAACAAAGAACCATTAGCCCTTTTTGCATTTTAACTACAGCGCAAAACTTTATAAACAAGTAAAATCTTTAATTTACTTATGTTTTGTTGTTACAGATATATTTGGTTTAAGGCAGGATATGTAATTAGCCTTGAGTGAAAAGGCCAACTTCAAAAGATCAAAATCTGGAATTAATGGCAAACAAATGAATATCAACTTTTTAAATAGGATTTTTTTAAGTCATAAGGAAATTGGAAAGAATAATAATATACTATTTCTGAAGTAGGAGCCTGGTGGTGCAGTGGTTAAAATGCTCGTCTGGGAACCAAAAGGTCGGTGATTATAACCCATCAGCCATTCGGTGGGAGAAAGATGTGGCAGTCTGCTTCCATAAAAATTTATAGCCTTGGAAACCCTGTGGGGCCATTCTACTCTGTCATAGGGTCACTATGAGTCTAAATTGACAACAGCAATGGGTTGTTGTTGGTTTTTGTTTTGTTTTGTTTTTTGGTTTATCTCTGAAGTCAGTGAAAAAATTGTTCCCTTCCTTGACAGCGGGAAAAAATTGGAAATAATTGCACTTTACAAAGATTGGGATTTATTTTACATTTCTCTTTAAATTAATGAGCTGCATTATTTTTGCAAAGTCAGGGTAATAACTTACCTTATGGTTTAGTTAAATCCTTAAAGGGAACCATATATCCACTGTACTTGTTGATCTTAAAACTTAGCTCTCTCAGTTATGTTACAAAAAAACTGTAGCTAGCAGCAGTTGTAAGATGGATGCCACATGTCCAGAAGGAAACTTCTTTCTATTTACATGTCTGTGGTTAACACAAAAATTCCCAAGAACATGTAGCATGCTAGAGTTTCTTTTTGTTGCTTCAGACCTAACTGCTAATGGAGATAAAGTCAACCTAAATGACCAATGAAAGTGAACCTAAATAAACATTATTAATCACTTAAAAATTGACACACATTTATGTTTTACCCTAAATTTCCTAGAAAACAGTCTGAAGCAAAAGCTTGACAATTGCAGTCACAAGGAAGCAGGAATGAGGCCCCAAAAACTAGTGAGGTGATAGAGGAGGCAGAGCAAATACAGTGCAGCTTTTTAATAGGCTGGCTCCAGCTTTGCAACATGTGCAATTGATTGCTCTGCCCATGAGATATGTTCAAAGAGGTTGTATGAACTACTTTCTGAACATACATCAGTGAGAGGACACAAATGAATATATCTCCTGGCTTCTGTCTTGCACTGATCAGAATTGTGCCCATAGGGGGTCAGTACTCCCACATTTTGGGGATGCTACCTCTGTAGCCACTCCTTGGAAGGAAGGTTGGGCAATCTACTTCAGTAGTGATACTGCCTCGGAAACCCAAGAAGGGGTTGCTATGAGTAAAGTCCAACTCAACAGCACATAACAACAACAACAACAGCCTCTGCAGCACAAAGCCAGCCAGTAAGCAGGCGTAAGCCAGCAGTACTCTACACCTGCCATCTGCAGCCTACAGCCTCATGGGCTGACTAGGCAGGCCCTGTGGCTTCCCCTGCCTCCACAGCAGTGAGAAGTCCTTGGAAAGGCAGCAAAAGGCAGGATGCAAAGGCCTGTTAAGACTTTGTGTGACATGATAGCTATGGCAGTGGACCCAACTGGCTAAGTGGACAGAGTCTAGTGACCCTGTAGCCCAGCCACAATATGGCAATGGAATTCAAAACCTTCCTCTGGTGCACATCAAAACCCTTCCCTCTGGTTGCTACTAGAGAGTACATTGATACCAAGACAGCATCCCAAAAAAAGTCATCAAAATATCATCAAGCTTAAAAAAAAAAAGCTTTTCCAAATACACCAGCTCATCACTTACCAACAAAGTTAGGTTCCAAAGACTAGGTTGTTATGTGAAAATTGGCATTATGTGAAAAATGGAGGATTTTGTTGTTTGTTTACTGTTTTGTTTTTTTCTGTTTTCAGACCATCCATTTGTCCAATTTTTTACTATTTTTAATTTAGAAATGATCGTAGAAGTAAAAACAACTAAGATTTACTGATGTGACAAATTGAATTATGGATTATTCCTCTGTGGAGAAGAAGGCTTGGAGGAGACGAGCTGGATAAAGTCAGGCTGTGTGATTTGAGGGCCTATGGCTTAAGCATTTCACCTTCCTTCCACGCTGAGTCAGAGCTTCCAGGCAGAGCCACCTCTAAAGCTCCACTATTGTACCTACAAGCCCTGTGTTCAAAGTCTTGGAGAATTGCTCTGCCCTTCAGGCCTGGCAAGTCACTGAGGTTCAGGGCTTCCTGCAGTGATGCTGGGAAGCTGCTCACACACCCACCCCACAGCGGTTTTGAATTGAAGGTCCTCAGGCCAAATGTTTTCTTGCTGTTAGGTGCCGTTAAGTCAGCTCTGACTCATAGTGACCCCATGTACAACAGACAACAGAACAAAACATTGCCCAGTCCTGTGCCACTCTCATACTCCTTGGTATACTTGAGCCGTCATTGCTGTCACTGTGTCAGTCTATCTTGTTGAGAGTCTTCCCGTTTTTAGCTGACCCTCTAACTTCACCAAGTATGACATCTTTCTCCAGGGACTCCCACATTTTGGGGATGCTGCCTCTGCAGCCATTCCTCGGAAGGAAGGTTGGGCAACCAGCATGATCAAAGTAGGTGAGACGGAGTCTGGCCATTCTTGCTTCCAAGGAGCATTCTGGCTGCACTTCGTCCAAGACAGATTTGTTCTCTCTTCTGGCAGGCCATCGTATTTTCAGCACTCTTCCAAACACCGTCATTCACAGGCATTAACTCTTCTTCGGTCTTCCTTATTCATTGTCCTGCTTTCACATGCACGTGAAGTGACATAGGGCCTGGGAACCCAGAACAGATGTGTGCTGGCTTGGTGCCACCTATGAATCTGCCCAAAGGCTGTGGCCACAGAGGGTGTTAGCTCTAAACCAGCAGGAGGGAGTAGAGGGTGCAGGGCACTGTGGCCTGGCTTCCAGAGGCCATCCAGAGACCCTCCTCAAGAGAGGTGATGCTTCACAGCCATTGCTGCCATGCCTGCCGTCTCATTAATGCACAAAATAGTTTGCCTGTCTTAAATATTTTTTTAAAAAAAAATTAAGAATCTCAGATTTAAAGCTTCCTTTAAAGCACTGCTTTCCATTTTCTTTAGACAAATGCTTTTCTGTAGAGTGACCCTTGGAAAATCCTTTCTGCAATTCAGCACCATGAAAATGGCTCATGCCCCTCCAGGACATCATTCAGTTATCGGTAGACCAAGTGTGAATGGGCTTGCATATGCTGAATATGTCATCTACAGAGGAGAACAGGTATGTTACTCTTCAAGTAAGCATAACCAAGTAATTAAACTTGCCCGTAGACCATAGACACCACGTAAAAGTTTTTTTTGAAGAAATATTTAATGAAATATCTACCACATAGTCTGATTGCTTAGTCACTTTGAGTAAAAATAGAGTTATGAAATGATCCTTTGACATCTACTTTGCACACAGAACCAACCCATCAATCACCTGTCAGCCTAGCAGCACGACTATGAACAAGAGGGCACCTGAGAATTAAAGGTTGCAGTATCATGCTGGTCTAGAGGACTGCTGTTCCAAATTAATACTTTGCAGTGTTTTATGACAACAGGGCAGGGGGACCTAAAAGCAGCTGCCATTTATGGATCTTCTTCACAGATGTATTTGCCACAGGCTGGTCATATACGTTAAATCACTACAACTCTGATCATGGTATTTACATAGAACTATAACTTTCTGACTCATGAAGCTTCAGTAGATTTAATACTTCCAACCACTTAAGACTCCAAAATAAAATTGTCAGCAAACTTTCTAGAGTTTTTAACTTAATCCGTAATTACCATAATACTGCTAAATGCCTATCAGTTTTTATTTAAAAAATCAGTATGTCTGAATCTAATTGAATTTCAAATTAATACCATAACCATAACACTGAAGGAAAAGGCAAAAAAGAAAAAACTAAATCCAGGTAACCTTTGAAAACAATATTTGACTCTGTGCCCTCAGTCTTGAGCAGGTTTGATTATGGAATAAGAGAAAGAATTGGAATCATATCTTGAACTCTCTTCAGTAGCTCTGCTGATTAGGGGTGGTATAGGTAAAGCAATGAAACTCTTTTAGGTGTATTATCCAACTGAACAGATGAGCAGATGTATTGATGTCAGGATTCTCAGTGTAGAAGAGCCCCGCAAATTAGGGGAAAGCAAGAATGAATCCTGGAGGGATGGACTGAAATTGGAGATGTGAATATATACTCAAAAATTTTAATATATATATGTGTAAATGTGTGTGTACACACATATATATATGTACATATGGGTACATAAATACATATGTACGCATATGTATATAAATACACCTACAGCCCACATCTTGGTCTCTAATGTTGTTTTCGTTAGTTGCCATTGAATCAGTTCTGCCTTAGCAACCTTATGCACTACAGAATGAAAGACTGCCTGGTCCTGCGCCATCCTCACAGTTGTTGCCATGCTTGAGCCCCTCATTGCAGCCACTGTATCAATCCATTCCATCAAGGGTCTTCCCCTTTGTTCTGACCCTCTACTTTGCCTAGCATATCATCCTTCTCCAGGGACTGGTCCCTTCTGATGACATGACCAAAGTATGAGAGATGAAGACTGGCCATTCTCTCTTCTGAGGAGCATTCCATCTGTTAACTCCTTCAAGACAGATTTGTTCATTCTACTAGCAGTCCATGATACATTCAGTATTTTTCACCA
The DNA here is from genome assembly GCF_000298275.1 of Orycteropus afer afer. Classification (NCBI taxonomy): domain Eukaryota; kingdom Metazoa; phylum Chordata; class Mammalia; order Tubulidentata; family Orycteropodidae; genus Orycteropus; species Orycteropus afer. The sequence goes on along the minus strand of NW_006921682.1, from coordinate 9,737,363 downwards.
ACACAGCATTTCAAATGCATCAATTCTTCAGAAAAGAATTGGTCTCTAATATTCTCCGCTAAAAGGAATCAAGGCTTTGTGGAGAAACAGCTAATTCCAGAGCTGGGACAAAATAGGTACAAGGTGAGCCTGGAACATCTTGTTATACCAGAAAGTAATGAAGTGCTGGAAAAAAAGTAAAGTGGGCACATCACAAGAATGTGGAGCCCACTTCAAGGGGTTCCCACTGGCCAGAACTGGGAGCATATGAAATAACAGAATAAGTACAATAATGAATTTTAAAGTATTGAAAAAAGAAGAATTTACAAGTCTGTATTGATAAAAAATAAATAAATAGGAGATAGGGCTCTTGCTTGTGGTTTAAAATCAGGAAAGGTGTGCATCAGGGTTGTATTCTTTCCTCATACTTACTTTATATGCTGAGGAAATAATCCAAGAAGCTGGATTACATATAAGGAATATGGCATCGAAATTGGAGGAAAACTCATTAATAACCTATAATATACAGATGACTCAATGTTGCTTGCCAAACTGAAGAGGACCTGAAGCACATACTGATGAAGATCATCAACTATAGCCTTCAGTATGGATTTCACACTAGCATAAAATAAACAAAAATCCTCACAACTGGACCAATAAACAGTATCATAATCAATGGAGAAAAGATTGACGTTACCAAAGATTTTATTTTTCTTATATCCACAGTCAATGTCCATGGAAGCAGCAGTCAAGAAGTCAAGCAACATATTGCACTGGGGGCCAAATCTGCTGCAGAAGACTTTAAAAAAAAAAAGAAAAAAAGTGTTAGAAAGCAGAGATGTCATATTGAGAGCTAAGGTGTACCTGACCCAAGCCTCGGTATTTGCAATCACCTCATATGCATACAAAAACTGGACAGTGGATAAAAAAGACCAAAGAAGAATAGATTAATTTGAATTCTAGTGTTGGCAAAGAATACTGTATATACCATGGACTGCCAGAAGAGGGAACAAATCTGTCTTGGAAGAAGTACAGTTAGAATGCTTCTTAGAAGCAAGCATGGTGAGACCTTGTCTTACATACTTTGGGCATATTATCAGAAGATACCAGTCCTTGGAGGAGGATATTGTGGTAGTTAAGGTTACGTATTAACTTGCCTGGGCCTGGTTTTGAGTGCTTGGGCAGCTGGATGTAGTGTTCCCCATGATGAGACTGGTAATCAGCTCCATGGTGTAATCTACTGTGAGCAGCTAAGTAGCTGCCTTAGGGATGTGGTCTGCTCCCAGTATATAATGAGAAGCTTTAGGAATGGTCTGTAGTTTTTGGAAGGAGCTCTGGTAGTACAGTGACTAAGGCATCTGACTGCTAACCAGAAAGGAAGCAAGGTTGGGCGATCTACTTCTGTAAAGATTTGCCACATTGCAAACCCAGTGGGGTTCACTGTGAGTAGGAATTGACTCGATGGCACTGGGTTTGGAGTTTTGGTAGCTCTTGGCATGCTTGAATGCTGCATGTAGCCGAGTCATTATTCAGCAGCCTGCCATGTTGTCTGCTGATCCTGGGACTCTTAATGGACTTGAATCAGTGGCCTGCTATGTGGTTTGATAATACAGGACTGTGTCTTTTTACTTGGTGACTGTGTTAGACTGGGTTCTCTAGAGAAACAAAAACCAGTAAAGCTTATATATAGGTATATTTAGAGAGAAATTCGTCTTCGGAAAATGGCTCGCACACTTACAGAAGCTGGCAAGTCCAAAGTTCCTGGATCAGACGTCAAGCTGGAGGCTTTTCCTGGCTCTTGCAACCACAGAGGCTGAGGAGCTCAAGGCTGACAGGCAGTACACCAGCTGTTGACTCCAACGAATGACGAATCCAAGATCTCCAGACTGAATGGTGGACTGTTCACTCACGGACAGTTGTAGGCAGCACAACAGAATCCCGATCCACAGAAGAATGTCTCTCTTCCCAGGATGTCCTAGGATATACTGGAAGCAGGCCACACCCCTAGGGAAACTCCCCTTCAACAGATTGGCCACTCAGAACATAGTCATCTGATCCCATCATGGGAACAACCACACCACAGCAGCTCAAACCACACAGAATTGTGGTCCAGCCAAGTTGACACACAGCTCTAACTATCCCAGTGACCTTGAGTTTGTCAACCTCAGTAGCCAGAAGCTGCCTGAGTGAAGAAAGCCTCCAGTTTCAGTGGCCCAGGAGCAAGAGGCAAAGTGGAAGCCCAAGGTCGAGGGGCTTTCACCCAGCCCCTGGAGCCTGGCACTTTGAACTTGGACTTCTAGCCTCCCGAACTGTAAGAGAATAAACTCCTGTTTGTTACAGCCATCCCATTTGTGGTACTTTCTGTTACAGCAGCACAAAGTAACCAAGATAATTGCCATGCTTGGTAAAGTAGAGGGTCAAAGAAATAGAGGAAGACCCTCAACGAAATTAATTGACACAGTGACCGCAACAGTGGGCTCAAATACAGCAACAATTGTGAGGGTGGTGTAGGAGCAGGCAGTGTTTCCTTCTTTTCTGCATAGGGCGGCTATGAGTCAGAACTGACTCCAGTAGCACCTAACAACAGTAACAAGGGCCCTGCCAATGGCAGATAAGTCAGTGTGGAAGAAGTACTGGAGTTAGAAAATTACCATTTTACGGTCAACATAGTAAAGATAGATTTGGCAAGAAAAGGATGCTAACTCTAGGGGATAATTTTGATGAGGAAAAGGATTAATTACAAAGGATAAGAAAAAAATACAGTAATTACATGTTGGAAAAAGTACCTTGACTGAATGATCAGAATGAACATCACCGATGAGGCACAGGTAGACATAGAGTATACCTCCAGATACGATATTCTGAGAAGGTCATAACATCATGTATGCAGTATTCCTGACAAGAGTGGCTAGCCTCAAGCTAATCAGATTGAGGGGTGTTCTATTTAAAAATGTGGGAAGATGGTATTTTTAATGTCAATATTATAGAAGACAAAGGCTGTGTAAACTTTCCAGATTGAGTCTCAAGAGACATGACAAATAAATGAAACTTTACCCCTAAACTGGATCCTAGTACTAAAGGGAAAAGACAATATAAATAAACTGACAATATTGGAATATAGATGGCAGGTAGATAAAAATATTGTATCAACTTAAGTTTACGTTGATAATAGTACTATACTTATGTAAGTACATATATAATAGTGTATTCCCATTCTTAGGAAATAAATACTAGTGTATGTGGGGATAAAGCATCATGATGATGTATGCAACTTACTCTGAACTGATTCAGGAAAAAAATGTAGGGGTGTGTGTGAGAGAGAGAGAGAGAGAGAAAGATAGCGGTTGGGGAAGGACTACAAATGATGAACCAAATGAGATAGATAAAACTTTAACAACAGGTGGATCTTGGTAAAGGTGATTTGGGTACCATTTTGATTTTTATAATTTATCATGAATTTTCAGTTCTTGCCAAATGAAAGTTTACAAAATAATATATCAAAATTTTCTGTTTAATTCCTGAACTCTGGATTTCAAGAGAAGATGCTTTCATTTTGACTTGGTAATTCCACTTGTAAAAATTTGCATTAGATGTAATCAGTGATATTCACAAAAAGACGTGAATATAAGAATGTTCATCACTGTCTTCGTTATCATAATAAAAAATTTAAACAACCTAGATATTCAAGGAAGAATATCCTAGATATTGGAGGAAGAATCATTAACAACCTGCAATACGCTGATGACACAACTTTGTTTGCTGAAAGTAAGGATGACTTGAGCCACTTACTGATGAAGATTGAAGTCTACAGTCTACAGTCTGCAGTATGGATTACATCTCAATATAAAGAAAACAAAAATCCTCACAACTGGATCTATAAGCAGCATTATGATAAATGGAGAAAAAATTGAAATTGTTGAAGACTTCACATTGCTTGGTACTACAATTGACGCCAATGGAAGCAGCAGTCAGGACATCAGACAAAGTATAGCACTGGGCAAATCGGCTGCAAAGGACCTCTTTCAAGTGCTGAAGAGCAAAGATGTCTCCTTGAGGACTAAGGTGTGCCTGACATGAGCCATGGTATTTTCAATTGCCTCATATGCATGTGAGAGCTGGACAATGAATAAGGAGGACCGAAGAAGAGTTGATGCTTTTGAGCTATGGTGCTGGGGAAGAATGCTGAAAGTACCATGGGCTGCTAAAAGAACTAACAGGTCTGTGCTGGAGGAAGTGCAGCCAGAATGCTCCTTGGAGGAGAGAATGGCCAGACTTCATCTCACATACTTGGGTCATGTTGTCAGAAGGCACCATTCCCTGGAGAAGGATGTCATGCTTGGTAAGGTAGAGGGTCGACGAAAGAGAGGAAGACCCTTAACAAGATGGATTGACACGGTGTCAGCAGCGATGGGCTCAAGTATAGCAAGCATCAGGGAGCTGGCTTATGACAAGGCAGTGTTTCATTCTGCTGTGCATGGGGTTGCTATGAGTCGGAGACAACTCGATGGCACCTGACAACAACAGCAGCAGCAGATATTCAAAAAAAGGGAAAATGATTCAATGAATTTTAGTAGATTCATATGTGTGTGATTAAAACAATGCATTTATATATAGTATATATTAAGCAAAGAATCAACCAAAATTTAAAGTAGTTATCTTTGGGTGGTGAGATGATTTGTGATTTCTATTTCTTTTTTTAATTTATTTTTTGTTGTTGAGAATATGCATGCACGTCAGTTCAATTTCTGTGTATAGAATTTAATGACATTGATGATGAGTTGAGCATTCTCACCCTCCTTTTCTAAGTTGTACCTCACTCATTAAATAAATTCGCTATCTCCTTAGGTTCCTATCTAATCTTTCTAGTTGCTGTTGTGAATTTGATTCCATTTAGATAGTTCTTAAAACAGCATAATGTTCAAGGCAGAAATTTTTTTTACTAGTTAAGCTATAAACAACTGATTTTAAGAAGACTCAAGGGATGTTTTCAGTGTATCTCAGGGCAATGGTTTCAGAGTCCATGAGACCTTGAAATTCTGTTTAACATTTTCCTCTTTTGATCAGCATTCTTCAGTGGAATCTTCAATCAAAATGTTCAGTAATGGTAGCCAGGCACCATACGGTTCTTCTAGTCTCATGGCAAAGGAGGCAGTTATACATGGACACAATTAGCCACATATTCCATATCTTCCTTCTGTTCCTGATTCTCCTCCTTCCTCTGTTACTCTAGGTGAATAGAGACCAGATGTGGTGCCTTGGATGGATGCCTGCAAACTTTTAAGACCCCAGGCACTACACATCAAATTAGGAGGTGTAACAGAAAAACTAAACAATATTAGACCAGTTAACTGGTCTAATAACCCATGAAACCATGACCCTAAACTTATAGTCCAAGAAACCAAATCCCATAAGGTTTTTGGTTGTGCATAAGGAGCTACTCATTTTGTTACTGTTGTAAATATATCTATCACACAGTTTTTGCAAATTCAACTTTTTACAGGTGTTCAACTTATTACTAGCAATTATAGTGGTCAGCTGTGCAACCATATCCTCAGTCAATGCTATATTGCCATCACCTTTAACCCACCTTTTCTTCCTTTCTCCTGCTCCTGGTAAAAACACTAATAACATTGTCTATACATTTGCCTTGTCTTTTTGTATAATCTTTGTTTTGTTTTGTTTTGTTTTATGCATTGTTCCCTCCCCTCCCACCCCTGGTAACCAACAAAGAAAGTTTCCTTCCAT
>NW_006921682.1:9711451-9730811 GCF_000298275.1 Orycteropus afer afer | reverse complement strand
ACCCCTCCTTGTCTTTCCGAGGCAGTATCACTACGGAAGTAGATTGCCCCATCTTCCTTCTGAGGAGTGGCTGGTGGCTTTGAACCGCCAGCCTTCTGGTTAGCAGTCAAGTGCCTTAGGCACTATGCTACCAGAGCTCCCTTAGATATCCTAGTGGGGGTATAATAGTATCTCACTGCGGTTTTGATTTGCATCTGTCTGAGCATTATTTCATGTGTTTGGTGGCTATTTAAATGTCTTCTTTGGTGAAATGTCTATTCAAGTCTTTTGCCCATTTTGTGATTGGATTAAAAGAATATTGCAGATCAATATCTCTTACACATATAGATACAAAAATCCTCAACAAAATACTAGAAAACAGTTTCCAGCAGCTTATTAAAAGAGTCATACACCATGACCAAGTGGGATTTATTCCAGAAATGCAGGAATGGTTCAACATTAGAAAAATCAATGAACGTAATGCACCACATCAGTAGAACAAAGGAAAAGAACCATATGATCATCTCCGTGGATGCAGAAAAAAGCATTTGATAAATTTCACACCTTTTATTAATGAAAACCTGAAAGAAGATTGGAGTGGAAGGGAAATTCCTCATTGTGATTCAGGTGATACATGAAAAGCCAACAGCCAAGCTTTCTCCTTGAAATCAGACAAGACAAGGGTGCCCACTCTAATCACTTGTATTTAATATTATATTCAAAGCCTTAGCCGAGCAATAAGACAAGAAAAAGGAATAAAAGTTACCCAGCTTGGAAAAGAAGACATAAAATTATCTGTGTTCATGGATGATAAGATCCTATGTAGAAAATCCCAAGAGTCCACAAGAATACTTCAGAGAGCTAATAAAGGAATTTAACCAGTTCAGTAACCTTGCCAGTAAGAATCAGGAGCCTCAGATAAGGAGCTTTTATCACCTTACAATTTGAGTCTGCCTGACTGAAATTTACAGATGTCAGAAATCACCTTAAACTTGTGTTACCAAAATCTAAATTATTGCATTACCAAAAACTCCTTTGCTTAAGCATCTTTTCCACAAACAAAAAGAATGTGTCAAAGTGTCATAAATATTGGACTTCTTTGGGACAGTGAGGAATAGGAGTGGGCTTCCCATTTCTATTTGACATGACACATATCCCAGTTATTTTTCAATTCTTCTTTTTCTGTGTCTGGTTATCTTTCCAAACAAGATAGGTGACTTTACACCAGAGTGCTTCGTACCTAGGGGATGCTTGGCATAAATATGTGGAGAATGAATATGTAATTTTCTTGACTATTGTCTCAGTTTCTTAGTGCTGTTGTAACAAAAATAATATGTGTGGGTGGTTTTAAAGAATAGAAATTGGTTTTCTCCGTTTGGGAGGCTAGAAGTCCAAATTTAGGGCACCAGCTCTAAGATAAGGCTCTCCGTGTCCACTCTGAGGGTACATCTTGTTTCAGCTCTGCTCTTGGTGTTCCTCGGTTCCTTGGCAAACTCCATTTTGCATCATCTTTCCCCCATTTATACTTGCTTCTCTCTGTCTGTTCTACTCTTTTTATACCTCAGAAGTCATTGGTTTAAGGCACACCCTAGACGGAAGTTGCTTCATTGACATAACAAAAAAAAAAACCTATTCTCAAATAGGGTAACATCCAGGTGTTATTATTGTTAGGTACCACTGAGTTAGCTCTGACTCATAGCAACTCTGCATACAACAGAGCAAAACACTGCCTGGTGCTGCACTGTGGTCATACTACCTGCTGTGCTTGAGCCCATTGTTGCAGCACTGTCAGTCCATCTCGTCAAGGGTCTTCCCCTTTTCTGCTGACTCTAGTTTACCAAGCATATCATTCTCTAGGGACTGGTGCCTTCTATCCACAGGTATAGGAGTTAGAATTTTAACACACATTTGGGGGAGGAGGGGGCACAATTCCGTCCGTAACAACCTTAAACCATCTGGTTGACTAATCAGTATTTCTGTCATTCCACCAGGGTAACAACCTTAAACCATCTGGTTGACTAATCAGTATTTCTGTCATTCCACCAGGGTCAGAACTTTGCTATATCTTTATATTCAACTCCAGAATTAGCAGTAGGTAGCTGACTGATCTTGTTTTAGTAACTAAAAAATTGCCAATTTAAAGTCATTTCAAGAACTAAGTATGGTGCAAATTATAATAAAATAAAAGTACAGACTACATCTTCAATTATTGAAGCTTTAGGTTAGAAAGTTGGCAAGTTGGGGATTGTTAATTTTGGCTCTCCCAGCTATATACAGTAAAGATGGAAACCATTGTCATTTAACACAAACTGGAGCAAAATTTTGGGAAAGAATATTGTATTATGAGTCATAATGTTCCTTACATGTATATAAAATACCCACTGCCATTGAGTCGGATCTGACTCATAGAGACCCCTCCTTGGGTTTCCGGAGTGGTATCACTACAGAAGTAGATTGCCCAACTTTCCTTCCGAGGAGTGGCTAGTGGGTTTGAACCGCCAGCCAGTATGTAGACAGTTGTAATTTTTCAAATACAATTACCCTTTTTGTTCTTCTCTCCTTGGTGAGACCTCTTCAGGAGGGACTATTCATTAATGAATGATTATAATGATAACAGCAGCAACAATGTTAATAGTAAGAACTAACACTTGCTGGATTTTCATTATGCCAAACCTAGTCTAAGATCTCTATATCTAATCCTCACTGAAATCCTAATGTTACTAGTATTCTCATTTAAGATAGAGACATATAACAATTTCTGCCTTCTAAAATCAGAATATTAAAAAAAAGAAAGAATCCAGTAAATTATTACATATTTATTTTTACATTTTAGATATTAAACAGTCCAATTTTTCTTATTCTTCATTTCTTGTTTGTGTCTTTTCTTTGTCTGTTTGGAGGTCAGCATTCAACAAATTATTTTGGGGACCTCAAAATATTTAGTACACCAAGGTATCTTGTTTTTCAGGCACAGACCACTCTAAAATACTGAGTCTAGTTTTCTAGGGTTTCAGAAATAATTCAGAACTAATTTAGCATAGGAATAGAAAAGATCACAATTTTGTGATTATGCTTACAGTTAAAGAATTCCTATATAGTATACAAACCAACTGGTTTTTTTTTGTTTTTGGGGGGAAGATTTTTTTGCCCCTCAATATCTGATTGCTATCTTCATAGTGATTTTTGTATCACATTTATGACAACTTCCTCTGTTCAGACTTCCTTTTCCAGCTGCCATCTACAAGTACTTTTTTCTACTCTGGGCACTAATCCTTCTGTTTTACTTATTGCCAAAAAGAAGAGGCAAATGAAAAAGAGAATGATGTGTGTGTGTGGGAGTGTGGGGGTGGTAGAGGAGCAGTGATCTAAATCTGAGCTATTATCTTTCCTGTAAAAGATCCCTTTAATTAGTGTACGAACGAGCAAAGTGAGTAAATCTGGCCTTCATTGCTATCTGTGTAGTAAGGATCAGCATGAATCCAATCCCCAAAGAGTGAATGTGGATCCCATCCTCACCTTCCCACTTCTCGTCCTCATCGCCAGCTTCCCCAGCCACACACACTCTCTGACCCTAACCACCTGGAGCTGGGTCAGAGCTTACATGTTAGAAGGACGCCATCTTTCAGACTGCTAAATAGGCAGACACCCACCCTGCTGGCTCTCACTGCCCCTGTGGGTTCATTAGTTCACTAGAACAACTCACAAAATTCATGGAGAGTATACCGTACTTGGACTGGGCATTATTTCATTCTCTTGTTCATAGGGTTGCTATGAGTCAGAATCAACAGCACCTAACAACATACCATACTTACAGCTACAACTTTATTTTAACCAAAAAGGATTCAAACAGACACACAGAATGAGGTCTGGGAGGTATGTATACATGTAGAAAGCATGAAGTATACAGATCCCAAAAGAGGGACATGCTGTCCTCTCCTGTGCATGGTCACCAACCAGGAAGCTTCCCTAAACCTTAGGGTTCAGGGCTCTTACCTACCCCTTAGTGGCCATGATAGATCACATCATGCCTTGTGAGGCCTAGTCAACATCAGGACCCCATGTAGTTTCTCTAGAACTAGTCAGCCTTTCACTTAAGAAATCTTTACTGAGTATGTTATGCAATGGCACCATGGTAGGTGCTCACATCACAGAGGTAAAATGGTGATGTTCTTGATGACTTTGTACACTTTTTTTCCTGTTATGGCCCAAACGATGGATGAGGGCAGTGTAATGTTAAAGGAAAATTAATTTATAGTGTTCAAAGTAGATATAACATTTGAACAGTTCTCTAGATTATAAGACTTATATGTGTTTATATACATAAAGTGTGTGTATACTTCATAATTGTTCAGGAATCTATAATTCACTGGTCTTCACAGGCTCCTGGATGTATGTAGAATATTGGTCAGAATCAGCAGCCTCTGATGCATCCACATTAATTAAAGCTTTAATGTTATACCTGTCAGAAGGGTGATTGGCTTTTTCTTACTCTCCTTTCCAGGCATACCCAGAGTATCTTATCACATACCAGATCATGAAGCCAGAAGCTCCTTCACAGACCGCAACAGCCGCTGAGCAGAAGACCTAGTGAATGCCCACTGGTAAAGGCCATATCAGATTTAAACCTGGGACTGGATTACATTTGATTGCTTCCAACAAAAAATCAATATTCTCAAAATCTGACAGCCTAGAAATAAGCTGTTTGTCTTTTATAAAGCATTGCTATAGTGATGAATATAGTATGAGTAACTGATACATACTCAATTGCTATTGTTCCCTTTGAGGAAATGTTTACAGGGGCGGCCTTTTAACATATCTCAGGCTCATTTTCACTGCAGTTATCCATTTCTAAAACAATATTGCTTTGCTCTAAACTTGGAAATGGAAAAAAGAAAACATAACCAGTACTGTTCCAAATGTTCAAAACCCACACACTACATTTGTTTTTATATGTTATATATGGCACATATATAACAACTATATACATGTGACAGGCATATTTTTTATTTTTTCCAAGCATTCATTATTAGGTTTTAGTTTTTGTTTTGTATTTGTGTTTTTGTTTTGTTTGTTTTGTTTCTGGATTTTGGGGTGTTTTGTTTATTTGTTTGTTACTTTGAAAATGAGCCAGAGCCTTCTTGAGGATATTTTGCACAAAGTCATACTGACTCAGATCATTAGCAATGCAACCCAAGCTTCTGACTAAGCAAGATTTCATTTCCTTTTTTTTTTTTTTTTGTTCTTTTTTCCTTTGATTTGTTTTGTATCTGTGCTTCTCATAAACATGAATTGCAATGGAAAGGAAAAAAATCAAGTTTCAGTTTCCTTTTATTAATTGGCTCATCCTAAAGGGAAGGGCACAAGCATCAGCCTGTTTCAGGAACTCCTAAGATCAGAGAGGTCAACATTGGTAAGGGCCACTTGGCCCTTTCCAGCCTGCTTCAGAGGCATTCAGGGATTGCACTGGGTAACAGGGAACAGCACAGCCAAGGGATGCATTTAAGTGATGCTATCCTGACGTTCAGATTTCAAACAACTAGCAAGGGCTGTGGAGGAGAAGCAGCACTAAGTACTGGGGAATGTGGTGGTTGTATAACACTGCAGCAGAAAAGGAATGAGGGAACTCACCAGGGAAGACACACTTCCCTCTGCTCAATCCGTACCACGGAATTGCCGCCCCCAAAATTAGCTGCCTTATTGCCAATTCATTGGAATGATTGTATTCCATTAGAGTCACAAAACATTACTTGTTTCTTTAGTTTTGAAAACTAGAAATTAAATCCATTTATTGAGTAGATACACACAGTTACAAGAACTTTTTTTTAATGCAGATTTGGAGTTTGAGTGAGGTGCTTCAAATAGTTTCTATAAGTCCCTGCACTATATTTTTAAACCATTTTGTCAAACTTAATATATTTAGACAAGGAGGACAAAAATTGAAACCAAAGCCCTTTCAGTTTTTTAGTTTTTGTTCTGTTTTGCTTTCTGTTTGTTTTGTTTTGTTTTGTTATGTTAATGAATGTGATGGAGAATTATCATACTGTTTTCTTTGTAAATTACTACTTTATTTTGCTTATTTTAATCAACATTTGCCAAGTACACATTGATACTAGTAAAAAATTATCCATTATCTTTCTTCTACTTGCCCTTTTCACCTTAACTGAACATTGAATTGAGTGCATTAATTTATTTACTTTGACATGCAATTCATCTACTCAGCTTTGAAGCGAAAGTAACATAAATGTGGAAAAATAGGAAAAATAGTGTGATGCTAACTTTCATTTTCAGCTTAAAAGTCCAGAAAACTAATTTGGTTTCTTGATGCAAGCTGATTAAGTTGTGACCTTATTTAATCTCCTGAAGAAAAATAAAATGGTTACATGCAAAAATTCCAGATATAAGCTCTTAAAATATACATTTGCTTTCTTTTTGGCTTGAGTCCAATGCTAGAGTTGTTTTTATGTGCCGTCGAGTCGGACCCGACTCTAAGTGACCCCTCCTTGGGTTTCTGAGGCAGTATCACTATGGAAGTAGATTGCCCCATCTTCCTTCCAAGGAGTAGCTGGTGGGTTTGAACCGCCAGCCTTCTGGTTAGCAGTCAAGTGCCTTAGGCACTACACTACCAGAATTCCCATGCTAGAACTAGGCGTCTGGAATTAGTTTGAGTTTTATACGTGAGTCTTATGTGGGGCTTCACAATTAAGTCAAGAATTAGCATCAGTTGTTGGCTTCTGTTGAAGTTTCAGTGACCCAGGCTGGCTTTGTGTCTTGGCTACTAGTTTAATAGCACTAGAATTCCACATGGAGCCTCAAAAGTTGATACTCATTCAGAGGAGTTTGTTCCTCTCCTTTTTTTCTTTTTTGCTGTGTGTAACGACGGGTTGGAGGAATTGCTATCAGCGTAGTTTCAGTAGCTGTGAATGTGTGTATTACTTGCCTTCCCACTTAAGTATAGTTTAAAATGGCAAACACAATTGTGATATTTAGTTAAGTAAAAGGGTTAATATGGTGTAGATATTGAAAGCTTTATAGCTTCAATAAAAAGATAAGCCACTACACAATTGTGGTTATACATCATTTCCATTGTACTAACTAAATTAATGGATGTTTTAAACTTGGGCCTTACACTTGAGAAGTTAAACTGTGGTTCAGTATTTAAACTGCCAATGTTATGAATTCAGTGTTCTGTGTGCCAAGTAAAGGTGCTGTGTAAGGAGTGCATTTTCAGTGGTCCTTTTCTTATAATGATTCAAGTATATAGCAGTTCTTGAAAGAATATACTTATGTTATTCATCTGCTAGAGATTGGGTTAATTGATATATCAGAGAAGTCAAAGACATTTTTTTTGAGAACTTGACCAAAAGTCACCCTGATTGTACTTAAAGTTAGCAAAAGTTGATAACATTTGGAATTTTCATCTGTAGCAATGTGAAGAGCCCTGCAGAATGTAACAACATGGCAGTAAATTTGGCTGAAATCCACTTAATTTCTTGTATATGCACTATCTAGAACTAATGAGTTAAAAAATTTCCAGTATAACCTCCCCTGAAGTGGCCCCTCTGTTTCCCAAACTGTACGGAAGAGAGGATCTGGACATCTTCACCAGCTTTACCTATGTTGTGAAATCAAAGGGCTTCTAGAGCTGATGGTCCAGATTACCAGGTTTTGGCCAACTGGATATTTGACTCAGGCATAAATTAAGTGCCCTGGACTGAACACTTTCTCCTTACCTTTTCTTCAGATTGCTAGTCTGGAAATATAATTAGCTCCAGCAGTTAACTTTGACTCAACTCATTTTCCTCCTCTTTTCACCTTTTCATTGGGTCTTCCAAAAGGAGACTGTGTACTTCTGTTTTCATATTACAGCCACAGAAATGGGTATCAGGAATCATATGCTCTGCTCAGAAGACTCTGCCACTTTCTTAAAAAATGACAGCATGAAACCCAGAGTTTTAATTCTATGCAAAATAATAGCAGTACAATCAGGATTCTTATTTACCTTTTCCTTCTTTGAGTTTGGAATTTCTAGCTTTTCAAGCAGCCTAAGTAGAGTAAACAATATCAGGATGTTGTCATGAAATAGCATCCTTGTGTTCCTTTGAGCTCAATGTTAGTGGCTAGACTAATTTCCCATTGCTTTTAAAGTAGCACAGTCTCTTGAAATATAGAGAAATGCCTGGATATGACAACTAAAGTAATAGAGATTAATATTCTATTGTTACAGCTACTATACACAAAATGAAGTCTTTGATTTAAGCAGGAAGATAGCATTAGAATGTCATAAGTTGTCTAGGTTTTCCTTTATTTCAGTGCATCTACCAGTTGCACAAAGGGTTTTTGGACATTGCTCACCCTCCTGTTTTAAACATGTGCACTTTCTAGATTCTATAAATGGCCTTTCAGAAAAGAAATGATAGGTATTTGTAAGCACCTGTTCCCCAGTATGTCCAGATCCTGTTTGTACGATACCTGTGATAAACAGTCTTCTTATACTGTGTTTTCTGTTGGACTAATTACTGATCTTGCATAGACTTTAGTCCATTCAGGCAACACTCAAAACTGACATTAAGATAGGGTTTAATGTGTCAGACTTCTTTAGAGACTGAAGTGTAAAATTAGTGACAGGGAAATAAAAGTAATTGTCAAAGTGATGTTGCGCTTTGGTTGGACACATAGCATTTGAAAAGGAAATGCATTTGAAAAATACCACCCCAAACAATGAGGCTTTCTTTAGGCATCTTGTGCATTCTAGAATTAATAGACTATTAAGTTTTTCTTAGGAAAGCCTTAACTGTGGCAGAAATTTTTTAACCTTTTGCATCATTGTTGTTATGTGCCGTCGAGTCGGCCCCGACTCATAGCGACCCCTCCTTGGGTTTTCAAGGCAGTATCACTACGGAAGTAGGATTGCCCAACCTTCTTTCCGAGGAGTGGCTGGTAGGTTTGAACTGCCAGCCTTCTGGTTAGCAGTCAAGTGCTTTAGCCACTATGCTACCAGAGCTCCTTTTGCATCATAGTAAGTGGGAAAAAAATCAAATTCCATTTCTTAGGAGTCAGTGAGTCCGACATGCCTTCCTGTATCTCATACCTGTGAAGCTTATTTTATGAGGGCAAATTGCACAAGCAGGGGCTCCCTTACATGCAACAGAGCTGATGTAATAAATAGATTCTAGGCTCTCCTGTCTGAAATTCTAGAGCTACCAGATCTTCTGATCTGGAAAGATGCTAGAAAGATTTCAAAACCCATTAAGTAGTGTCTATGGGGATACAGCAACAATTCATAAAGTGATGAAACTATGTAGAATTTAGGTGGTGCACAAGATTTTATATACTCTGCAAGACCAAATATGATCATAGTGTGACCAGTTTTCTACCATCTGCCAGACAGTTCTGCCCTTTTGAAATAGCATTCACATTGGAAAGATGGTTTTATTTTGATTCTTTATTTTTCTGCATTTTCTTTTCTGCTTTACACTTTAACATCTTCACACCTGTCCTACCACACATCTTTTCAAGCATTTCTCTCACTCCAGAATTCATACTTTATTGTTTTTTTCCCATCTGTCTACCCATTTCCACAGGCAGCCCTGAGAGCCCTTTGTTGATTCAGTGTTTGCAGACAAATGCAGTTAAACCCTACATCCCCTCCCCAAGGTTCAAGATGAGAAGATAAAAAAAAAAATACATCTCTGAAGAACAAGAGTAAAATTAGAAAGGAACAGAAATCTTTGAGGTTAATAGCCTAGACCTAGAAGGTAACTTGGACTAAACAACCATTGTATTCATTACACAAAATATTTAAACTCCTCATGTGCATATAATACCTGCTTCTACTCCTGTTGTTTCAAGCTCATTCTATCTTTGTGCTAGTGATATTTGTCTCTGATACCTTTAGTCAAAATCATGTACTAATATGAAGTTACAAACTAAAAAGGTACTTTTATCAATAAGGTTTCTCAAAAACATTTATAAAACCAGCTTTGAGGAAACTTAGAAAATGTTTCCTGGCAACATCATTTGGAGTTGTATTTTCTCATTGTGCTATTGGTCTGTGTAAGTAACCAATGTTGTGACCCTTTGGTTCATTATTGGTGGTGGTTTTATTTTTCATCTCTGTGTGACCCACCTGTGGCAGGGGGTTCCAACCCCCTTTTTCTTTTGTCCATTTGTCTGTTTGTAGGATTGTCTGATAAAATGCAAACTCTCTAGTTAAATGTGAATTTCAGATAAGCAACAAATGATTTTTTTAGCATAAGTATGTTCCATGCAATATTTGGCATATACTTAACTAACAGTTATTTATCTGAAACTTAAATTTAACTGGCCATCTTGGTTTTTTATTTGTTTCGTTTTTTCTAAATCTGGAACCCTATCAATATGGTCGTGGAAAATCGCTTACAGCATGTAATTTCTTGTAGTCTTCAAATCTTTTCACCTGGAATGGAAGACTGACTTCCCACTCACCCCCTATCTCCTACTTATTTCCAAAAGGCGGGGGTGCATCAAGGAACTTCAACCTCCCTATGTGGTGGGTTTCTATTTAAGACATCTTTGTGATTACATTTAACCTGTAACTGTGCTTTGGCTAAATGTCTAACAGTACTTGTATTGTTTAATATTCAATAAAAAAAAAACATTTTTAAAGTACACTTTGTGTCATTAGCAGTTAACTCTTAAATATTTTCATTTTGCCTTGTTTGTTCATTTCAGTCTGACCAGTTTTAACAAGTAAGTTTTTTAGTAATATATCAGACAGTGCTTCACTGCTGTTCATAAGGTTTTCACTGGCCAATTCTTTGAGGAGTAGATGGTCCTTTCCTTCTTCTGAATTGAAGCCATGTAAATAAATGATGTATTTAAATAATTGATATTTAAAATTAATTAAGAGCAAATTAAGTAATTTATCATTTAACTTGAGGGGGTTTCTACAATATATAGAGACAAGCAGGATGCACAAGATTGTGTATTATGCACACAGGGTCACCCTGAGTCAGAATCAGCTGGACAGCAATTAAGAACAGCAGCATGACCTTGATGATACAAAGCAAAAGAATACCAAATAAATCCCTATATGTAATCATATATATATATGTATGTATATATGTACATATATATATTATCTATATGTGTATATATATATATTATATTGACATGATGGCTGCAGCAGTGGGCTCAGGCAGTGCAAGAATTATGGGGATGGCACAGGACTAGGCAGTGTTTTTTTCTGTTGTACATAGAGTCACTCTGTATTAGAACTGTAATCATATATGTGTGTATGTTATATGTATTTATGTATGTGTGTGTGTGTGTGTATGTATGTATGTATGTATGTGTGTATATATATATATATATATATATATAAAGACACAGATATATACACTGTTGTTTTGTGTCATAAAGTATTTGACTCCTAGCTAACCTATATGACCAAGAAGAACTGCCCCATGAGCAGATTGCCAGGTCTTTTTTCCATGGAGCAGCTGGTGGATTCAAACTGCCAACCTTTCGATTAGCAGCTGAGCACTTGACCATTGCTCCACCAAGGCTTCTTATTTATATACACACACACAATCATACTGCGTATGACTCTATGAGCATGCAGAAGGAAGTAGAAGAACTTATGATTGTGCACAGTGGTTGCTGGCAGGGTGCAGGTGCAGAGACAGAGGTAAGCCAAAATATTCTTGAACAATCCTGTGTGAAAGAACTACCTACCTAGCCATTTATGTGTCAGTTTGTCATACTGTGGTAGCTTGAGTGTTGCTATGATGCTGGAAGCTATGCAGCTGGTATTTCTTAGAAGTACAGCCAGAATGCTCCTTAGAAGGGAGGATGGCAAGACTTTGTCTCACATACTTCAGGTGTGTTATCTGGAGGGACCAGTCCCTGGAGAAAGACATCGTACTTGGCAAAGGAGAAGGTCAGTGAAAAAGAGGAAGGCTGTTAACAAGATGGACTGACACAGTGGCTACAACAATGGGTTCAAACATAGCAACAATTGTAAGGATAGTACAGCAGTGTTTCATTCTGTTGTACCTGGGGCACAATGAGTTGGAACTGACTTGAGGCACCTTACAACATCTGTCTACCCAGCTGCCAATCTACCTACTTACCTGTCTTTCTACATATAACATGGAACAGAGAAATACCACCTATAGCCTATAAGAAGATACAATACTCATGACTCTTTCTGCATGAAACAGAACATTAAGACATAGAGATGTATGTGTGTATGAGTGTCTGCCCACAGAACACACTTACACACACACATATATATATATATACATGAAAAGAAATGTAAACACTAGGCAAGTGGTAACGAAAACAATGTAGAAAGAGTGTTATTGAAAACAGGCAAAGTAGAATGGGACAAAGAGAGGAAGGCCACCTGTAAGCCCAAAGAAGATACAGTAATCATGACTATGCATGAAATAGAACATCAAAATCTATAAAGCAAAAGCTGAACAGATTTGAACAAATCTTTCACTCTGATTCTGACTTTATCAAATTTTCCTTATATTGTATTTTTAAATACATTCCTCTGAGTATCTGACAAATAAGACAAAAATAAACACCTGGAGTATTAAATACTGTATTTGGAGTTCCTGGGTAGTGCAAATGTTTAATGCACTCAACTGCTAACTGAAGGTTTGTAGGTTTGAGTTGGCAGAGGGACATCTCAGAAGGTAGGCCTGGCAATCTACTAAAAATCTGCCATTGAAGAGCGCATGGAGCACAGTTCTACTCTGACAAACACAGGGTCACCATGAGGCACAACTGATTCAGTCCCTGTTTTTTAAATATTATAATTAACTAACTTTAACAAATACACAAAATTTTGTACCCAAAAACAGAACAATGTTCTTTCCACATGCTCTTGAAACATTCACACTAATTGTTTCTGTACTCAACAACAGTCAGATCTCAAAATCCAAAAAGTATACATTAGACATTCAATATTCTTTGTCCATACAGTAATAAAACTATATATTAATCACACAGAGTAATTAAAAAACCTGAAGGACTAGATGTTAAAAAAAAAAAAAAAAAAAACTTAATTTTGGATTAAAGAAGATACCAAAACTGAAATTACACATTGTTTAAAAATAAAGAATTTGTCCATACTATATGGCTTTAAAAATCATTAGCAAACTTGGATCTTTAAAATTAATACTGATTGCAGTGTTCTGCAACAGATCCTGTAACAGGAGAACATAGTATTTGATCTGGAAGAATAGCTTTTTCATCTAATGAAAGCTTTCCTTGAGTCCCATGACATAGTCCAGATGGTACATCTACTGGCTTTCTAGAACCTGTTTGGTACAGCTCTAAAAGGAAGTCGCGGAGTGGGTGATGTTTTCCCACAGACAAAACATCATTACTAAGACTGCTGCTTCTAGTTTCTTCAGAGTGAGACATAGGTATACCTTTTCTAGAGCAACTCGAAGCCTTCACTCATCCACAAACATAACAGAGCTACACCTTGCCATGGACATTTCTTCCCATTCAAATCAATAGCAAAATCTTCAGGGTAGAATCAGGATCACTCATGAGCTTCTGCCATGATAGAGATAGAAAATTACCACTTGCGGCTAAACTCCCATCAGATGTCCCATTAGTTTCAATGGTTTTGTTCCCTTTTTAAAATCAGAAGGCATGCCTGCAATACCTTCAAAGTCTGAAGGCAAATGGTGCATAATGGAATGGATAATACCACTTCCAGGAAGTGCACGCAGACACACACACACACACACTGCCATTGAGTCGTTTCCAACCAGGAAGCACAGCCCTGGTAATAATATCAAAGAACCCAGAAGAGCCCTTCAACTAAGACTGCACAGTTTTATAATGGAATTTCTCATCAGCTCCATCAACATAAAATTGGTTCTTATAATACCACTGTTTCCGAAGCTTCCCTTTAACCTGATGTTATCCTCTGGCTCAGGTTCTCTGCTTTTTTCTTAATTCTTCCTGTTGGAGACAGGGAGCCAACAGAAATGACACTCGTATTGAGAGATACTGGAGGACTAGAGTTACTGTGTATCGTTACTTCATAGGCTGCTTGTTTTGCTTTACTGGCTGCATGAGAACCTAGTGAATTTCTTGAACCCAAGACTTGAAGGGTACATATTCCACCAAGAGTGAAAGCTGGTTGATTTCTCTTCATTGTTTTTCTTTTTCTTCCTGTTGTCTTCTAAAGCTTTCTGCAAAAAAGCACGTAGGGATGGCATCCTCCTCTGACCTCCCTTAACTTAACAAGGAGGAGAGAGAATCACCATAAGCAGCCCAAAGCTTGTTCCTATAAGACTAGACATGCGGCCGCCCTTTAGCCTTTCTACCAATTCTGACACCAACTGTCCCTCCTCTGGTAATGACTACTTTTCTGCTGTGTTCGATAATTCAGTGCTGTGGCTACACAGAACTCATAGACAATATTTGTGATTATGGGGTTTATTAGGGAAGCAACAAGTTACAGTTCAGGCTCAGGAATGCACAGGATACAATTCTTTAATCAGGACAGCCTCCTCTGGGCCATGCACTCAGACATGCCTCTCGTTGGCCCTTGGCTTCTTGGCCTGGCCTCTGCCCTGCCCAGGCAAGTGTTACACAGCTCTTTTAGCTTTGCCAATAAGGGCACCTAGGTGTACCC
This sequence comes from Orycteropus afer afer, assembly GCF_000298275.1. Lineage (NCBI taxonomy): Eukaryota > Metazoa > Chordata > Mammalia > Tubulidentata > Orycteropodidae > Orycteropus > Orycteropus afer. The sequence continues at coordinate 9,716,182 of NW_006921682.1, read as the reverse complement.
CACTCTGCCAATAAGTCTCCCGCCCAAAGGCACTCAGGTTTCTCACTCTGTTGGCTGGCAAGCCTGCCGTTCTGTCTCATGCCTCTTGGATCTGCTCCCACCATCTCTCTGCCATCTTTCTGCCGACTCTCTGCCAACTCTCTTTAGGTCTGTCTGTCAGGAAGGTCCAGTGCAGGGGTCTTGGGTCCAAGGATGTGCTCCACTCCACCTCCAGCTCTTCACTCTCAATGGCAGTGAGATCCCCCTTTTCTACCTCTGGGAGGGCTTATTTTAAGCCTGCCAGGATGACAGAGTTGACCAGTCCCCACAGAGTTCCAAACACCTTATTTTATGGTCCCACCCCAACAAAGGTGCCATGTACCTTATTTACATTGTTGTTGTTATGTGCCATTGAGTCTGACCCAACTCACAGCAACCCCTCCTTGGGTTTCCAAGGTGGTATCCCTGTGGAAGTAGATTGCCCAACTTCCCTTCCAAGGAGTGGCAGGGGGGTTTGAACCGCCAGGCATCTGGTTAGCAGTCAAGTGCCTTAGGCACTAAGCTACCAGAGCTCCTACTAACAAGCTATCCAGTCTCCTTGGTGGGGCACAAGTACCTTATATTTGCATAGTCCTGCCCAGTCAAATTCTGTGGCTAGAAGAGCTATACCAAGTAATTCACTGAACCACACTTTCTCTTTTTTAAAAATGCTGTCCTCACCTTAACAACTGCTAACATGATCATCTGTACTTCTTTGCAGGTTGACATGACCACTTTCTGAAAGGTAACCCCAGTTTTATGTACCTCGTTTTTCATATGTCAGCTAAATGGTCAATTGCACCTTCCTTAATCTCCAAAGATCACAAGTGAGGAAGGAAATATTTCCCATAAAGAAGCACATGAAGACCCAGTCATCAGTGCTCCTCTCAACATCAGATATGACTGATAGGCTGCCCATGATGAGTTCTTTTTCCAAGTAAGAACATTAAGCTGAAGAAAGATAAACTCTGCTGCACAAGAAAGACTATCTGCAACTTCATCATGCTTTCCTTTCTTTTCTCTGGTACACCTTCTCTGGCCTTGACCTCATGTACAAACAGATTACAAAGACCACATGGATTGGGTTTGTTTAGCTTGAATTCCTCTCTAATAATGGTAAAATTGTGTTCATGTGTAACAAAGCCAAGCATAATGAGGTCAACATTTCCTCCACATAAACAGTAATGAGTATTTAGGTCACGGTTAGGCTGGGCTCTCTGTCTTCTAATGTAACCCATGATTCTATGTTCTCCTTCACCAGGAGCACTGTTATTTTTGTCATGAGGTGCTGTCAAGTCAATTCTGACTCACAGCAACCCTATATACAACAGAACAAAATACTGCCCAATCTTGTGCCAACCTCACAGTCCTTGCTGTGCTTGAGCTCATCGTGGAAGCCACTGTGTCAATCCATCTTGCTGAGGCCCTTTTTTCTCTGACTCTCCACTTTACCAAGCATGATATCCTTTTTCAGTAACTGGTCCCTCTGACCACATTACCAAAATAGGTGAGACGTAGTCTGGTCATTCTCACTTCTAAGGCACGTTCAGCTGCATTTCTTCAGAACAGAGTTGTTCATTCATCTGGTAGCCTGTGGTATTTTCAGTATTCTTCACCAACACCACAATTCAAAGGCATCAATTCTTCTTCGATCTTCCATATTTATTGTCCAGTTTTCACATGCATATGAGGCGATTGAAAACACCATGGCTTGGGTTAGGTGCACTTTAGTCTTCAAAGTGACATCTTTGCTCTTCAACACTATAGAAGTCTTTTGCAGCAGATTAGCCCAGTACAGTACAACATCTGATTTCTTGACTGCTGCTTCCATGGGTGTTGATTGTGGATCCAAGTAATATGAAATCTTTGACAACTTCAATCTTTTCTCCATCTATCGTGTTGCTAACTTATTGGACCAGTTGTGAGTACTTTTGTTTTCTTTATGTTGAGGCATAATCCATACTGATCTTCATCAGTAAGTGCTTTAAGTCATCTTCACCTTCAGCAAGCAAGGTTGTATCATTCACATATCTGAGGTGGTTAATGAGTCTTCCTCCAATCCTGATGCCACGCTTTGCATATAGTCCAGTTCTTGGATTATCTGCTCAGCAGATTGAATAACTGTGGTGAAAGGATACAACCCTGATGCATGCCCTTCCTGATTTTAGACCATGCAGCAGTCCCTTGTTCTGTGCAAATGACAGCCTCTTGGTCTGTGTACAGGTTCCTCATGAGAACAATTAAGTGTTCTGGGATTCCCATTCTTCACAATGTTATCCATAATTTGTTATGATCGACACAGTTGAATGCCTTTGCATAACACAGGTGAACATCTTTTTGATATTTTTTTTTTTCAACTAAGATCCATCTGACATCAGTAATGATATCACTTGTTCCACATCCTCTTCTGAATCCAGCTTGCATCTCTGGAACTTCCCTGTCAATAGTGCTGCAACCATTTTTTAATTATCTTCAGAAAAGTTTTACTTGCATGTGTTTTTTTTTTTTTTTTTTTAATAATTTCCGCATTCTGTTAGATCACCTTTTTTTGGAATGGGCACTAATATCAGTCTCTTCCAGTCAGTTGGCCAGATAGCTGTCTTCCATATTTCCTGGCATACACGAGTAATTGCCTCCAGCACTTGCATCTGTTTGTTGAAACATCTCAGTGAGTATTCTGTCAATTCCTGGAGCCTTGTTTTTCACTAATTCCTTTAGTGCAGTTTGTACTTCTTCCTTCAATACCATTGGTTCCTGATCATATGCTACCTCTTGAAATGACTGAATGTTGACCAATTCTTTTGATGCTTCCTGCATCATTTAATATTTTGCTCATCGAATCCTTCAGTATTGCAACTTGGGACTTGAATTTTTTTGTCATTTCTTTCAGTTTGAGAAATGCTTAGCATGGCTTTCTAATTCCAGGTCTTTGCACATTTCATTATAATAATTTACTTTCTCTCCTCAAGCTGCCCTTTGAAATCTTCCATTCAGCTTTTATTTCAAAATTTCTACCTTTTGCGTTAGCTTCTCTCCATTCAAGAGCAACTTTCAGAGTCTCTTTTGACCTCCATTTTGGTCTTTTCTTCCTTTCCTGTCTCTTTGATGAACTTTTTCTTTCTTCATGTACAGTATTCTTGATGTCATCCCACAACTCACCTGGTCTTTGGTCACTGGTGTTCAATGTACCAAGTCTATTCTTGAGATGGTCTCTAAATTCAGATAGGGTATACTCAAGGTCATGTTACAGCTCTTCATAATTTAATGTTTTAATTTTCTTCAGCTTCGACTTGAACTTGCATATGAGCAGTTGATGATGATTGGTGCATAACTTTGAATAATGGTCAAGTTAACTGGTCTTCCTTGTAGTCATGTGGATATTACCCCACCACTGACAGCATTGTCCTTCAGGATAAATCTAGAAATGTTCTTTTTGAAAAAATTTCCTGCCTGGCTCCTGAATAGAACAAGGAGCACTAGCATCAGATAAAATGACCGCAAATATTTTCCACCCAGGGACATTATTTAAATGGCATTTAGTAAGACTGTCCATAAACTCAGGTCCTACTGTAATACAGTTACTGCCAAATCTTTATTTTATTTCTTCTAGAGGGAGAAAGCCACTTCTTGCCAGTACTTCTTCCCTGATTCTCTGCTTCACAACTGCTGCTTCTGTTCCTTCTTTTGATGCTCTAAAGTTCCTCCAGTGCTGTTGGTTCATTTTAGCATGTGGTGACACTCCATCTGTTGTCATCTGGAGAAATCGTCGTGGCCTTATAATAGTGAAAAGTCTGTCAATGTACTTGAGAATTGCAACCGTTATTTCAACTTCATTTTTGGTGCCGGTTTGTCTTCAAGATGTGTACAGGGATGGATGATTCCATTCATGTCCAAATACAGATTGTCAAACTCCACAACATTTGAATTAGGTTTATTGGCATCCACTAGAAGCTTTAAAGCATTGCATTCTTTTGACCACCTTCTCCTCCGTGCAGTTGACAATAACGTACAAGTACTTGCAGCTTAGCCAGTGGAAGAAAGCCAGGACTCCCATAGCTGCAGCCTAGCTGGTAGTGGGCAAAGCAGCCCCCAGATGAATATAACCAAAGAAACAAACAGGAAGGGAGAACTTTGGTACCAGCACTTCCTTTGCTTGCTTGCTTTCTTCTTCTTCTTCTTTTTTTTTAAACCTAATTGCCCTGGCTAGCTTCTTCAGCATAATGTGTAATAGAAGTGATAAGTGGAACCATCCTTATCTTATTTCTGATCTTAGAAAGCATTCAGTCTTTCATCTTTAAGCATGATAATGACTGTAGGGTATTTATAGATGTCCTTTGTCTTGATTCGTAATATATATTTGTTTTTTTATCATGAATGAGGACAAATTCTCTCGTCAGATGTTTTTTCTGCATTTATTGAGATGATCATGCAATTTTTCTTCCTTTATCCTGTTAATATGGTGTATTACAGTAATTGATTATGGATATTAAATTCACCTTGCCTTCTGGCATAAATCATTTTGGTCAGGGTATATACTCCTTTTTCTATGTTGCTGAACTCTGTTTGCTAAAATCTTTTTGAAGTTTTTTACATTTATATTGATGAGGGTCCTCCCCCCTTGTAATAGCTTACTCTGACTTTGTTATCAGAGCAATATTAGCCAGTAAAATAGACAAATATCTGGCAAAAGTCTGATTTATGGATGTTGTTGTT